>NC_047675.1:42750363-43107863 GCF_011762505.2 Arvicanthis niloticus | reverse complement strand
TTGTGTTGCCTTGGCTGACTCTCCTCTCCAACTGTGTGCCTTGATAAACTCTTCCCTCCTTAAGCTTCTTTGGTTACTTTGTCTCAGCAACAGGAAGTAAGAGGAAAAGTGGCAAATGCACAGAGCCCCCAGGGTGGCACCAAACTCAAGATCCACCTTCTCCTTCTCAAGTGCTGAGATTACAAAAGTAGGCCACCACCTTCGCCATGTTGTTAATAGAACTAACTCAGATTGGCATCATAATTACCATGTACTGGGAAGTTTTGTAAATGATTTGTATATATTTGCTTATTAATTAAATAATTAATCCCTACAAACTCAATGAAAAAATATGACCATTGTACAGATGAGAAAACTGAGGCAAAAAGAGGCTAAACAGCTTAAATTGGACCAAACTGGTTTCAGACCCACTCTCATAATGACCACATCAGCTTGCTTTATTTTAACTTCAGTCTTTCTTTCTTTCTTTTTTTCTTTTTTTCTTTTTTTTTTCTTTTTTTTTTTTTTTTTTTTTTTTTTTTTTTTTTTTTTTTTTTTTTTGTTGTTGTTGTTGTTGTTTTTCGAGACACGGTTTCTCTGTGTCCTGGCTGTCCTGGAACTCACCCTGTAGACCAGGCTGGCCTTGAACTCAGAAATCTGCCTGTCTCTGCCTCCCAAGTGCTGGGATTAAAGGCGTGCGCCACCACCGCCTGGTGTCAGTCTATTTCTAATTTGCTTTTCTTTTATTAAAAAAAAAGTTCGTTTCTTTTAATGTAGCATTTGTTTTTATTTTATGTGCACTGACATTTTGCCTATACATATATCTGTGCGAGGGTGCCAGAAGACCTAGAAGTCGAATTATAGAAAGTTGCGAGCTCTCATGTGGGTGCTGGAAATTGAACCCGGGTTTTCTGGAAGAGCAGCCAGGAAGTGCTCTTAACCGCTGAGCCGTCTCTCCAGCCCTGTAATTTTTCTTTCAAAACGAGAAAAGTGATTGCCTTGGGGTGCAGCTCGGTTGGGAGAGTGCTTGCGTAGTACTGGAGGTTTGGGACTCTGCCCCTAGTCCAGAATAAACACGGCCCGGAGGGAGGCTTAGACATCTGTCATTTTAGCACTTGGGAGGCAGAGACAGGATGATCAGGAGTTCAGGGCCATCCTTGGTTTCCATAGTGAGACTGAGGTCACACTGGACTACAATAAGTCCTTGTCTCAAAAAATTAAAATAAAAACGATTAAGTTTTTTTTTTTTTTTTTTTTTTTTTTTAATCGTGAGGATGGTGGAAGAATTTGAGATCTGACATTTTCACAGCCGAGAATGGAAAAGCCTAGGATTTTGCTGCCCATCCTTGCTCCTTGCTTTGTTTTCATTTAGACCAGGAATTGAAGAAGAAGCTAGGTTAGTCACATGAGGCTTGATCACTTCAGAGAGAACCACAGCCCAAGACTACCTGGGGTCAATGTACATCAAGAGACAAATAAAGAGGTCACAGCACATATAAAGCTGAGCTGGTAGGGTGCTTGCCTAGCATGCCTGGAGCCCTGGGTTCAAGCCCCAGCACTGTAATCCCAGCACTCAGGAGGCAGAAGCACAAGGGTCAGGAGTTCAAGGTTATCCTGGGACAAGTGAGATCCAGCATCAGAAGAGAGAGGGGAGAGACGGAGTGGGGTTTGGGGGATCGATCGGGACCGCACACTTGATACTTAGAAATAGAGAGATACCAGGATATAGACAATGAGAAGAATTCCAAAACTCCAGGCTTTGAGGAGCATTCTGCCTTGGGCAGGGCCACACACCCATCTTCTGTCTGTCCCTTGCCCATCCTCTTCAAGTCTGGGTTGGCAGCTTGCTTTGGTCAAACTCAGGCCTGCTTCCCCAGACAAAGTGGTCCCCACCTCCAAGCATCCAGGTAAGATGGATATACCTGCTCACATCCATCCACTCAAACTCCTGAGACTTAGGCCAACTAGGCTCAAAGTCTCTGTCCCTCCCCCAATTTTTATTCTGGCCACCCCCCTGACCCAGGAGCTTTCTGTTGTTCCTCTAACAAAGAACTTTGGACTCGGATGTGAGGGTACTCTACACAAGAGAAACCCCTTGTTACAGAGACTACAAGCTTGACATCAAGGTATCTGTGGCATAATTCCTTCCCTGGAAAGGCCTGTTCCAGGCCTCTGCTGCCAATGCTTGGCGCGGCTTAGCTTGTACACAGAAGCCTCACCCCATCTCTGCCTTGACAGTCAAGGCGTCCTCCCTGTGTGTCTATGTTCCAGCTTCCCCTTTTTATAAAGATTCTTCCCCACCCAGCATGACTTCATCTTGACTTATGACATCTACAGCAACCCACTTCCAAATAAGGTCACATTCAGAGGTGCTGGGGGTTATGTCTTCTAGGGATGGGCACAGTTCAATGGGAGGCAGAGTCCAATCCCCTCAGCTATTTCCCAGCCTGAGGTACCTCACTCCTGGATGTTCTCTGTGTGGATACAAGTCTTCCCTACTCTCCCCAGTCTCATTGTAGAGCACTCATGGGGCATACTTATGATTTCCTAGGCTCATGAGTGGGCCCCTGGCAGAAGGTTACTCAATTCCTGGTTAAGCACTGGAAAGCTTTATTCCAATGGATAGCCATTGACTGGAGTCTTTACCATGCTCTGGCTTCACAGGACAGCAGGACAGTTTGTGTGTGTGCGTGTGTGCGTGCGTGCATTTTCTAAGACAAGGTTTCTCTGTGTAGCCCTGGCTGTCCTAGAACTCTTTCTGTAGATGAGGCTGGCTTCGAACTCAGAGATCTGCCTGTCTTTGCCTCCCAAGTTCTGGGCTTAAAGGTATGTGCCATCACTGCCTAGTTCACAGGACAATTTTAAAGGCACTGAACCTGAACAGCTCACAATGAGCTAATAAATTACACTCAGCTTGGGTAATAGTGACACTATAAATTTAATTAGCAGTGGTGGCTGACAGCTAGCTAGTGTCTCGACCAGATAGTCATATGGTAGTTAAAGATGTAAAGACTTGTGGGAGTGAGGAAAAGAGGGAAAGAGGGAGGAAGAAGGAAAAGGAGAGAGAGAGAGAGAGAGAGAGAGAGAGAGAGAGAGAGAGAGAAGAAGAAGAAGAAGAAGAAGATTTGTTAGGTCTCTTGGGTCTGGAGTTATAGGTGCTTGTAAGACACCCACCATGGATGCTGGGATCCAAATCTGGTCCTCATGAGAAAGCATCAAGCACTCTTAACCACTGAGCCATCCCTTCAACCCTAGTTTATTATTTTTTAATGTCTGTTTTTTTAAAAGTATGTATATGTGTGGTTATCTATGTATGAGACTATGTTCATGTGAGTGCAGTACTCGCAAAGGCCAGGAGATGGCGCTGGATCCCACAAAGCTGGCGTTATTGGCCATTGTGAATCACCTGACATGGATGCTGGGAACCATTCTCTGCAAGAGCACCAAACGCTTTTAACCAATGAGCCACCTCTATGACCCTGCTTTCTTCCTATATTCATCTTTTTTTTCTCTTTCATTTGGCTAAAAACTCCAAGCAGATCTTACCCAAAAGCTAATTAGACAAATCATGGTTAAGGTGGGGGAAGCTGACTCACCTAGTCTTCAGCCAGGGCAGACATCACCAATCAATCGGGGACACCACTGATACATCTAAATCCCAGTAGCTATGCTGCCTTCATCTCCCTCTCAGAGAGTAGCCACTGATATGCAACATTAGCCTTGCTGAGGAGGGAACGTGTGGGCGGGCTCTCTGGCTCATCCCTTCTACTTTGCAAATGGGGAGATTAAGTCTCACCAGTGAGAAGAAGAAAACTTAACAACACCCTCCCTAGTAATGGGTAGTAACGGGAGACTCAGAGTGGCTGGCATCCTGGCTCAGAATACTCCCCAACCCCCATAATGCCTGTCTTTTCCTCCAGCTTCATCCAGGGTATGCCAGCAACCTGTGTATTTCTCACCTGTCTGATTGTCGTCTGAATCAGTGATGACAGTCCCCTGAATCAGTGATGACAGTCCCCTGGGGAGACTCACCTTGTCCTGGCTCCATCTGCCTCAGACCCTGGAGGCCACCTGCTGTTCTCTCTCTCTCTCTCTCTCTCTCTCTCTCTCTCTCTCTCTCTCTCTCTCTCTGATGTTGGTGTTGGAGGCTCTGCTATCTTGCCCTGTATTTTGGGGGTTCTCTCTGATGGTCTCACCATCTGGAGCCCCAGAAGTCTAGGGGGTCCTGCCTCTGCTGTGACTATACCCTTGGTACTTGGGTCCTCACCGCAACAACCCTGCTTTACCTCCTTCAAATAAATGCTCAGGGCTGCCAGGCCCCTCTGATAACTAACTAACTGGACAGGTAGGCCTCAGCAAGCAGCAAAGATTGACTCCTTAGTCCCTGGCTAGCTGGCTAATAACCAATGTCGCTATGAAATACTCATTTTGTGGAGTCAGGAAAATAGGTCAAAGCGTAAAGGTACCCGATGCCAAGCCTGACAGCCTGGATTTAATACTTAGGACCCGCATGATGGAAGGAGAGAACTGACTCTCACAAGTTGTTCTCTGTCCTCTGACCTCTGTTCATGGGCTAACACACACACCCATCTTAAGTGAATAAACGAATTGAAAAAGAAAAAAAGAAACTATTTTTTGAAACAGTGTCTCACTTAGCCCAAGCTGGCTCCAAACTTAATACTTAAAATGTAGCAAAAGATAACCTTGAACTTCTGATCCCCCTGGACATACTTCCCAAGTGCATGTGGCACCATGCCCAGTTTTATGGTGGAGATAGAGCCCAGAGTGTCACGAAAGCCCGACAAACACTCTGCCAACTGAGCCACATCCCAGCTGCCGGGAGCCTTTGTATGCTGCCATGTTTTGTTATTTTGATGGCTACATCTGGGGCCCAGAAGACAGGGTGTCATCTCCGTGGGGACTGGCATCTTCTGGAGACACCCTCCTTGTCTGTGCCCCTGTCTCCTCTTTCAGGGACTCAACTGTCTTCAACAGCCGCAGGATCTCCTGCCAGACAGACATGTGCTTGGCTAACTCCTGAGCTCTCCCTCCTTGTGTATCTATGCTACAGCACTTGGGTCACTGTGGGCGTTGAATATTCCCCTTCTGGGGGCAAACAGAAGCTTCTGCCTTTTGCTTCTTTCTTCCCACTTTTCGGTATGATTTTCCAACTATGTTGACGTAATGTAATTAAGTAATTGCCTCCTCTCCTGGGGGTCTCCTCCAGGAAGCATCAACGAAGGGAAATGGAGACTTAGAGATTAAGAAAAACTCTGCAGGTGTGGTGCCATCGAGGGACAAAAAACGGCCAGGAGGCACATGCTGTCTGGGACATGTGATGCTTTCTTTAACCCTGGAAACCTCTGATCCTTTCACAGGCGGTCCCTGGGCGGGATGTGTCCTGTCCACCTTCCCCTAAGAAGACCCCGCTCCCACAACCACTCAGAATCCACGAATGTGGCCTTATTTGGGAAAAGGGGGTCTTGGCAATGCAGGATCTCAAAACGAGGTCATCCTAGATCAGAGGGGCTGAGAATCCAATGTCAAGGCGTGTGTAAGAGCAGAGAAAGAGCACCAGCACAGGGCTGGGGGGGGGGGGGGTTCTATGAAGTCAGGAGCAGAGATAGGAGCTACACCTCTGCAAGCCAAGGAAGCTGGGTGGCAGGTCACCCAGGAAAAAACCCCGGACTTATTTCCCCCAGAACTTCCCATTGGATCAACCTTCTAGCCACTCAATTCTGATAATTTAGCTTCTTGCACTGGGGAAAAAAATTGTTTTGTTTTTTGGGGTTTTTTGTTTGTTTGTTTGTATTTGTTTTTATTTTTGTGAGGCAGGGTCATACTATGTAGCCAAGGCTGACCCAGCACTCACTATGTAGTTGAGGCTAGCCCAGAATTTATGTTGGTGCTCTTTCCTAAACCACCTGAGTGCTGGGATTGCCCAGCTAAGGCATCAAGAAGCATAGTACATGAGTAGAGGCACAGGCGTGCCTCAGCTCTTGCAGGACTGAGAGGGACTATGAGCGCATGAAGCCACCCTGTCACACATAGTGAGTACCAGGCAGTCTTGACAAGATGTTTGCCTAGCATCCATGAAGCCCTGGGTTCCGTCCTCAGAATCAAGTAACCAGGTGTGGTGGTGCCTGTTTGTAATCCCAGCCTTTGAAAAGTAGAGGGAGGAGAATCAGGAGTTCAAGGTCATCCTGTCTTTGATGGGAAGTTTGAGATCAGGCTGGGCTATGTGAGTGACAATATGGTGGTGGTTTGAATAGGAATGGCCCCCATAGACTCTTGTGTTTGAAAGCTTGGCCCATAGGGAGTGGCTCTAGTAGGAGGTGCGGCCGTGTTGGAGTAGGTGTGGCCTTGTCGGAGGAAGTGCGTCACTGTGGGGGAGGGATTTGAGGTCTCAGATGTTCAAATTATGTACAGTGTGGCACGCAGTCTCTCCCTGCGGCCTTCAGATGAAGATGTAGAACTTTCAGTCTCTTCTCCAGCATCATGTCTGCCTGTATACCACCATGCTTCCCCGACATGATGATGACGGACTGACCCACTGAACCTGTAAGCCAGGCCCAATTAATGTTGTCCTTTGTAAGAGCTGCCTTGGCCATGGAGTCTGCTCACAGCAATAAAATCCTAACTATGATAGAGACCCAATTTCAGAAAAAGAAAGGGTAGTAGCCGGTAAGAAGGCCGGATGGCAAAGGGCTCGCTGTGCAGCGAGGGGACCTTAGGTTGGCTCCTCGGCACCTCTGTACTCTGCCAGGCCTACTCGGAACACTAGTGCTTAGAAGTAAGAGCAGGCCGATCCTTAGGGCTCACCGGCCACCAGTCTAGTCAATGAGTGTGGGTAGAAAACTTATCTCGGAAAAACAAAAAATCAAGTGGAGAGAGCTAGAGGCACCTCTGGCCTCCACACACAAGAGCTCAGGCATCCACACACATGTGGCTGTACAGGAATGTCCTCCACACGGGGACATTCCATCCTGGGGGAAAGTATCATGAGACCCAGGAAGTAAGCAGGCTTCACACAGGGGAAGCTGAAACAGAGGAGAGCCACTATAGTCCCTCCCCAGGGTAGAGAAGCGGCAATCAGCTACTGGGAGGCCAGCAGTTGCCCAGAGAGAGGTTAGCCTGTCTGATGACACACAGAGCTCCAGCGACCCACCTTTGTTGGCCATGTTAGAGTGCACTATTGGAAATGCAGCCACCTTTGACTTGCCCATGCTCCAGTAGGTGACCCCAATAAACAGGCTCACCATCTTGGGCTTTGGTGTCATTGTTACTTTGATTTGAAATGGGTTCCTTAACTGGGGTGAGTAGTATGTGTGTGTGTTTGTGTTTGTATGTATGTTGTCACTCCAGGAAGAGTCTCACACAACTTGTTTACACATGTGTAGGCACACACAAACACACATTCAAATGCACATCACACACACACACACACACACACACACACACACACACGGATTGTAGAATGTATTACAGTAGACACAGGAGTCTAACATCCATCCCTTTGACCCCTTCTAGAAGGTCATAGCCAAAGTGGTCAGCTGCACTCATCACTGGGGCAAGCAGAGGTGTCATTGTGTCGGATGACGCACCCTCAGAGAGAACCTCTGGGAAAATAGGTAGTGTGTGGTTCTGTCCAATAGGAAAAGCACAGCATGAAGTGGGGTGGGGGCAGCCACTGGCCACTGGGGCTGGGAAACTAAAATTCTTTTCATGCATGGCACACACAAACAGATGCCAGATGGCCCGAGGCCAGCGTGTACGAAACAAAACTCGAAAATATTTAGTTGCGAATATAAGACAGTATTTTCATAACCTTGGGGTAGGACAGGGTAGCTTCTATGAGATAAGCCTTGCATCTCGAAACATTTGACTATGCCCAAGCTAAAAAACAGAAAAGCCTCTGGGGCTCACAGGATTCCATAAACAAGCAGGCAGACGAGCTGCGGGCCAGCGGAAGATCCTGCTGTGGGGGTGAGCACTCAGGATTCACCTGGAGTGGATAATGAGGTCGGCCATCCACTCCATCTGTGAAATGGACAAATACATTAGCCCGGCATTTCCCAGAGCAGAAACTAGATCATAGGAGATGGTCCTGTCACTCACTTGCACACATTGCCCGCACACACGCAGATGTATGCCACACACACAAATGTTGGGGAGGCGGTACAAATCAAGCAGGGGGTGCGGCAATGTGCTCCTCCATCAGACTAGCAGAAAACGACAGAATGATGTACTTAAGGCAAAGCCAGCGGGGAGAGGAGGAGATGCAGGACCCTCTTGGCTGGTCTGTATTGGGAAAACCAGGTTGGGAAGCGCTGATTGATGCCTGGTTTTGTTTGTTTTGTTTTTCCATGGCTATTGCTATTATTGTTTTGAAACAGGATTGCCTGTTGGTCTTGACCTCTCTATGAGCAAACAATGATCTTGAACTTCTGAGCCTTCTGCCTCCACCTCCCAAGTGCTGAGATTGCAGAGGCCACCACATCTGGCTGATGCAGAGCTAGGATGGAACCCAGGGCTTGGTGCGTGCTAGGACAGCACTCGACAAACTGAGCTGCATGTCCAACTTTGGGGCTATTTTTTTCTAACAAGCTCCCAGCTGGTATTGCTGCTGCTGATCGGGGTCTGTGTTTTAAGGAGGCTGTTGAGAACAGCCACAGGAGCACCCTCTCGGCCAGTGAGGAACCAGAAACTGCCCGACTGGTCACTGGTAGGGGCTAAATTATGTTCCCTATAGGATACTGTAATTTTTTTTTGTTTGTTTTGTTTTTTTTTTTTGAGACAGGGTTTCTCTGTGTAGCCCTGGCTGTACTGGAACTCACTCTGTAGACCAGGCTGGCCTCCAACTCAGAAATCCGCCTGCCTCTGCCTCCCAAATGTTGGGATTAAAGGTGTGCGCCACCACCGCCAGGCAGGATACTGTAATCTTAATACTGAATCTCTGATAACTTTATGGAGAAGTAAGGTCTTTGCATACAGTTAAATTGGAGTGACTGGTGGGCTCCTGTACAAGATTGGTGTCCTTTTGTTGTTCTGTTTTAGGGGTTGTTTGTTTGTTGAGACAAGGTTTCTCTGCGAAGTCCTGGCTGTCCTGGAATTGGCTTTGTAGACCAGGCTGGCCTTGAACTCACAGATCCACCTGTCTCTGCCTCCCAACTAGTGTCCTTAAAAGAGGGACAAATCCGCAGATGCCCTTATCTAAGTTTGGAGACATGCTCATCGCATCCAGGTTTTGCAAACACCAAGCAGTAGCCCAAGGTGAGCGGCATCAACGTTAAATCCAAATGCTCCAAACTGGGCCACCTCCATGCACTGACGTCATACCTGACACTGTGACTCTTTCAAGCACAGAGTTATTAAAATACTGGCGGAGGTTATCTTCAGGAGGGGTGCCTGAGCTGCATAAGAAGCATGGCAGATGGCATTGTCTTGGCTCCCCTCCTACTGTGGTTTGAATCTGAACTGTCCCCACAAGTTCATGTGTTCAAACACTTGATCCCTAGCTAGGGGTGATGTTTGGAGATACTGTGGATATCTGGGCAGCCTTGAGAGTTGTAACCTTCCCCTCCCTCCTCCTCTTCCTCTTCCTCTTTTTCCCCCTCCTGTATTTTTTATTTATTCTCTAACAATTTCATATATGTATGTAATGTACCTTGATCCTATGTACCCCCAACCCTGGACATCCCCACTATTCCTTCCTACACTCATGTCTTTGTCTCCTCTCTGTCTCTGTCTGTCTTTGAGACAGGGTATAACTTTGTAGGCTAGGCTGGTCTGGAACTCACAGAGATCTGCCTACCTCTGCTTCTTTTTTTTTTTTAATTTTTTTAAAAAATATGTATTTTATGTATGTGAGTACACTATAGCCCTGATGAGGGCATTGGATCCCATTACAGATGGTTGTGAGCCACAATGTGGTTGCTGGGAATTGAACTCAGGACCTTAGGAAGAGCAAACAATGCTCTTAACCTCTGAGCCACCTCTCCAGTCCCTACCTCTGCTTCTTAAGAGTTCAGATTAAAGCGCTCATCACCACACCCAGGTCTTCTGTTTTGTTTTGTTCTTTTGTTTTGTGATCCACTGAGTCTCCTCAGCACTGCACGCTGGAATGCTGGCTGAGCTTGTCGGGTAGCTCCTTTTTAGCTCTTGTGCAGGGCACGGTGACTGTCCTGAGTCATGCCTTCTGATTATTTCCTCTCTGCTTCCTTCCAAGCTGTGAGGGGTAGACTCACTGGCACCCACAGTCGCTCCTCTCCCACCAACATGGACCCAAACTGTGAGTCAAAAGAAATCTTTTCCTCCCTAGAGTGGCTTCTGTCAGGCCAGTTGTCATAGTGATGAGACTAGTAGCAAGTGTAAATCGTAAAATTTCTCATTACGTTTATGCAAATTTTATAATCCTATGGGCTGGAGAGACAGACAGCTTCAAGCTGACTAGGGGGACTTGCTGAGGGCCAGGCATGGCATCTTTAATCCCAGCACTCAAGAGACAGAGGCAGCTGGATATCTATGAGTTCTACATAGTGAGTTCCAGACTACCTGCTACCTGCTACCTGCTACCTGCTGAGGCCCTATAGAGGCAGGGCTATCAGTTCAAGGCCAGTCATGGATTCAGAGTTAGAGGCTAGCCTGGGCTAAATAAATCTCATCTTAAATAACAATAATAAGTAGAAGGGCCCTGGGTTCAAGACCTAGCACCACATATACACACAAAAGGTAAAAATCCATCCAATCAGCAAATATTTAGTGCCTACTGGGTAGGAGTAGAGCCTGCAACATTGAACCTAAGAGAATCTGGTTAATATATCTTTCATTTCTTTTCTTTCTTCCTCTTCCTCCTTCTCCTGTTCTTTTTGTGGGGGATGAGGTTAAGAGGAATTTGAAACTGGGTCTCAAGCAGCTCAGGCTGTTTTGAACTCTCTACACACAGCTAAGGATGACCCTAACATCCTGATCCTCCAGCCTCCACTTCCCATGTAATGGGATTATAAGACCCATTTATATGCTGACGAGGATTGAACCCAGGACTTCTTCATGCATGCTAGACAAGCACCTTACCCTTTGAGCCATATCTCCATCCTGGTCACTGTTTCTTAAACCTTATCTACCTTGGATTGTACAGCATCCTCCTCCCATGAGAAAACATCATATGATTTCTCTGTGCACAGAAAGGCAGAAAGCAATTTGTCAGTGTTTTCCAGAAAGTGTACACACACTCAAGTGCACGTGCACACACACACACCCCAAGACTTCAAAGAGAACACGACATAGCAATTTTCTCTCCCTATTTTCTGTTTCATAAAAGAACCAGAGAATTCAGATCCATCTTTCATGTCATAGCAACAGAAAGGAACAAAAAAGCCCCCAGAAAGAAGCTGACAGCCAAACAACGTGGATCTGCAGAAAGGTGTGCAGAGCCCAGCACCAGGAAACAAACAGCAGCCAGGAAGAGTAAACCAACTGCTGTCCTACCTCCCACGGCCCAACACATTGGAGAACTGCGTGGGGCTCCCACTTGAGCCCCTGCGCCTGCCACTGAGATAGGGGAGTCCCATGAGCGAGAGGGAACCAGGCACACTTACAGAGGCCAGGAACCCAGGGCACTAGTGTGAGACCAGACCAAAGAGGGTTAAGCTCAGGAACACGAGGACAAAATGAGTAAAAATCAAACTGAACAGACATGGATACATCGGCATGGGCAGCAGTTTGGTTTTTTGTTTTTGTTTTTTGTTATTATTTTGTTTTTTGAGACAGGGTCTCTCTGTGTAGCCCTGGCTGTCCTGGAACTCACTCTGTAGACTAGGCTGGCCTTGAACTCCCAAAGACCCATCTTCCTCTGCCTCCAAGGGGTTAAAGATAGGCACCACCACTGCCTGGCTCAGCACCGACAGTTTTTACTGCAGAGGCTTGGTTGTCAAGGAGAGGATAAAAGACCTCAGAGACACCCAGTGTGATTCCCTTTGCCTGAAGTCCAAGACCAGGCTATAGCGCTGGAGGTCAGACCAGAGGCACTGACCAGCACAGGGTGACGGTGGGCTAAACCAGCTTCTTCCTTTGTCTTTCTTTCTTCCTTTTCCTCTGTTCCTTTATTCCTTTCCCTCTCGATTCACCCCACCACCACTTTTACGCAAAGTTTCATTGACTTTCATTTTCTGTGTATGAGTGCTTGCTTGCCAAGTATGTCTGTGCACCATTTTGTTCCCAGTTTCCTTGAAAACCAGAGGATGGTGCCAGATCCCCTGGAACTGGAATTACAGTGGACTATAAGCTGCTGTGTGGGACATTTGCAATGGCAGCCAGTGCTCTAACCATTAGGCCATCCTTCTATCTCCCCTTCTATTTTTTTATGAGACAAGTCTCAATGGAACCCCAGCTTGGTTCATCATATAGCAGAGGGTGGTTTTGAACTCCTGATTCTTCTACCATTACCTCACAGATATACTCCTTCAGGCTCAGTTTTGGGAATGAAGTTATCTGACTATATCTGAATGCTTGATTCTCAAAGTAAACGCATGCAGAAATTCACAAAGCTGGTCCCTTGGCACTCTAGTCTGTATGTTATAGTTTGATTTTTTTTAATGAAAAGATAAAAATTAAGCAATAATTCTGAGACAGGAATTTCCAACTGTGCTGGCTTGTTTTATGTCGACTTGACACAAGGTGTAGTCATCTGAGAGAGGGAACCTCTATCGGGAAAGTGTCTCCCTAAGATACAGCTGTAGGCAGGCAGTGGTGGCGCACGCCTTTAATCCCAGCACTTGGGAGGCAGAGGCAGGCAGATTTCTGAGTTCGAGGCCAGCCTGGTCTACAGAGTGAGTTCCAGGACAGCCAGGACTATACAGAGAAACCCTGTCTCGAAAATTTAAAAAAAAAAAAAAAAAAAATCCAGCTGTAGTCAATCCTGTAGGGCATTTTCTTAATTAGTGATTGATGGGGGAGGGCCTCCACCTTGTGGGTGGGGTCACCCCTGGGCTGATGGTCCTGGGTTCTATAAGAAAGCAGGTTGAGCAAGCCAGTAAGCACGGGTCCTCCATGACTACTGCATCAGCTCCTGCCTCTAGGTTCTTGCCCAAGAACTAGAGACTTGAAGCTTAAACGTTCTGGTTCTGTTGCCAGTAACCAAGTGCTAATCTTTTGTGCAGCGCACAAAGGTTAAGACACGGGAATTCCCAGCAACTTTCCAGATAGGAGGTCATCAGCCGTTACAATATTGCCTATCTGTGGTGAAGGGGAGTCTGCCAGGGGATATCAGCACCTGGCCATAAACTTGACTCACTTCCAGCCTCCCAGACAGTGTTGGGCTGTGGCTAGATGCCCAAGCACAGTTCTGTTCTGCAGGGTACTCAACCGGGGCCAGTGGGCAGGTCCCCAGCAGTCCACTTATGTGACGTGGCAAACAAGAATGCACCAAAACCTAGGGAAAGAGGAAGGCAACAGCCCACTGGAAACTGGGAAGGAGAATACTGTGTGTAGACCTCAGGATGGCCGTGGGCTGGAAGTGTGCCTGACCCCAATAATCCCTTGTCATCTTGGGGGCGAGATCATCCCCACCGGCACTGAAAATGTATCCCAATCATGAACAAGTGTGGGAGCTACTGGCATCTGGTGGGATCTGTGGGCAGGAAGGCTGGACATTCTGAGCCGTGTAGGACAGTCCTCTAGGACAATGACGTTCGTCCCTTCATGTGGGCGCAGGTCCTGCTTGAAAGGAGCGTCATCTAAAACTCAACCTCATTTTATATACAAATGTGTTTTCTCTTTCCTGCTCCTTCATAAGAGTGACAGCTCATTTTACAGTACAGTCACCATGAACCACGGAGGGAACCTGGCTCTGAGAATTTGGATATGACCTTTTTTAGAAAATTGATGTCACCAATTTTAATGGCCTTTCTGCTTTCGCTGTCTGAATCACACACAGGGAACACCTGTGGCTGCCCCCCGCCCCTCCCTGGAGCTTCAAAAAAGGGGTGAGCGTCTGAGTCCTGCTTCATGTGTGGGAGGATACCTGATGCCTTATGTGGGATTTTACGGCGACCCACCTTCTGTTTAGCTCTCTTTGGCAGTATCATGTGACAACGCTTCTGAAATGATGGGACTAGGCAGGTGAATTATATACTGGAGAATCCGGCCTGCAACAGAAAGGCAACATGCCGGGTCAAGAGGCCAGGGGAATGGTTTCTGCACGGAGTTGAGCCAGAGCTGAATGGAGAGACTACTGAGCCCAACCAACATGAGGACATGACTATAGGAAATACAACCAGGGCATAGGATAAGCAGAGAAGGTCCAGTCATCCCATCGTTCCAGGTGGACACTTTTGTCCTGTGAGAACCCATCTATGCTGACCTGTGAATGCCGAATGAAGAAAAATCCAGGCTGAGGAGTTGCAAGCCAGGGCCAGAGGGTAGGGAAGCATTATGGGCGATGGATGAGACTTTGATCTTGACTGTACCCAAGTCACTCTGCCAGGAGTATGAGTGACTAACTTCTCCAGAACCTCCACTGCCTGGAGCTTGCAGAAGCATGGCTGACCTGTTCCCCCCAGCTCCACCAGAGAGAGGCGGTATCCGCCGCACTGCATTGGGTCTGGACTTCTTACAATAGTGGGGCTCTTTGGTCTTGCTGCTCTGCCTCCACTTCAGATTCAAATCTGAGGATGTTGCAAGTCAAACACAGATGATACTGACCGAATGGGCACAGTGAAGAATGTTCACTGAGGGGAGGGGCACCATGATTAAGAGACTTGCTTTTGCAGAGGACCCATGTTGGTGTTTATTCCTTTACATGGTAGCTTGTAACCATCTATAACATCAGTTCCAGGGGAATCCAACACCCTCTTCTGATCTCCGTGGGTACAACTCACACATGCACTGCACATCCATACACTTAGGTGAGACACTCATATACTTTTTTTTAAGATTTATTTATTTTATGTAGTCCTCTCAGAGACCCATTACAGATGGTTGTGAGCCACCATGAGGTTGCTGGGACTTGAACTCAGGACCTCTGGAAAGAGCAACCAGTGCTCGTAACGGCTGAGCCCTCTCTCCAGCCAGACACTTGGTATACTTAAAAATAAAATAAATGAATCTAGTTTTAAAAAGAACATCTATTGTGTAGTGTCTACACCAAATGTACAAGTTTCCACCTTAAGAGGAATGAAAGACTCTTTATTTCTGGAAAAAAAAAATTGAGTGACCATGCATTACAGATTCAGGGTACCCAAATTCCATTTTCCACTGTAATAACTATTATGTAATAATATTATGAACAGGACAAGGAGAATCATAGATTAATGTATTTCAAATACTTTGCTGGAGACACCAGGTTGAGTGAGTCCCAGCAATGCAGGGACAGGTCTCTAAGAGGTGACAGATGTTATCTGACCACACCCTTAGTTTTGGGGTTGTCAGGAGTGAGGGGTCTCTTTATGCATTCCAAACCACTTAGCTAATAACCAGAAGGATGTCAGATCACAAATGGAGGCGGGCAATAGATAGATAGCTATGACAAGCTAAAGGTGGCCCAAGATAATCTGGCTCTGGACCTGAAACATTCCAACCTCTCCCATCACAGAAGTCCTTATCAATCAATCAATCAACCAATCAATCAGTCAATCAATCTTTATTGACACAGCTCCCTTCCAGCAATTTTCCTTCACAGTGGTCATGGCTGCCCTGAGGCAGGGTACGAGCCAATCAGATCTCCAGAAGTCAGGGACCACGGTGGGTCAGGATCAGGAAAGGTGCAGGGGCTTCCAGTTGTTCCTCTGCAGCAGCAACAAGGTCCCCAAGATACTAGGGTTCTGTATTGGACTTGGCTAGGAGGGCACAGGTGACAGGCAGGCTAGCTCTCTTCCTGCTTCCGGGTTCCAGCCTACCGCCCCGGAGAGCCTAAAGCCCGAATCCTCGTGGGTTTCAACGCCCTCTGCTGCCCATTCCTGCCACTGCACTTTGATGCCAGAGGACTGAACCAGGAATGAGGAGATATTTGGGGGTTTGTAGCCTGACAGAAACAAAGTCAAGGAAAAGCTGGCCCCAGAAAGAAGATGGGAAGGAGAACACATTTCCAGACACAGTTCCTGGGTCTCTCTGTGTTGTAAGGTACTAATTCAGGACTCTAGTCTCCCCCAGACAGTTCTCTGGCTCCTCTTGTACTCAGGATTCACACTAGGCCACAGAATCCCCATAATATTGAAAGTATTTTAGGGGGAAAAAAAGTAAGTGTTTTTGGTCTGGGAATGTAGCTTAGTCGGTAGAGGGCTCACCTTGCATGCGCAAGTCTCCATCTGAAGCACTGTCTGGACTGCAATGGGCACATACACCTGGAGGCCCAACACTGAGGCCGAGAACGCAGAAGGAGTGTAAGTTCAAGGTCGAGGCCACTACTTAGCAAGTTTGAAATCAACCTGGGCTACGTGAGACTCAGCCTCAAACCAAAGAAAAACTAAAGAGCTCTCAAGGTTTCTCTTGATCTTGTTTACACGGACGGAATAACACCCAACAGCTGTCACTCATCAAGGGTTACAGTGTATCCCGAGAACTAGATTATTATCAAGCCCATTACTCAGATAAAAAAAAACTGAGGCCAGCCCTCAGCCAGAGGCTAAGTCTTGTGTCCTGAGCCCACAGTTGCTGTTACAGATGTCAGGTGATTTGAAGGACAGCAGTAACCACAAGTCCTTAGAGCTTTTAGCCTGGCCACATTACACTCGGAAGCTTGACTTGGTCTGTGGTCCTGACTCCTCTGGACCTAACTAGTGTTCAGGAGCCCTCTGGAAACAGAGGAAAGGTTCTATGTGGCCTCTGGTGCTTGGGAATCTGAGCAGAGAACAGAGCAGCCTCCTCCACCTGCCAGTGCCACCCAGGCTAGTTGCACTTTAGGTGACAGGCGCTAACAAAGGGCTGGTGCACAAGGCAGAGGGTCTAACACAACCACACTCCAAGTTCCAGAAGGCTGCCAGTGCAGCCTTCTGGGATGCAGATGCGTAGGTGAGGTCCCCCTTGTTTTCTGGGATGAACCAGGTGATGCGTGGGCTGGAAGGGGATTGAGAGAGTCTGCCCGTGTACTCAGGCCCGATGAGGCTCTGAAGACGGCTCCATTACTAATGTGTTTACCTTGAAAATAGGAGGACCTGGGTCCCATCTTTAGAACCCACGTTACAAAAAGTTAGGCACGGTGGCCAACACTAGGAATCCTAGCGCTGGGGAGGCAAAGACAGAGGACTCAACTAGTGAGCTACCCCAAGCTGCTTGGCAAGTTCAGGGCCAGAGAGAAACATTGTATCAACACCACCACCAAGAGCAACAACCAAGGGGATGGTGATATCGGAGGGTGTTCCCACACCCTGGTACACCCTCAAACACAAAAGCGTCAAGGAGAGGCAGATCGGTGGTTAGGAGCACCGGCTGCTCTTGCACAGAAACTGATCCGGATTCAGTTTCCAGCACCCACGTGGGGACTTACAACCACCTGGAACTGCAGTTCCAGGGGATACGATGCCCTCTCCTGGCCTCTGTGGGTCCCATGCCTACACATGGCACACAGACATCATGCAGGCAAAACACTCATATACATAAAATAAAAGCAGATAAATCACTGAGAAAAGAAAGCCTGCTAGGGGTTGGGATGTAGCTCAGGGGTAGAGCAACAGCAGAGAGGGCTAGTTCTTGGCTGAGAAGACACATAGTCCCTTCTGTAGCATCTTTTAAAAGCAAGACCCTCTGGGCTGGGAAGATGGCTCAGGGGTAAAGCACTTACCATACAAGCCTGACAACCGGAGTAACATCCTTAGTGACAACCTGAGTAACACTAACAAGCCCATGGCCTTTCTACTAAAATAATACTTGGTTTGTGGTCCACTCTGGTTTCTAGATCTTTTTTTTTTTTCTCCCATGCTTGCACAGCTTACTCAAACACAAGGATTCAGTCCTCAGCAGCTCTTTCTCGGTACTGGTTGACTGACTTCAGGGCCTTGTGCCTCTCGGTCCTTCTCAACCTTAAACCAGAGATCGCGGTAATGATGCTAAGTGCAGAAGGATCATGGGAAGTAGGTCAAGGAACTGGTAGTTGTATGTATGACATTTGCAGAGCCTGGCACAGATAAATCTCAAACAAACAAACAAACAAACAAATAAAAAAAAAAAAACCTAACCGACCAACCAACCAAACAACCAAACAAAAAAAACTGATGGCGTTTGGTAGTTGTGAGTGGAGGACGCCTGGCCTAGGACTCTCACTTTAGAAAATGCCAAAGCTTTGGGCAGCAGCCTGGAGGTTTGATTTAATTGGTCTCAGGTGGAACCTGAGTGTAGGTACTTCCCAGGTGATCCTGGTAATGGAAGGTAGGAAGTCTGGGTCACAGCTTGGCTGGCATCCTGGGTCTCTTAAGGGGAGGGAATGGCACCCAGTAGGGTGGCACCCAGCAGCTGTCAGGAAGCCTTAGCCGGTTACTAGAGCATCCTTTGTGTTTTTTATATGCTTGACTCAGTCGTGAGCAGGCGCGCGTGGTGAGTTTGGCTCCTGCCTCTCCTCAGCAGGAAGGATGGGCATCACCCACTCAGAGCAAGGTCAGCATGCTGGTATAAAGCTCTGTTTTGTCCTTGCCAAGAGTCCCTAATCCTTGTGAAGTCATCAGAACCCTCCCTCTCTTTGCCTGGGGCTCTGCTCACGCCTGTGGTAGGAAGGGACCCACCCAGATTCTTCTAGTCACACCTCAGTTGCTAGTTTTCCAGCGAGGGCCAGAGAACCTCAGATCTCACACTGAAGGAGGCTCCCAGGAACACAGAAGCCTGGGTCCGGGCCTGCCCAGTGCTAAGCGGCTGCTTTGGGCTTTTGCTGCCTTGTTTGCTGAGCGAGACCTTCCTGGCTGCTTTGAGTGGGAACAGTGGCTGTGTGGCCCAGACTGCCCTGGAGGGGTCCACCGTTGCCCAGCTGGACATCTGCGTGGGTGACATCCTAAAGCACTCATGATTTGGCTCAGTGACAGCGGGGGGGGGGGAGGGGGTTGGGTGGTGGTGGGAGTGGAGTTAGCCTGGCAAATCATCCCACCTCCTTCAGAAGGGACCCGCTTGGATTCTATTTGTAGGCCCAGAGGCTGAGCATCCTCACATCACCTCTTCAGGCCCCAGAGCTGTGAGGACCAATGGGAATAAGGCAGACAGTGTCTCTTCACCAATAAGGATTTTTGCCCAAGCCTATACAAGGACCCACAGTTCCTGGATCCCTGTACTCGATTAGTATGGAAGCAGATACACTCAGGTAAATGCATGAAGGTAATTCCAGGGGCCTCACAGCAGCCTCTGGGTATGACCTCTGAACCCGGACGTGCTCCAGAACCCCCAGTATGGCATTCACTTTTACTATCTTATATGTCCCCACAACCTATAGCTTGGTGTCTTTTGACAGAACTGGCACTGCAAATGTTGGTTAACTCTTTGCTGTTGTTTGTTTTTCGGTTTTTCAAGACAAAGGTTTCTCTGTGTAGCCCTGGTCATCCTGGGACTGGCTCTGTACACCAGGTTAGCCTTGAACCTAGAGATCTGCCTGCCTCTGCCTCCCTAGTACTGGGATTAGAGGCATTGGTCACCACTGTTGGCTTTTTGTTTTGTCTTTTGTTGTTGTTTGTTTGTTTTGCTTTTTTTTTGAGACAGGGTCTCACTATATAGCTCTGGCTGTCCCAGAACTCACTATGTAGACCAAGCTAGCCTAGAACTCACAGAGATCCTCTTCCTCTTCCTCCCAAGTGCTGGGATTAAGGGTGTGAGCCACCACTGCCTGGCAATGTAGACATTCTTTCCACAAACATTTATCAAGTACTTGCTGGGTGTCATTTGAAGTACTGGCAACTGGACACAGTCCACGGCTGCTGGAGCTGATATTCCAGGGAACAAGTGGGCGTAGGTGGGTGGGTGGGTGGGGAAGAAATATGACAAAAGAGTAAACAGAGATACCAGGGTTAAGTATGGGTCACACACCACCCCCTGTGTTTCCGGAATCCTCATTTGTTTCTTTCCAGTGTGGACTGGGCTCGGCTGAGAGCTTCTGCTGTTGTCACTCTGGCTAAGGTCCCTCATGGCCTCAGGTATAGCTCACTGGCATCTCTGGCTGGGAGGCTGCTATGATGACCTTCTTCACCATAGTTGATGTGGCCAACATGTGATTGTTTATATAGGGTCTTGTGACCCAAATGTTCTAACCCGTTTGGTCTAGGTTCTCATGGTCTAGCCTGCGGGGTTCCTCATTAGGGTAGCCAGAGAGTTTCAGGAAGCCAAGGAAAAGATACAAGACCAATTCAGGCCCGGGACAGGGGACTAGCTTGGTGTCACTGCACTGTCCTATAGAATTAGAGGACCAACTGAGAAGTAAGAACAGTAACTTCTACAATCTGAGCAATGAGAGAGAGCCAGAGTCAGAAATTGGTCTTCTAGACTTTTCTTAGTTTCAAGTGTTAGGCTTTCTTTTTTTTCCTTTCCTTCTTTCCTTCTTCTTTCCTTCTTCTTTCCTTCTTCTTTCCTTCTTCTTTCCTTCTTTCCTCCTCTCCTCTCCTCTCCTCTCCTCTCCTCTCCTCTCCTCTCCTCTCCTCTCCTCTCCTCTCCTCTCCTCTCCTCTCCTTTCCTTTCCTTTTTTCAAAAAAAAACCACAGGGCCTTACCTAGCCAAGGACAAACTTGAACAGGCATGTGATTAGAGATGACCTTGAGCCGGGATCCTCCTGCCCTTATCTCCTGAATCAGAAGTTTAAAAGTACTCCAGGCTACACAACAATGACCAGGACAGCCTGAGCTACATATCAAAACCCCAAACAAAATAAAATTAAAAAAATATTTTTGCAAATATTGAAACAGCAGGTGTCTCAGGGCCAGCTGTCACTGGTCAGTTCCCCACCTCCGACAGCAGCACTGGGCAACAGGAGGCGTGGCCACTACTCCCAGGACACTACACTGTCCCTACTATCTCTTTCCTGGCCACCGATGAGATGTACATCCTGTGGAATAGAAATATATCCACCCTTACTGTGAGAGCTGAGGCTGGGGTTCTGGGCTCTTCTTCTCCACAGTTTAGGCAGTGGAGAGGACGAACAATTCCCCACCTTCACCCTAGGCTGGGAGTTTCTGGGAAAGAGTAGGCGGGGCTCATTAGGGCCAGTTTGCAAGTGTTGATTTGGGCATGTGAAAACTGAGAAAAGGTCTCCTGTATCCCCAGGCTGATCTTGAACCCCCTCTACATCTGAGGATGGCCTTGAACTCCTGACCTCCTGGCTTCTACAAGTGTTAGGGTTACTTGTATCTACGTTGTCATACCCAGTCCTTGTGGGGCTGGGAGCTGAAGAGAAGACTTTGTGTATTCTCGGCAAGCACTCAACAAGCACTCAGCTACGTCCTCGGTCCTTCTACTCAGAATGAAGAGTCTCCTTTTTAATTTTTAAAGATGTATTTTTGTAGCCATGTGGTGGTGGTGGTGATGCCTGACTTTGATCCCAGCACTTGGGAGTCAGAGGTAGGTCGATCTTTGTAAGTTCAAGCCTAGCCTGGTCTACAGAGTGAGTTTCAGGACAGCTGGGGCTATACAGAGAAACCCTGTCTCGAAAAACCAAAAAACTTCCAGGACAGCCAGGGCTACACAGAGAAACCCTGTCTCGAAAAACCAAAAAACTTCCAGGACAGCCAGGGCTACACAGAGAAACCCTGTCTCAAAAAAACCAAAAAAAAAAAAAGAAAAAAGAAAAAAAAAAGAAAGAAAAACCAAAAAACAACAATTAAACGATGTCTTTTTGTGTCTATATGAGTGTGTGCATGGGTGTGTGCAGGTGTTATAGGCAGGGTCTCTCACTAAACCAGTGTTTATGTTTTCTCTGTTAGGCTGAAGCTGAGTAAGCCCCAGCAATCCTCTTGTCTCTGGCTTCCTCAGTGTTGGGTTCTAGGGTGCCTGGTGTGTTACATGGGTGCTGGAATCTGAGCTGTGATCCTCATGGTTGTACAAGTGTTCTTAACCACTGAGGTATCTCTCCAGCACTAAACGAGAAGTTTTAAATGGCAGCCATGGTAGAGAGTGTATATTATCCATCCTTCACTTTAAAAAGTAGTGCTGGGTTGGAGGGATGGCCCAGCAGTTAAGAGCCCTGGCTGCTCTTCCAGAGGTCCTGCATTCAATTCGCAGAAACCACGTGGTGGCTCAGAACCATCTGTAATGGGATCTGATGCCCTCTTCTGGCATGCAGGTATAGGTGCAGATAGAGCACTTGTATACATAAAATAAATAAATGAATAATTTTTTTTTTAAAGTAGTACGGTCAGGTCATGTGGCTCCATGTCTATCAGGCCCAACGAATTAACTGGTTCCTTGGATTCTGTGTCCAGATAGAGTAGAGTCCTTGGGTAGACGCAGATGCTTTTGCACTCAAAGGCTCTGTCTTGTTTTTGGTCTTTGGTCCAGTGGTGAGGGAGACGGCAAGGGGCAGAGCTATTCACCGCCTAGTTCCAGGGGCTGCCCTGGATGATGGCCCGAGTTCACATTTATAAGCTTGTATGTTCTTCAGTGAAGCTGGCTTCTTTTCTTTTGTTGTTGTTGTTTTGTTTGTCTAGAGACAGGATCTCATGTAACCCAGGCTAGCCTCAAACTATCTGTGTAGCTCAGGATGGCCTTAGACCATAGTTTTTTTTTTTTTTTTTTTTTTTTTTGAGCAAGGCACTTACTACATAGCTCTGGCCGCCCTGGAATTTACTGTGCCTCAAATCCAGAGCTCTGTCTGTCCTTGTCTCAAGTGGTGGGATTAAAGGCATGTGCTGCTATATTTGTGGAGACACAGGCTTCTTTTTTTGTTTGTTTGCTTTTCTAGCCCCTTGCTGCCTCTAGGCCTCAGTTTCTGTAGATGGCTATTTGTCCTGACTTCTCCTTTCGTTTTTTTTGTTTGTTTGTTTGTTTCTTTGTTTTTTTTTTTTTTTTTTTTTTAAAGACAGGGTTTCTCTGTGTAGCTCTGGCTGTCCTGGAACCCACTCTGTAGACCAGGCTGGCCTCGAACTCAGAAATCCGCCTGCCTCTGCCTCCCAAGTGCTGGGATTAAAGGCGTGCGCCACCACTGCCCCAGCAAGACACGGGCTTCTAAAAAAAAAAAAAGAAAATAAGAAAGAAAGAAAGAGAGAGAGAAAGAAAAAAGAAAAAAGAGCACTGACTGCTCTTTCAGAGGTCCTGAGTTCAATTCCCAGCAACCACATGGTAGCTCATATCCATCTGTAATGGGATCTGATGCCCTCTTCTGGTGTGTCTGAAGACAACTACAGTCTACTCATATAAGTGAAATAAATAAATCTTAAAAAGAAAAAAGGAAGGAAGGAAGGAAGGAAGGAAGGAAGGAAGGAAGGAAGGAGAGAAAAACCAAAACCTTGGCTTGGGGCTGTAGCTCAGTGGTAGAGTACTTGCCCAGCATGGACAAGGTCTTGGGTTCAGTTAAAAGAAAAAGAATAATTAGAGCTGGGTGTGGCAGAACACAAGGGCAAGCCCAGTACTCAGGAGGTGGAAGCATGAGGATCAGATGTATAAGGCCATCCTGAGCTACACAGATAGTTTGAGGCTAGCCTGGGTTACATGAGATCCTATCTCTAGACAAAATCAAAAGCCTCATTCAGTGGGCACGGTGGTTCCCACCTGTAATCCTCTGCCTGGTCTCCTCTGTGGGAGAGGCTCCTAGAGAAACCCACATGCCATTAGTACACAGGAGGAGAGCCTTGTCTTGGGAGGTCAAGAGAAGAGGAGATGGAAGGCTCTAAGTGAGCCTGGAGGGCACAGCAAGACCCAGTCTCTAAACAGACAGACAGACAGAGACAGACTGACTGACTGAAACTTGGTCAATAGTTGAAAAACCATTTTGGTGTTCTCAGTTCTGTTTTCAGCGGAGAGTGGCTGAGCATACCTGGCTCCTGTCTAGGAAAGTTTTCTTGTCTCTCATGCTCCACAGTCCTGCCTGCTGTCTCATCCTGGGCCACCAAGTCTCCAGAAAGGTCTGTCCCTTTTCAGAGAGACAGGCACGGCCATGACACGGTTTCGGCTGTGGATCCTGGAAGTGGCCTTAGATCCCAGCTCTGTGTTGGGTTGGACAAAGTGATTTGTTGGTGCCGTGTGGATAAAGTGGGTTGCTCAGGTCTCTGTCACAGTGTAAGATCCTTCTGGAAGCAGTCAGCACTGAGGACAGTGGCCTTTGGCCCAAGTATTATTGACCCAATGCTTACTAGGCTGATACTGGCAGTGTGTCCTCATTGCTTACAAAAGGTGACATGGAACATACCCATGGGGACCTGGATTCCTCTATGGGGCAGCTCGCACCTGTGTAATAGCAGGACCCGGCCTATCAGTTGGCCCAGGAGTTTTCTCGAAGGTTCTGCCACGGCTCTGGTTCACATGATGACACGAGTCCTAGTCAGGGTTTCTATCACTGTGATGAGATACCATGACCAAAGCAAGTTGGAGCGGAAAGGAAAGGGTTTACTCAGCTTACACATCCACAGTACTGTTCATCACTGAAGGAGACAGGAAGGAACGCAAGCAGGTCAGGAGCCTGGAGGCAGGAGCTGACCCAGAGGCCATGGAGGAGTGCCTGGTTTGCTCCCCATGGCTTGCTCAACTTTGACTTGTAGAACCCAGGCCAGCCCACAATGGACTGGGTCCATCTCAGTCAATCACTAATTAAGACAACACTTTATAGGTTTGCCTCCGGCCCTATCACACAGAAGCATATTTTTTTTTTTTTTTTGAGGTTCCCTTCTCTCAGGTGACTTTAGCTTATGTCAAGTTCAGATGAGATTTCCCAGCACAGCATACAACTCCAGGATACAGCTCCAGGGTCTAAGTTGAGAGGCTCACAGAAGACTGTGAAAGTCTCCCGTTCAGTCAGTGGGCACAGCCAGGACAAGGACACAGGTGTATGGCCCATGTTTCAAACACATTGAGGGCATCCTTCCATGATGCTGGAGATCTGAGACCAGGGCACTGAAAGTGAAGCTTCAAGCAGCCCTCAACTGAATTCTGTGTAGCCCCGCCTATCTTGAAACTCACTCTGTAGACCACGATAGCCTCTGACCCAGAGAGCCACCTGCCTCTGCCTCCTGAGTGCTGGGATCAAAGGGGTGCCCCTCATGGCCAGACTCCACTGTTGGGAGCCAGCTCCTAACTGAAAAGCGCCTATCATCTTTGCAGCCATCTTGGGCCATATATTTGCAGGTTGCTACTTTTCCACCCTGACAAGAGACTTTTTTTTTTCTAGCATGATGTTTTTGCAAGCACCCTACAACACCTAAGCACACTCTGATAAACATCTTGTTTTTCGCAGACAGATCCTGTTTTGTTGTTTAGTGTCCACAGCTGCAAGGCACTCATGGTAAAGTGTTTTCAGCTGCACTCCCCTGTTTGTGCTTATATACCCACAATTGCCTTTCAATAAACGAGACTTGAGCCCTGATTAGACACCCTGTCTTGTCTCCATTCTTCGAGTTTCTTGCCCCTCCATCCCCACTCTCTCTTGCAGACCCTGTTAACTGACCTGCAGGCTGGATTACCCCAGCACTGGTTTTAAGGACTTTATTCAAAGACAGTTCAACAGCAACCCTCTCCAGGATAAAGGGAGGTGCCTACAGCACCAAAGAGCTCTGTTAGGCCAGGTCTCCAGACCTACATGACCCTGTGGTACCAAAGACAAATGACTCTACTTCCCACAATCAGGGGGTCTGCAAAATGTGTGTACAAACTCAATCAGCTTGACTTGGCTTTCTGAGAGAATCTTTTTTTTTTTGGTCCTGTGACATCAGTGTAGATCTGTATTTGAATTACACTTTTTTTTGGTGAGTGACAATTCATTTATGTGTGTGCATGTGTGTGCACACGTGTGTATGTGTGCTAATGAGTGCATGTGTAGTGTGTGTATATGTATGTGTGTACGTGCCAAGTGTGCATAGTGTGCATGAGAGAGAGAGAGAGAGAGAGAGAGAGAGAGAGAGACAGAGACAGAGACAGAGACAGAGAGACAGACAACTTGGACTGGGTTCTCTCTTCCATCACTTGGGTCTTGGGCTCTAACTCAGGTCATCAGGCTTGGATTTTTTTGTTGTTAATGTTAAAAGTCTCTGAGTTATAGGGTAACTCTGTGGCCATGGTTAGACTTCTACAGCATGTAATGAATCCCTTGATCTCAACGTTTACCACTTGCTCAGCCGTGGAAAAAGATAGCCCTCTTTTTCAAGACTGGTCCATGCTGTGTCTGCAATGCTGACTCAGCAGAATCTACTAAATTAAAAAAAAAAAAAAAAAAAAAAAAGATAAACCGAGGGACGGTGGCACTGGCTTAGTTGTTACAATGCTTGCCTTTTGAGGACGAGAGCCTGCACTGGATCCTCAAGTCACACATTAAGACAAACAAGAGCACTAGGTGTGGTGGCACAGATTTATAATCCTGCCATGGGGAAGGCAGAGATTCTGGGGTTCACTGGACGGGGTGGGGGTGGGCAGAAGGTGTTTAGGAACAAAAGATACCCATGACCTCTTGCTTCCACATACTTGTATGCACACACCTGCACACACACACACACACAAAACCACAAGTGATTCAAATGTCTTCCCCATCACATGATTTTATTAATGAAACAGCTTAAAGACAATTCGTTTTGTCCCACAGTCTTCTAGAAAATTCTTCTAGAAAATAGTTCAAGTTGTAAACAGACTTCCAATACATAAAACAGAATGACTTGACCATACACAAATTTCAGCTCAAAATACTACACTCTGTTTTCTTACCATTATAAAATCCAGTCCATACAAACTACGTAAAAAAGATAAAACACTTTCACTGATCCTTGGTACGAGGGAGCAGCACAAAGGCCTTATTTCCCCAGGACCCAGGTCTAGTGCTAGGGGTGACGGACTGGACCCCACAGTCATCTACAATATCCAAGCCCTGTAAACAAAACGCTGCTACTTAATTTAAGAAAATCAACATATCCTTCTGCATAAGCGTTGCTTGTAAACCATCAAGTAACTTTGTAAGAAACATTACAAATTAAGAAAAAAAAAAAAAAAAACATTTCTGACTTTGCTGCAGACACCAGCAAAGGGATAGAAAAATCGGTCACTCCACCCAACAGATACATTTGGCCCACGAGGCGGGAGACGGGAACAGTGCAAGGAAATTCTCTGGACAGTTTTGTACTTTTGTGACCTTCTGGCCCCTCAAATATTTTACACTTTTTAGACAATGACTTTCATTCTGTTTATGTGCGCCCACTGTGCACGCGTTCCCCAGTGAGAGCATTGTGTGAGGGCGCTCAGCTCTTCCACACGCAGTCCAGCCTCACCGGAGTGTAGCTGTCTTCTGTCTGGGGACGTCACTAAATAGTGAGAACTTCAGGATTTAAATGAAAACCCACTTTACAGGTACCACACCATGGAATACAGGTATGTTAATGAGACAGATTTGTGTTTTCACGGGATGGGTTTTATTTACCTATTTTTCCTCCAGACAGTGTTTCTTTGTGAGGCCCTGGCTGTCCTAGAACTAGCTCTGTAGACCAGGCTGGCCTTGAACTCACAGAGATCTGCCTGCCTCCGTCTCCTGGGTGCTAGGATTAAAGGCCTGTGCCACCACTTCCCAGCTTGGTATGGTATTTTTGAAACCTGGTATGTATGTGGTTTTTATGGAGTTGTCCTTACGGTAGGAGCAGCATCACAGGGTAAGTCGGCAATGTGCTAGGAACCAGCTCTTTGCAGGGGGGTTCTATCAGGTGCTCAACACAATACACAATACACAATACATAATACACAATACACAATACAGTTGGAGTACTTGCAGGGCCCCAGGAAGGGGTGGTCTCCAGCCTGGGGATGGACAGTCTTATTTAACTCAATTCATGTTCTTTTTTCAATGGGTTTGATAGTTTTCTGTTCCAGCAGAAGTCAGACAGATGCTAAGAGACAGAAAACCAACAAACCGCCATGTTCACTGTGTACCGTGGGTGGATCTCTTCTGACCGCTGCAGACTGAGTTCTGCCTGGGTTGTGTCTGCAGCCTGTATACTGACGAGGAGTGAGTGTGGGGTGATCTCTATGCTGGGGGTAGGGGGCTGGGCATGAACTATGGGGCTCACGGTGAAGAGCGGTCAGCACTTCCACTGAAGCCACCGTCTTTGTTTATGGCTGTCACTCACGATTTACAAATGCGACAACATGGTTCAAGGAAGTATCACCATATGCTACTGTTGACATGGATGCTTACAGAAGGAGGATACAAGCAGAAGCTAGGTTTTGAGTGGGTTCAGAACCAAAGGACCCCACGGGTGGAAAAAGTCACTGGCTACTGAATTAAGCAATAAGCAGTTTGTGCTTTTTTTTTCTATTTAATTAACTGTTAGCTTTTTTCTTTTCTTTTTTTTCTTTCTTTCTTTTTTTTTCTTTTCTTTTCTTTTTTTTTTTGGAGACAGGGTTTCAATGTAGCCCTGTCTGTCCTAGAACTTGCTCTGTAGACCAGGCTAGCCTGGACTTAAGAGATCTGCCTGGCTCTCCCTTCGGAGAGCTGGGATTAAAGGTATTCACTACCATGCTTGACTTCTCTCTCCACGGAAGGTCACTTGGTATAGTTCCTAACGTAAAGTTCTTCAGCCCATAGGATTTAGATGACCTCTAATAAGGAAGCTGAACTCTAAGGTGCCACCTGGAAGAAGTTGTTACATGACAGACAGAGTGAAGGCTGAGTTACTTTTTTAAGTTTGAGGATACTTTTGCCCTGGGTACCAGTTTCCACATTATTTATTATTTACCTGTTTTTATTTGTGTGTGCACGCGCTTGAGGAGGTAAGGGGATCAGGTCCCCGGAGCTGGAGTTACGGCAGCTGTGAGCTGACGTGTCGGTGCTGAGCTGTCTCTCTAGCCCCAATCTCTCTATTACTGTTGTTTGTACAAAGTCTGCAGTCGCATTCTGTGAGTTATTCTAGGCACCTCCGCAGTCCTCCCCACCCTGGTCACCAGCATCATAGACATAGTTTCTAGAGCTTCTCTTGAAGCAAAAACCCCTGTGATGAAGATATGAAAAAGGGGTCCCTTTCTCACTGCACACAAGCTATTCCCACTTCTGACTCTACTCAGAGTTTGGGGTTCAAGGTGTATCGAAATTCAGAGCTAAACAAGGCAGGAGATGAAAGCCTGGCTTGCTCACTGGAGCGTGCCACGGGATGCAGGAAGGACTCCCATAGCTGTTTGCGGGGCCAGTGCAGAGGGAAAGTGTCAGCCGGCCTCTGTGAGGTGACCGGGCTCTGAACACTTCTTGATGGACAATCTGTGACCACACAACGCTGAGACAGATGCTAGATGCTGAGGTAGTATGTGCAGCCTGGTGCCGGCCCCCGACTCTGAGAGAGCCTGTGGTGACTCCTCTTCTAGTTTCCAGTTGCTCCAGGCTGGAGATGGGTTTGGCTATGCTGGGTGCTGACCCGGAAGCTGCCAGGGCTGGCTGGTGGGAAGTGCCAGCACAGAGGCATGGTCAGGGGCTGAGAAGGCACAGTCTGGGTAGGCTGCTGCTCCCAAGCTCTGGCTCCAGGGAGCAGGAGTTACAGCTCTCTCTTTTTTTCTAGTTTTCTTTTCTTTTCTTTTCTTTTTTTTTTCAAGACAAAGTTTTTCTGTGTGGACCTGCCTGTCTTAGCTCTGTAGACCAGGCTGGCCTTGAACTCAGAGATCTGCCTGCTTCTGCTTCCAGGGTGCTGGGATTAAAGGCATGTGCTGCCACCACCTGGCTTAATTTTTCTTTCACATTTACTTACTCATGTGTGTATGAGAGTGTGTGTAGGGGACACCTCGTGGGAATCAGTCCTCTCTCTCTACCACATGGGTTCTGGGAATTAAGCTCAGGTCATCAGGCTATATCTGTTAAGCCACCTTACTGGTTCTCCTTTCCTTGTGTCTTTTTGACACAGTTCAAACAACTAGAGAGCCAGATGGGAAGAAGAGTGGGGAGCTTGAAAACCAGCAGAGTATACCAGGGATGCTCTGATGAACGGATCCAGATCCCTCCCTCCAGAGGGCTGTGGGAAGGACCCTGTTCTCAGCCTCCTCCCAGAAGCATGCAGGCACCAGGAAAACAGCCCAGCGCTGAGGCTGGGGAGGGGAGCTGTTCTCACCAGCTGAGGCTGCTTTCCCATGACCACAGGGCTCCTTCCCATTTCTAGGCAGGGTTGAAGTGAACCGCTCACTTTTTGCTTTCACCAGAGGAGACAGAATAGGAACAAAAGGACGGGTTCCCTAGAAATGTTTCACAAGAGGTAACACAGAACCTTGCCAGCTCTCAGGGGAAGTTGGCTGAGCCCGCCAGGGACCTCCCTGGGCAGCCAGCCCAGCTTGGGAGACAGAAGTGTCATTTCCCAGCTTAAGGCAGAGTAGGCAGCAAGAAGCTTAAAACAAAACGCATGTCAACCAAACATGATGCTTCTGGTGGGCATCATGGCTTAAAGAGACCCCTGGAAATAAAAGACTGTTAGGGAAAGTTGAACCATGAGGCACTCTGGGAAGGGACAACCATGGTGGCCGGTGGCCAGTGGCCACAGTCAAGGGACCAAAGTAATGACAAGCAGTGGAGGACATAAGGCAAAGCCTAGCTGGGCCACAGGACTACCTCACAGGGCCCATGGAATGACTCCTTTTTACTAAACAGTCCCCAGAGCTCCTGGTTTTCGAGAGCTCTGGATGTGAGCAGAGCACCACACAGACTGTGCTGAGTGCAGTGGGTCCCCTGGTAGTGTTGGCAGACACAATCAGTCAGAACTGCAGAAAGCACTCTGTTACCCTAATGTCATTCCACTTGATGGGAGCAGAGGCAGAAGGCTTAAGACCTTATCTCAAAAAAACTCAAGAAAAAAAATGCACAAAATAAATAAACAAGACAATGAGACTCTGTAGCTCTGCCCACCGGCCTGAAAGGCTCTGTTATTTACTACCACTGGGCCAGAGCCTGAGGCCGTGCAGGGCCTGCTCATGTGGTAAGGGTCTACATGGCTCCAGGTCCTCAGGCCTCACACTGCACACCTGCCTAGAATCTCCACCACACGGATACAGAGGGTAGCAGTTTCCACAGACAGCAACCACATTAAAGAAGAAGCTTAAGTCTAAGCTAAGTCTAAGGCCTCAATCAGCATTTCAGAAAACACCCAGTTCACTTGCTCAACCCAGAAGACAAATGATACTGTGGTGAAGATGAAAAGTTCCACCCCGATAAAGGACTTTAAAAGGATCCTTAGAGGACTCCATTAGGCAAGCTCTGAAAAGAGGGCGCTCACCACATGCTTTTGCTTCTGTTTTTGTTCTTTGAGACAGGGTTTCTCTATCTAGTCTTAGTTGTCTTGGTGCTTGCTCTGTACATCAGGCTGGACTCGAACTCACAGAGACCCACCTGCCTCTGTCTCCCACTTGCTGGGTCTAATGGTGTGCACCGGCATGCCTGGCTTGACTGTAACTCTTGAACACTAGAGCACATGTCTTGGGGTGTTTCTGACACCCTAATGTTGGAGATGAGAGGTGGGATGTGTCCAGAAAGGAAAGGATTTTCTAAGCACAAACAGATGTCAGCTGGTTTCTAAAGTGGCGGTGGATGCTGGCCTAGGAATGACAGGAGGCAGGGAGGCTTTGCTCCCAAACAGTGCCCTCCTGGCCCAGTATCTTACAGCACTGTCTGTGTGGACAGTAGACGAGACCAAAGAGGCAATGGTGCCACCACTACTGATGGGTAACACAGCAACCAAGGTCCCACAGCCACCCTGATGTGTGACACAGCGGCCTCACAGTCACCCTGACATGTAACACAGCAGCCCTGGCCTCATAGCCACCCTGACGTGTGACACAGCGGCCCACAGTCACCCTGACATGTAACACAGCAGCCCACAGTCACCCTGACGTGTGACACAGAGGCCCACAGTCACCCTGATGTGTGACACAGCAGCCCACAGTCACCCTGATGTGTGACACAGTGGCCTCACAGTCACCCTGACGTGTAACACAGCGGCCTCACAGTTACCCTGACATGTAACACAGTGGCCCAGGCTCCACAGTCACCCTGACGTGTGACACAGTGGCCTCACAGTCACCCTGACGTGTGACACAGTGGCCTCATAGTCACCCTGATGTGTGACACAGCAGCCCACAGTCACCCTGACGTGTGACACAGTGGCCTCACAGTCACCCTGACATGTAACACAGCGGCCCACAGTCACCCTGACGTGTGACACAGTGGCCTCACAGTCACCCTGATGTGTAACACAGTGACCCTGGCCTCACAGTCACCCTGACATGTAACATAGCAGCCCAGTCACCCTGACGTGTGACACAGTGGCCTCACAGTCACCCTGACATATAACACAGCGGCCCTGGCCTCAAAGTCACCCTGACGTGTAACACAGCAGCCCAGTCACCCTGACATGTAACACAGTGGCCCACAGTCACCCTGACGTGTAACACAGTGACCCTGGCCTCACAGTCACCCTGACATGTAACATAGCAGCCCAGTCACCCTGACGTGTGACACAGTGGCCTCACAGTCACCCTGACATATAACACAGCGGCCTCACAGTCACCCTGACATGTGACACAGCGGCCCTGGCCTCACAGTCACCCTGACGTGTAACACAGAGGCCTCACAGTCACCCTGACATGTAACACAGCAGCCCACAGTCACCCTGACGTGTAACACAGCGGCCCTGGCCTCACAGTCACCCTGACGTGTAACACAGCGGCCCTGGCCTCACAGTCACCCTGACGTGTAACACAGCGGCCTCACAGTCACCCTGACGTGTAACACAGCGGCCTCACAGTCACCCTGACGTGTAAAACAGCGGTCTCACAGTCACCCTGACGTGTAACACAGCGACCTCACAGTCACCCTGACGTGTAACACAGCGGCCTCACAGTCACCCTGACGTGTAACACAGCGGCCTCACAGTCACCCTGACGTGTAACACAGCGGCCTCACAGTCACCCTGACGTGTAACACAGCGGCCTCACAGTCACCCTGACGTGTAACACAGCGGCCCAGTGTCACCCTGATGTGTAACACAGCGGCCCACAGTCACCCTGACGTGTAACACAGCGGCCCAGTGTCACCCTGACATGTAACACAGCGGCCCACAGTCACCCTGACGTGTAACACAGCGGCCTCACAGTCACCCTGACGTGTAACACAGCGGCCTCACAGTCACCCTGACATGTAACACAGCGGCCCAAGCCCCACAGTCTCCCCTTTTTTTAGAGTTCACTAAGGCCATAAACCACACTGCCCTTCCTCCAAAGACAAACTGAACTGAGCCTTGAGACCAGAAGACCAGTGACACAAGTCTGCAGACCCAGGTTCCTGACCACGCTCCTGACCACTGGACCTGTTCAAGTGCCAGGTAATTTCCTAGGAACAACTGAAACCGTGGATCTGGGGCCAAAGCAGGAAGGGAAGATTTGTTCTCTTAGGCGCTGCTCCCCAAAATCATGGGCTCCTGTTGGCAGCTGAGCTGGGCTGAGACGCTGTTATATTTCCACCCGAGGAGAAGCTTTGCCATTTTCTAGTCTCTGGGCCAACTGTGAAAGGCATCAGCACATAAATTTAATGTCTATTGCATGATGTACTCCAGTTAATCTAAGCAGGCAAGCCTGTGAGGAGAGCTCAGGCCTGTGAGGAAATCGCAGGGTTCTGAAGGAAGGAAGGCAGGGCTCTGAGGGGAGGGCTGGGTCTCTAAGGACAGTCCTGGATCTGAAGGTGCTCTGCTCAGGGCTGAGGAGAGGGTCAGGCTCTGAGAAGAGCACAGCGTTCTTCTGACTACTGACTACCCAAGTCTTTCATTTAAGTAGGCCAGGTCCACTTGTGACCTGAGAGATGGCCATTCCCATGGGAGCTAACTTCTGGGAGAGTCTCCAATGCAGAGCTCCTTCAGCAACTTCACCCTGACTTGGGGACCAGCAGAGACCAGAGGCTGGGACATTGAGGATCTGTTACTGGGGGTACGAAGAACAGATACACAGGGTGAAGTGTAGGAGACAAATCCCACCAGTCATGATTTTAAGTAGAAGAACATGATTTGAGGTAGCTGGGTCAACCTCGGTCTTGAACCTGGAACATATTTGCTTCATTTTGACATCTGGCCTATCAGGACTGAAGGGGAGAGGATGTTACGGTAAGGAGCCAGTAAAAAGGAAAAACTTCCAAGAAACTACAGCACCTTTCAAGAGACGGAACAGCAGCCTCAGGCATCTAAGTTGCAAACTGTATCAAATCAGACAAGCGCTCTCTTCTCTGATCCTAACAAGGACAGAAACTAAGCCCTCTATCCCGCGCAGCCCTGCTGTGTGCATATGCTGCTCTTCTGCTACAGGGAAAACACAGCCTTTTAAATGACTCTTTCAAGTTCAAGTTGAGTTTCAAGTAATCACCTTGCAGTAGCCCCAGAAGAATTACCGCTCCTCCAGGTTTAAAGTGCCTAGTTAAAAAAAAAAAAGGGGGGGGGATGTGGGGGATGGAACACGAGCCCTAGAGGGTCTGACTCCTCAGGATGCTCATTACTTGCTTCTGGGCTTTTGTTACAGGACAGAACACTGACTTCTTCTTACCTGTCAGGGAACCAAGTCCAACTCTACATTGCGAGGTAGCTGACCACAGACACTAAGATCAGGAGTGAATGTAAGCACTACCCATCCAATTAACCAGGAAAGGCCACAAAGCAGGCACCTGAGACTTCTCTGGTGCTGCTGGAAGAAATCAGCACCAGTGTCTAAGGTGTATCTTCTCTGCATCTGAGGAGGAAGAACAACGGAACAGGGCCCCTAAATCTACTGTCAGTGCTAAAATGCTTAACAGTAAAAGAAGGAACAGAACTCACCAGGCAGAAGGCAGAGGTACTCACAGCTGCGGGAAACGAAGAAAAACATAGCTGAGCCTACAGTTCAGCTCCTCCACAGCTTCACAGGCAGGAGTGAGACATCCTCCTGAGCAGAGGCTCCTCTCCACTCTGGGCCAATGGGCTCGCTCTGTGCTTACCCCATAACTAGACGTGTATAGGGAATGGGGCCGGAAGGAGTCTTTTGGGGACTATTCAAAAGGCAGAAAGACCTTGCAGTATGCCAAGGCGGTTTTCCTCCCCTTCTGACTGCATGGGGCAAATTCAATCAAGTGTTAGCTTTAGTCTTTATGAGCAAACCCCGCCTTGCTTCTCGAAGACACTCAGTAAAGCTCGAGACTTCCAACAGCTAACTGACAGGAAAAGAAGCAAAGGTTACCCAGTTTCTTCAGCTGGAAAGACTTGGTTCTAGAAGCTGAAACAATACTACAAGTGATGCATACTTTTTAGAAATAAAGACACCTACGTGCCAAGAAGAAAAATCAAGTTCCCGTTGAAGGGCTGGACTACCCTCGGGAAGCCCAAAGGCCTCGCTTCTGCATCTGGCTGCTGCTCACATCTGAATGTCCCTTGTAGGAAGAGGAGAGCATCCACAACCACCTCAGACACGAAAAGATCAAAGCAGAAAGTTCTAGAAAAGATTCTAAGCTCATATAAGATGCAGCAGAATCAACCTAATGCTAATATGATGAATATTATGAGATGTGCGCACAGGGCTTCAACTGTCCTACAGAAGCACTTGGAGACACAGGCATGGGCTGGGTACATGAGGCACTTGGCATCTTTGATTCTGTCCTAGTTTCCTGCTCCATAGGCCAGCCCACTGACACATATAGCTTTTCATTTAAAATCCAGCAGAACTGATGAGAACATTCTCTGCTTAGCGCAAAGCGCTGCTATGAAGGCTGGGGTGCTATGATCTGCTTGCAGACCCAGATCAACCCACACAGAGGTCCTCATTCAAGCTCCAGTGACTTCATAAGCCAGACAGGGAGGGCTGAGTCCCACCTGCTTCCTTGGGAGGTTCCCAGAATCACAAGCGCAGCTCTTGGGAGTAGGTCAGTATTTGCTGAGTGATGCAGGCACTGCCTTGCCTCAGCAGTCACTGGCTTCCTCAGGGCTCTCAGATCAAGGGGAGTCACCATCACAAAGAAGCCTTGCTCTCCCTTTGGCAGGTATTTTCCAGGCAGTTCTGGGCCTCAAGGTACATACAGTGAAAGCCACCTCATTCCTTCCCAGAGCATCCATGTCTTCACTGGCCACAGGAGGGCTGTGCAATCAGGAAAGCCAGCCTTCTAGAAGACAGCACTGCAGGGCTTGTCACACTCCTTGGAGAACTTCTGGAACCTCAGGTGTAGTATACTGGGTAGGGGATATTAAGTGGAGCCCTCAAGAGGTGCTAGCTGTTTCCCCAGACACCTGACTAGTGGCCATTCAGACCCCAAGGCACCACAGCAAGGACAGCTCTACTTTTACCCCCTCCTGCTTAGGGTTGGCCTCAGCCCACTTATAAAGAATGAAATGACACCTTCGAGTCCTTGGACATCAGAGTACCTCAGCAGCAGTGCTCAGAGCGATGTAACAGGACACCTGCTCCAGCACAAACAAGGCTCAGACACAACCCCCAGGTCTTTTGGTTGCTGGATCATATGAAAAGTCCAACTGGAGCCATGACTCCTCTGAGCAGTCATGCTCAGCCCTAGATTGGCCCTTTCCAGAACCAACCACTAGCTGGTAAATACATTTGTAAAAATCCTACTAAGGAAGAGAGACGCAACCTAGCAAAACTGACTACTGTCTACAAACAGTGCAAAACTGACTACTGACTACAAACAGTTCCACATTTACAGGAAACATCCTAGCAAAACTGACTACTGTCTACAAACAGTGCAAAACTGACTACTGACTACAAACAGTTCCACATTTACACGAAACATCCTAGCAGAACTGACTACTGTCTACAAACAGTGCAAAACTGACTACTGACTACAAACAGTTCCACATTTACACGAGATGTCCTAGCAGAACTGACTACTGTCTACAAACAGCTCCACATTTACACAAAATGTGTGTTTGACACAGCTGTGTAACTGAAGGTAGAGGGATTCAAGGGCTTATCTGAAGCACCAGGAGACAGTAGTGCACGTAGCCTGTGACTACAATTCAAAAGTAAACATACAGACGGACTTTCAAGTCACGTGGCACAGCCTGCACACACACATTTGCTCACCCTGCACACTTTTTCTTCTCACAGGACACACACACTCTTGAGATTAAAAAAAAAAACAAAACAAAACAAACAAACAAACAAACAAACTTCATTTCAAATTAAGCACTTAAATCTTTAAAAAAAAAAAAAAGCTGTGTTTGATATGTTAGAAAAAGAAGCAAGCAAACAAGCAAGCAAGCAACAAGCCTACTTTAGACCCTAGCTTAGGAGGGTGCCTTGATTTGCCTACTGTAGTTTAAGAGACAACCTTCCTGTAAAAAGAAATTGCACTTCCCCCAAAGATGTTTATGTTTCAAATTTTAAGATCTAGCCTCAGTTGCCAAATGCAGTAGCATGCATCCGGTCAGAGTGCCTTACAGAGGAGAGAAGGACCACTCAGATTCTGAGATACAAGTGGGGTAATAAAACAGGCCTGCATCAGAGGAGCTACAAGCTATTCCACAGGGCTAAAAGAGTTATGAAGAGGTCTGACTGACTCTGAAACATCAAAATAAAATTCAATACAGCCCTACTTGTCAACAAGATGGTTTTACACACACACACACACACACACACAAAATAATAGTTTGGCACTTAGCAGCTTTTGTTGATATTGCATCCCATATTAAGTTGCAAATTTATTTTATAAAATATTAATTTCTGCAGCTACTGTGTCAATAAACTGAACTGAAAACCTGTTTTGGTTTTTGTTTGTTTGTGTTTTGTCTTTTTTCAAAGTGAACTGATCAAGTCAACAGGCACCGGTGACATTGCTGTCACCTGTTCCTCTAAACAAGGAACTGTTTCTCCTTGGAGAGGCCTGAAGCAGACTGAGAAGAATTTTAAATTTCAGGAGTTAAAAACAAACAAACAAACAAAGGGGAAATCAACCAAAACAGAGCTGTTACCACAGCTGTCCTGGATATCTGTTTCTCTCTGCTCTGGCTGGCCAAGGCTCTGTCCTGTGCAGATATTTCACCAAAGTCAACTTGCCCCTTTTGGCAATTTCTCTCCTCTGAAGCCACCATCTCAGCAACAGCAGAAAGTGCCCCTCTGCAGCAGCTTTTCTGATGGAAAGCTTCCCAATTGGGAAACGTGCCAACAATGTGGCTTGAAACGCATCCCACAACCCAAGCCTGGCGGTGACTGACATCAAATTCACTGGATGGCATGAATGTGTGTCACACCTGGCCTACTGCAAGGGATAAAACCTTAGACTGTCTCTTGCCAAGTTGCTTCCGGCCATAGCAGTTAGGAAGCGGGTCCCAGCCCCTTTTACACCCATCCCCTGTCCTCTTTTTAGTAACTTCTTAGTGCTGATGGCTCCCAGCAAGTGTAAGAAAATCCTGCAGAGAGGCCCCCCTTTTAGAAAAAAAGGATTGATGTCTTATATGCACTTTAACTGCATATAAACATCTCACGTAGGAAGTTTCTAGAAGAAATTCCTGTTCTCCAATATAACCAAAGGATGTACTTATACATTTAGCAATCAGTAAGATACAATTTTGCCTCTTACACTCATACTTTAAGAGAAGGAAATATGAAGAAAACAGTTAGAAATGAGCAACTCTCTATCTAGCTGACTAGAAACTTGACATTGCGCACCATGAAATGATCCAGTGCGACAAGTCTCTTGTTTCACACCAAGGTGCCATAATCTAAATGGAAAACAAAACATCTTAGGAGAGAACTCCCACTAACTAAAGAATTCTTTTGACTAAGGGGAAGTGAACGGGAGGGTGAAAGTGGAAGTGACTGATGGGGAAGGGTACTAATGGGAACAGAATAAAATTAAGTTGAGGTAGTTTATTCTACCAGGCAAACATTACTGGGAGCGAAATTCATCTAAACTCCTACACTTTGGGAGCGGCCTGTTACGAAGACACAATTCTACACACACCTGCATTCAAAGACAAGCTTGCAGCTCTAAGCAGCAGTAAACAGGACTGAGTGTGCTTTCAGACAGATCAGATGCAGACCTTTTGATCCCTATACACGGTACCCGGACAGCTCCCCCCCCCCCCCACATGTTTCACTGTTTTTAGCGGTAGCAGAAGTCTCCTTTGCCCGACTCTGTCTGAAGCCTCCTCTGCACTAGCAGCCTGGAGCATAGAAAATGGTTCTGCTTTTCCAGGTGGACAGCAAGAATGTATGACTGGGCTCCCACCCATCTCACAGAGCTACCCCAGAACTCTCTCAGCCTGGTGCAGGATCTTTTATGGTGAGCGATTCCTTTAAGCTCACACAAAGGCTTCAGACCCGAGCTTCTCGGGTGACTGAATCTTTACTAAGGTAGACTGTTGCCAGAGAGGAGTTTATCTTAGTTTCAATTCATCAGAATATAGTTTTTTAAGAGTCTTAAGACAGAGCACTAGGATTAAGGGGGAACTAACTGCACAAACCTCAATTACTGGGCAGGGCCAGGCATTCTACCCTCCTATGCAGCACAAGAACAGCGGTGTGAGCCAGGTATGTTGGCTTGCATATATGGATTCCACACACACTGGAACGCAGCAGTCAGTCAGGTAAGAGTTCCCTTCTGGGAAAATGCACCTTAGGGCTTTAACTTTGATATTTCACATGACACCAACCCCCACACCCTTCTCCTAGGACACTCACTAGCCTTGGTTATAAACACACCAGGCTAGCGGAACTGATTCCTCCCAGGTCGTTTTTCAACAGTACACGGTCTCCAGACAAGGGCAGAAGCCTGAGCTTCTAAGCATGAAAAAAACCACCAAAGAGTAACCACACTGAAGCCCAGCACACAGCAGGATGGGGCTGCTTCTCTGCGCTTTGCTGCCATCCAGCCACGTGATACGCTTGGGGCAGGATCTCACTTTTGGCTCCTCTTCTTCCTCAAGGGGAATGGACCCGGATGCGGAACAAGCCTTGTTGCAGCTGCAGGCGGAAGAGCTTGCAGTTGGCTATGCGCAGGGCTGCGCAGCCTGTGCGCCGGAGGTCGGATGGCAGGAGCGGCTTCGTGTGGTGCCAGGTGCCCGTGCTTCTCTTAAACTCCCGCACGTAGTCGTAGTTGGTACCTAAACCACAGAGGGAGCAGAGCTACGTGGATGCCCCTGAGCCGCAGCAAGCAGCTCCCGGGAGAGCATCGCAGCTTACTCACCTGTGTCAAGGTCTCCGATAACATAAATACTGGCTCCTATGGGGACGGCTCCATAGACAAAGGAGGAACTGGCAGGGATGCATAGGTTCTGATCATTAAGGTAGATCCACCTGCAAGCAAGGCCAACAGACACAACTCAGAAAATCAGATGTACAGCTGACACGATTAGGACGACAAACGGACAAGGCAGCTCGGGAAGGCATCAGCGCACAGCACCCAGCCTCTCTTGACCCCCACTCCCCTTGCAGAAACCTTGGCTGTAGCGACTGTCAAGACAGACAGCAGAGGCTCAGACAGAGCCTCTCACAGAGGGGGACTGTCTCGGCTGCACACTGCAGCTCCTGGCACTCGGCTTTCGTCACACACGCTTTGCTGCTCTCTCTTTTTCCTTTTTCCTCCTTCCTTCCTTCCTTCCTTCCCTTTTTTAATTGTGTGTGTGTGTGTGTGTGTGTGTGTATGTGTATGAGTGCAGTGCCCACAGAGGGAAGCAGACGACGTCAAAATTCCTGGAGCTGGAGTTACAGGTAACTGCACTCACTAGAGTGGGCACTGGAAACTGAATCCGGCCCTCTGCGTGCAGCAAGCGGTCTTCCTAACGGAGGTCTCTCAGCCCAGGTAGGCTTCTCATCACTAAAGTTCCATCACACTTGCTAGCATTCATCTGGATGCCCTCCGGCTTGGGCTGCTGTCACTACAACAGTCAGGGACCTTAGGTGAGCCTTGCTTGGTTCTGTTTTTTGGTGGACTTATGGAACTGCTGGATTTGGTGGACAGCGCATGTGCCCTGGAAGTGATGAGAAAATGCCCACAGTGCTGCTTTGTTTTCTAGTCGGCAAGGCACGGGATTCAAGCTGCCTGTGCTCTCAGTCCTTTGAAGATTTATTTCCTCAAAGTCTAACTATGCTGGGTATTTTGGCAAGAGCTTACTGGCCTTGTCACTTTATGTACCTTCTTTTGCAAATTATCTTTTTGAAAATTCGTTCATTTTAGAAAACATACACACAAATAAAAAATAAGATAAATCTTTTTTTTTAAAGGCATTCTAGAAAATATCTAACCAATCTTCTTCTTCTTTTTTTTTTTTTTTTCTTCTTTCCGAGACAGGATTTCTCTGTGTCGCCTTAGCTGTCCTGGAACTCACTCTGTAGACCAGGCTGGCCTCGAACTCAGAAATCCACCTGCCTCTGCCTCCCAAGTGCTGGGATTAAAGGCGTGAGCCACCACTGCCCAGCCCCTGACCAATCTTCAAGTGTCAAGGTCAGAAAAGACAGGCTATCACAGGCTAATGGACAGCAAGGAAGCATAACATCTCTTGGCAACTAAAATCCAGGTTGACCTGAGGCAAGGGGCATGCTGGTGGGAAGTGGGTGACATTGCAGGCAGTCTGTATTTAACTAGTACTGTAGAACATGTGTGTTCTGATCAAGGGGGACACTAACATCAGGAGCTAAGTGAATGGTTTATGGGGACACGATGGCTTTTGGGAACGTTTCTACATGTTAAATTTACTGCAGGGGCTGGAGAGGCGGCTCAGTGGTTTAGAGCACTTGTTGCTTTTTCAGAAGACACAGGTTCAATTCCTAGCACCCGCATGGCAGCTCACAGGCATCTGAAACTCCAGTTCTAGGGGATCTGATGCTCTCTCCGACCTCCACAGGCATACACACACGGGACACATATAATGCAAGGAAAACACTCATAAACATAAGTCAATGTAAAAAAGTGACTGCAAACAGATATGGCTCAGTTAGTATGGGCATCCGCGGTGGAGCCTGCTGACCCGAGTTTGAGCCTTAGGATCCACAGCACAGAATCAACTCCTGCAGAGGTTCTCTAACCGTCATGTGACATAAATAAAGTCTAGGCTTTGCCATGTAGTAATGTTCACTCAGGAAACTGATCCATCTCCCACAAACGGCTTACAGCCACGCCAGATCACAGCCACTGCCTAAGCAGCCTTGAGGCTCTGCTGCCCAGGACAGTGCATGCTGTTCTGTGGACACTTTGGCTTCTCCACTCTGCTGCACAGCAGCTAAAAGGACCAGCATAGTAGGTGAGTGGCCTCTGATGTCAGCTACCAACAAAGAAACACCTCGTAAAGAACGCCATTCACTTCAACAAACTTCACCGACTGTCACAAAACACACAGCTTCCTTATTTTAAGTTCCAAGAAACAAGGAAACAAGATAATTTGGCCAAGATTATAAAACAAAGCTGAGCCACTTCATTTCTCCCCCTCTCTCCTTCCTGTCTCTCCCCTCCCTCTTCCTTTCCCTTTCTGAGACAGCGCCCAGGCTAAGCTGCCAAGGGTGACCTTTAGCCTCTGTTCTTCTGCGTCCACATGAGTGCTGGGTAACATGTCCAGGTTATGGGGTACAGAGGATGGGCCCCAGGGCCCCATCATGCTCTTTCCTGAGCCACATGCCCAGCCTACTATCAGGTGGCTTACTGGGGCTAGAAATATGGAACTGGCCCCACACATGTCCATACAAGTATTCTACTTAGTCATATCCCAGCCCTATGTCCACCATCCTCAGACACCTTTTCATCCCTTGTCATGGCTGGTCAGTAATTACATACACCATAGTATTTTCTGTTTAGGTTACTAGTGTGGGTTTTGCCTACAGGCCTCACCATGACTCAGGTCAAGAGCAGCATCTGCTCCCAGGGACTCATGGCTTCACAAGTCTTACTAAGGCAACAGAAACACTCCATTCTTCTAACCATCAGATCCACATGGTATGACATCCGCAAGGCCAGGCAGTGTGGTGTCTCCGCAGAGCATCAGGCTGAGCAACTTTTCTACATGGCTAACTCAGCCCTGAGTGCACACTGCGCACGTTAACTGCTGGCCCTGCCGATAAGACAAAGATTTAGAGACTTCCTTTGTACATCCTTGTAAATAGGAAGGATGAAGAGAAAACATCAGCCAGATCAACAGGCAGAGCATCCCAGGCAGAGCAAGGCCTGGGATGGAAAGACTCAGCCTGTCAAAGACACACCCCATCTGGACAGCAATGGCAATCAGCCGAGTCACAGCAGGGCTGAGGACGCTGCACACTGCTTTTCTGGACTCATTGGACATGTCCTCCCCAACTCTCCCTCCTGAGTTCTCAGTGTGATTGAAGTTGGTGTGAACTAGCAATTCTCCTGTTTTGGTCTTTTAAGTACTAGGATTTCACATACGTCCCACCACACCCAGCCATTTCTCCTAAGTGGCCTGCATGGAGGGATGGACCTCGAATGGATGTCTGCTGCCACTTCCCTGGGATGCGGTGGCCTTCTTGTCTTTGGAGGGCAGGAGTAGTCAGGGATTTACTTAGCCCTTCCTGGGTCACTAGCATTTATCCAGGTGTCAATCTGGCATGCTTGTGAAAAGTGGTACCAGCAACACAATGTCAAAGTTGAGAGTCACAGCAGGGAGCAGCAGGAGAGAAGGGGGCAGAGAGACCCCCTACTGAGGGACAAAGGTAAAGCCAGCAGAGCCATCAGAGACACTGTGCAGATAGCTGAGAACACCACAGGGGCTCAGGGACTTCCAGAGGACAGAGGGAAGGCCCTGCTCTCTGTGTGTCTTTACCATGACTTGGGAGTAATTTGTGGCCTTTCTTCTTAACAGCTTTTTTTTTTTTTTTAAATTCAAAAACCACAGAAAATAGTTAAGATATGGCATTTTCCCAGGAAAAATTTAATCTAAAAATAAGGAACAAAAGACAGGAAAGACAAGAGATTACACACAATCTGAATGGTCTCCCATCTAACCCAGACTGTTCATCTGATAGCAGTTTCTAGTGTGCAGAGAGCGCACACCCAGGAGGGAACGCTGCCCTACTGCTGGGTGGGATTTTTCGGCCAGTATTTATGGGAGCATAATCCGGTCAGCGGTGGACGCAAAGGGGGCTCTGTAGCCTGAAAGCCTGAGTGTGGGCTCCAAGTCTGACTGCTCAGAGCACTGCTCCCCGGCTCACTGTAAGACGGCTGGCAGTGCCTGAGCCTTGGAGGCTGCAGGGGACCACATGAGCCAGGCACTGCCACACTGGGCAGCATCTGGTTTCACCCATGCTCAGTGTTTTACAAATGTGCAAATGTCCTGTGTGTCACTGACAAGAGGTCCTGGCAGCTGCTCTCTGTTTACGCCTGGGAACACAAAGGCTGAAGATGCATGGATTTTATTAGGAATAAAAAAAGTTTTTTAAGATCTGGGGAATTTATTGTGTGTGTGTGTGTGTGTGTGTGTGTTTGTGTATGTATTCATGTGTGATGGTGTATGTATTTACGTATGTTTATGTATGTATTCGTGTGTGATGGTGTGCTTGCATGTGGGTCTAGGCCAATGTCATGCCTGGATTTCTTGAGGGTGCTAAGGACAGAATGAAGACCTGCAGGTTTGAGCAGCAAGTACTTTATTGACTGATGCACCGCCCCCCCCCCCAACCCCAAACACAAGAATGGGGCCAGGGAGATGGGCAGTGGTCAAGAGTGTTGGCTGCTTTTCAAGAGGACCTGAGTTCGGTTCCTAGCACCCATGTTTGGTGTTCACAACTCCAGCTCCTGGGGATCCCACACCCTCTTTTGATCCCCTTGAGCACCCACACATAAAAATACACAAATAGATAATAAAAAATAAATTTAAAGCCAGGCATGGTGGGGAGTCAGAGGCAGGCCGATCTCTGTGAGTTCCAGGCCAGTCAAGGCTACAGAGTGAGACCTCAAATCAGAAAAAGAAAAAGAAAAAGAAAAAGAAAAAAGGAAAAAGAAAAAGGAAAAAAGAGTTACAGTAGACAAATGGAAACAAAGCATACCCTCCTTCCCACTCAGCGCTGCCGTCTCCTGCTCAGAACAGACTCCCAGCAGGCTGACTGCAATACTGAAGTTCTATCTAACAATACAGCATGTCCTGGGATGCCTGGGAAGTGTTACAGTCAGACTTGATCCCACCCAAGGCAACAGACAAAAGGAACAGAAACGTAAGCAAATGACTTCTGACACAGAGCAGCTCATGCTGACTACACGCGCACAGAGTCAGTCATCACAAAAAAAAAAAAAAAAAAAAAGGTTTGTGTCGTATTTTATCAAAAGCCAAACACACTGCTACTGCTTGTTAATCAAGCGGGACAGACCGTCTCCTGCTCATCTGGGCAGGAGATTAATACACCATTTCCTAGGGCGGCAGCACTCCCCCACTGGGGCTTATCAAAGGAGAAAGTAACAAGCCTGACATCCCTGCCCACCCCCACACAGCAAATGCCTTCGAAGCTGCCTCCTCGTTTTCTGTCTAGTGAATTCCCCTGGCAGTCTGCCTCTAATGACGGGAAGTAGAGACATGTCTGAAGTACCCAAGATGGAGACCATGTGACAGACCAGGCGACATTCATACGCATGTCTAACACTGTGTCTGTTTAGTATTCACCCCATCTCAAAGACAGGAAACGAGGCATTATCTTATGGCACCCCCATCTGGTAACAAGACCTAAGTGCATAGGATCACACTGTGAAGCAGGCTCCCCTTGGAATCTGAACAGGTCACTGCAGCGACAACACTGTCTCATACTTACTGTGAGAGGAGTGGCGGGACAGCACCCACCACAGGCTCACACCTCAGTCTGTCAGGCGTTTTTAAAAAGGTTTTTCTTTTTACATTTATTCATTTACTGTGTGTGTGTCTGTATGTTTGTGCCTCTATCTGTGTGTACATCTGTGTGCGTCTGTGTCTCTCTGTGTATATATCTCTCTGTGTGTGTGTATGTCTCTGTGTGTTTGTGTCTATGTTGTGTGCCTGTGTCTCCATGTGTTTGTGTCTGTGTGTCTGTTATATGCTTGTGTCTCTATGTGTGTCTGTGTGTCTATGTTGTGAGCTTGTGTCTCTGTGTGTTTGTGTGTCTTTCTGTGTGTTTGTGTCTGTGTTGTGTGTTACTATCTCCATGTGTATTTGGGTGTCTGTGTGCATGTGTCTGTGTCCACACACTGACAAGCTGTATGGAAGTCAGAGGACAGGCTGTGGGACTCTGCTTTCCGTTTCTCTTTTGGAGTTCCTGGCAATTGAATCCTGTCAGTGTTTTAATATCACCAGATCAACTGACACATGATGAAGCATCTGATGCCTGTCAGGTTTGATGCTGGAGGACCACATGGGACCATGCCTTGTATACATTCAGTTAGCAGCTATGATGCCAAACACATGTGCAGAGGATAAGGGATCAGGGACTGAGGAGTGTGCTGAGCCTGGAAGAGGACAGCAAAGGCTTTCTCTGGAGATTTGACAGTTATGTGTAGTTTTGAAAAGGGCCAAGTTAACTAGATGGGCAATGAGGGAAATTTCAGGCAGCAGCAGCCTACAGCTGAGCTAGCTAAGGGCTCAGTGTGAAGCCTCTGAGCAGGCAGCAGCAGGAAAAGCAGATGAAGGCCCTGTCATAAAAGGCTACATATGGCCAGGTGTGGTGGTGCACACCTTTAACCCCAGCACTTGGGAAGCAGAAGCAGGTGGATCTCTGAGTTTCTATGTCAGCCTGGTCTATGCAGCAAATTCCAAGACAGCCTGGACTACATAGAGAGCCTATATCCTGTATACTAAGAGGACAATGTCAAATATGTGCTAAGTTCCAGGTTCCATGCTGTTTCTTTAAGTCACTTTGGTGGTTTGAATGAGAATAAACTCCATAAACCCATATATTTGAACATGTGGTCCCTAGTTAGTGGAACTGTTTGGGAAGGGTTAGGAGGTATAGGTTTGTTGGAAGAGAAGTACCAGTGGTGGTGGGCTTTGTGGTTTCAAGAGACTCACCATTACCAGTATACACACACAGACAAACACTCACTCTGTCACTCTGTCTGTCTCTCTGTCTCTGTCTGTCTCTCTCTCTCTCTGCCTCCAACTTTTGGACAAAGATGTAACCCCTCAGTTTTTCCTACAACCACACTTTGCTCCACCCTCATGAACCCCAACCCTCTGAAACCTTAAGCCCAATGACACATGCTCTTTCCTAAGCTGTCTCAGTCATCATGTCTTACCACAGCAACAGGCAAGTAACTCAGACACTGACTTCTCATGTCACTGAAAAAATATCCAGCATGTAGTGGACACACCCCCTAAGGACAGAACTCAATGATGTCACTGAGAACCAAAGCTAAGACACATCTCTGAAGCATGGAGGGAGGGGACAGGAGAGAAAGCCTCAAGACTGCTGCATGGGGAGAGAGAGCAGGCGTGACAGCCTCCAGACTGATTACCTCTTAAACTCGTCATGATAGAACTCAGACTTGCAGGTGACCATTTCGCTGCCCTGGATGTCCTCTCGACTTCGGACGCCTCCAAATACATAGAGCTCCATGGCAACCCCGCAGGCCACTGCTCCAAACCTGCAGGGCCACAGAACACAGGTGCTGCCTTAGAACACAAGACCTAAGCCCTAATTCCTCCACTACTGTTCTTTTGTTTGCTGGTCTTTTTGAGACCTCAGGGTAGGCTGGAACCCACCATGTACATCAGACTGTCCTTGAACTCACAGCAATCCTCTTGCCCCAGTAGCCTCCAAGTGCTATGAGACAGGCATATTATCACCATGCCCAACCCAATTCCTGTTTGCCTTTATGTGTATAGGCACGTGTGTGTGTGTGTGTGTGTGTGTGTGTGTGTGTGTGTGCGTGTGTGAAGCCCAATATTGATGTCACTAGTGATTCCTTATTCATTAAAGCAAGGTCTCTCAGTTGAATCCAGAGTGTGCCAATAGGGTAGTCCAGCTAGCCAGCTTTCTTAGGGAGCCCTTGCCTTCATCTTTCCAGTGCTGGAACCAGCTGCCTGACATTTATTTGGATTCTGGGGATCTGAGCACTGGCCCCCATGTTTGTGCAGCACACCACACACTTTTAACACTGAGCCATCTCCCCAGCATGTCTTGCTTCTTGTACCTGCAATGGTCTGTGTTCTGTGTGTGTATGGGCCTTCTGTCTTAGGGGCTGCTAGGTTCTGAGGCCTCCTACATACTGATGGGCACACACACTCTGCCTCACCTCCTCTCTTTCAGTGGGCATATGGCAGTCCATTGCTGGGTCCGTGGATCATAACACTCCACAGACTCAAACAGTTTTCCATACGAGCCTCCGCCCATGGCATAGATTTTCTTTTTCATAGCTGCATAGCAGCCAATCTGAAAGGAAAGAACGGTGGTGAAGGAACCATTTGCCAGTAGAACTGGATGGAAAGACAGCAACTGGCTCAGAACACGGTCACACGTGGAGGGCAAGCTCCGATTCCTAACAGCAAGACTATGCCTTCTAACATGGCCCACAGGACCCCAGAGGTGGAAAGAAAGAGCTGGTGGCATGCACTGGAAATCACCAGAAAAGGAGTCTTCATCCCTCTTCTGCAACAGAAGCCAGTAACTCAACTTTCCTTTACTTCTTGGGGGGCCATGCTGGGCATGGAACCCAGAACCTCAAAAATGCCAGGCCAGGGTTCCTCCACTACACTGGATCTCCAAAATCCTATAAAATATGTTTTTTTTTTTTTTTTTTTGGACCTAGCTCCCTTCGTCTACCATGTGGACTCTGACATTTCAGGTCAGACAGACAGACAGATGGTGAAGCTTGCAGCAAGCACCTTCACCCACAGAGCCACCGCGATGTCCCCATCATCTAACTTTTTACTGGCATTGTAGGCAGTGGTGCGGCACTTTCCTGGTATGCACAAGCTGTGAGTTCCACCCATACCACACCGGGTGACACGGGGAATGGAAGGGTCCTCCAGCATCTATCTCCTTACTCCAGTGCTTACATTCCCAGGAGTTAGGATTTTGGAAGAATAAGTTGCTCAGTTGCTGTCACAACTGTTTAGTTGGATGGTGTGGTGGTCTGAATAAAATGGTCCCATATGCCCACAGGGAGTGGCACTATTAGGTGTGACCTTGATGGAGTTGGTGTGGTCTTGCTGGAGGAAGTGTGTCACTGAGGGGTGGGCTTTGAGGTCTCATAGGCTCAAGCTTTGCCTAGTGTGACAGTCTTTCCCATGTTGCCTGTGAATCAAGATGTACAACTCCTTCTCCAGCATCTCGTCTGCCTAGACGCTGCCATGCCTCCTGCCTTGGTGATAATGGACTAAACCCTCAAAACTGCAAGCCAGCCTCAATTAAATGTTTCCCTTATAAGAGCTGCTATGGTCATGGTGTCTGTTCACAGCAGTAAACCCTAAGACAGAAGTGTACATGGTAAGAGAAGACAGGATATCCACAGCGTGGACCAGAGCCATGGCCAGGACTGATGGGCAGCTCTGCCCGTAACCCAAGTCTAAATGACAGAGGCTCACGGGCAGAAGCCATCGCAACTTCACTTGTAGAGTAAGTTAGGAAAGGGGGAGAGATCCAGCCATTCCCAAGTATCTACTCCAGACAACACAGCACTGCTGCTTAGAGCCAGACAAATGCTCGAACGGGCTCTTTCCTGCTGTGATGTGTGACTGTTGATATGCAGGCAAGCTGCCAACAGACACAGAATTCTAGGGCCTGGATCCTCAGAGCATTTTCTGTTGTGCCAAAGGCACCTTAAGAAGTGAAGATGTGTGCTGAGGACTGTACTCAGCACTAGAGCACTGAGCGAGGCCCTGGGGGTGAGCTTTCCCACTGCACCAACCAACCCCGGAGGGAGACACCGACTCTGAAGCCAGCTGAGCAGACTGAGGCGCTCACCTTCCGAACCATGGTCAAGTCAGGCTGCTTCGTCCAGGTTTTGGAATAAATATCGTAACACTCCATGGAAATCAGCTCGCGGTCACCATCCTCCCCTCCAAGAATGTACAGCATCCCATCTATCTCCACGATCCCAAAGTTGTGTCTTGCCTGGAAAGACATTGCAAGCCTTGGTAGGCGAAAGTGGATATTCCACATTGTTTTATTCCAGTGTTCCAGCAACGAGGAGACACTGTTTCTCCTTGGAATGTCTCTTCGCTGTGTGTGGCTTCCTCAGCACAACAGAGAGAGCCAGTCACTCCTCAGGACCAGGGACAAAAGATGTAGGCTCATTAGCAGAGATGCTGTGTTTAACCTACAGAACTGAGGAGAGCGCCTACCAGGACAGCTGGCTCCATGGGATTACTTCTGTGCAGGCAGGTTTCTGAGGTGACTGTGAAAGGTGGCAAAAGCCATGATGTGTGGACTACCTGTGGCCAGGAGAGGCAGCAGAGAGGACAGGGTATGCCCAAGCATCAAGAATTCCAGAAAGCTGAGGTGTTTATCATTTGGCCACAGTAAACAGAACACAGAAAGTTCCTGGCTTGTAGAGTCTCGGGGGAACATGTAAAGCCAGTGTATGCAGAGGTGGGGCACAGCAGAGAGAGGAAGATGGTGGGATGGCATCTAGAGACCGAGCAAGCAGTGAGGGAGGTGAGAAACAGTTCCTCTGCAGGAAGGTGGTGCTAGACAGGAGGCCAGGAGGAGGCAGCGAGGAGACAGAGATGTGGGAGAACAGGGCTCCAGGTAGGACGAGGCCAGGCTACCCCTTCTTTCCCCACATGGGAACCCACACCCAATAAAACTGTGGAGAGAAAAGAAACACACCCAGAGACAAACTGCACCATACCTCATTCATGGGTGGAAGCGCGGTCCACGTGTTGGCATCTGGGTCATACTTCTCTCCCGAGCTCAGCGTCTGCTTATTTTCATCTTGGCCCCCCAACACAAACAGAAATCCTTCTGTAAGAAGCACAGGGGACACAGAGGACACTCCAGCAGATGCCATGGTGCAGTGGCCTGACATTTAGAGCTCTCCTCCACAACGCGGCAGTCTCATGTATGACATTCTCAAAAGATTAAAATAAAAAAATGGAGAGTGTGTATGTATGGGCACATGCCATGGATCATGTATGAAGTCAGAGGACACTTGCAGGAGTTGTTTCTCTCCTTCCACCCTGTGAGTCCCAGGGACTGAACTCAGGTTGTCAGGCGTGGAGGCAAGTCAACTGATTTAAACCTTCTGCTCGTCTAGGAAATTATTCCTACAAGTAAGAGCACCCAGCAAAGGCTCTCGGGCACCAAGAGCTCTGGTCCTATGGAATAAGAGCAGAAGCAAATACCGGACACAGAGCTGCAAAGACCTGAAGTACTGGGTGACCAGGAAGACAAAGTAGCAAAAGTCACCACAACCCCAAGAAACACACAGCTACTGAATGATGCACAGGGTGCCACTGACAGGAACACAGCTACTGAATGACTGACTGCATGTGGAACTACTCACAGACAGACACACAAATAAATCCCATGGGTGGCCTAACAAGCTCTCAGAGCTGAAAAGTCACCAAGACAGATCAAAAGTGACCATCAACCCCATGTCAGAGAGGCAAAAAGACAGAAGGTGCCGGGTAGTAATAGCACACACCTTTAATCCCAGGAGTACAGAGGCACTCAGTACTCAGGAGGCAGAGGCAGGAGGATCTGTGTGAATTCAAGGCCAGCCTGATCCATAGAGTGAGCTCCAGGACAGCCAGGGCTGCACAGAGAACCCCCGACACCCAGGAAATAGGACAGAGCTGACAAGCAGAGAATGTGGAGAAAGGTCGGACATGCTAAACATGACGTCCAAGAGCCGAGGAACATGGGAAAATAAGTGGATGAGGAAGACAAGAGGGCAGGCAATATGGCTTTGCAGGTAAGAGAGCTTGCTACAAAGGCTGATAGCCTGAGTTTGATCCCTAGAACCATATGTCACCACCATACTGGGTGGTGCTAGAGCTTAAACCCAGGCCACTCAACCATCTGAGCGACAACCCCTAGCATTAAACTTTTTTGTGGGACAGTATGCAACTACATCTCCCTAGCTGGCCTGAATTCACTATACAGACCAGACTGGTCTCAAACTCACAGATCCTCCTGCCTGTGCCTCCTGAGTACTGAGACTAAAGCTGTGCACCACCAGGCAAAAATCATACCCGTGTATCTGTGCAACCCTGAAATAAGGTATTGCTTGGCCAGGGTTCTGCTAAAGTTGAACAGAGAGTACCTGCTGAAAGAACTCCATGGTTAATTCTTGGCATGCTCAGCGGAGCCAGCTCAATCCACAGCTGCCGGTTGGGGTCGTAGAGAGGGCACATACATCGCATGGCGGCTGTGGGTTTCCGTGACCTAGGGAAACACATAATTGATGCTCTCTAGTTCCTCTCATGACAACCACTGTCAATCTCAGTACTCTACAGATGGTTAAACATTTACAAACAGTCATTACTGGGACACTTCAGACACAGAAATTAGCCCTCCCTCTCCCTCTCCCCCAAAGCTCCCTCCCCCCACCACACTCACACTCTTTCCTCCCCTCCAATGGTCACGATGCACTCTGAGTAGCCCCTGGGCTTGAAGCTGGCCAGCATGGCCTCCCCCTGCTGCGGCTGGCTGAGCGGAATGTTGCTACACTCTTTGACAATTTCTCGCACCAAGGGCTCATTCAGCATCTGCTCTCGCAGGTAGCTGGAATCCAGCCCTGAAACCCACAGCGCTGACATGACGTCCTTCATGTGGACCTGCGGGTGGAGGAGGAGGAGGGACAGACAGGGATGACACAGATCTTCTGAAACACACTCTCTGGTTCACAGCAGATGGCATCTGTTAACAGTCTATCAGCCTATACTATTGTGTCTGTCAGTCCTGTCTGAGTATGCACACCAGTCCCCTCCTCTCCTCTCCACGCTCCTGTGTGTGTGTGTGTACACACATGTGTGTGCAGGTACCTATGGGTCAGAAGAGGGTATCTGATTTTCCAGAACTGGAGTTACTGGCTGCTGTGAGCGGCTTGGTGTGGGTGCTAGGAACTCAAGCTGGGTCCTCTGCAAAGGCAGCAGATGTTCCTAACTGCTCTGCCATGTCTCTAGCCCCCTTTTGAGACACAGTCTTGCTGTAATCTAGGCTGCCTTCAAGCCCACCTTTCCTGCCTCAAGCCTCCAAGTCCTGGGATGACAGGATGTGCCACTGTGCTCTGCGACCCTTCTCTACTTCTCTGGCTGTCCACAGTCTCTGGGAAGAAAGGTTTGAATGTTTCAAGAGCTTTTCTCACACTGCAGGTCCCGCCCCATTGGGTTAAGTGAGCGATGCTGTGTTGTCTCACACACCTGGATGAACTGTGACTAAGCCACACACTTACAGAAGCCCTAGGATGGTGACAACAAATCCAATGTGGTAAACTCAGGCAACGGATCAACATTAATATTGTAAGACAACCAGCAAAGCCAAAGATAAAAAAAAAAAAAAATCCCCAGAAGTGTGTAGTAATTCCTGCAATGATCATGGCTCAAAACTGTCTCACGGCTTTGGATAGTTTTGGTCTCGGTGGCTAACTCTGACACTTGGGCATGCTCTGGGTGATTTGGCTGTGGATTTGATCAACTAATCAAGTATGGTCTCTGTGGGTAAGGGGAAACCCTTGAGTAACTTCAAACATACATTTCCATGCTCTGAGAAGTCAGATTAACCAAAGGACAAAGAATTGTCACATTCCTTAGTAACCAGGCCAAGCCAAACCTCTGAGGCAAGAGATGGTCCAGCAGGCTGAGAAGGAGCAGGGTCTCCCAGCAGCCCCTGTGAGTATCACCCTTCCCTAGTTACCTAAATCAGTTAGGTGGTCTAACTGCAGCTAAGACCACGGCGTGGTTTCTGAGTGTATGTCCTCACAGGCTTACAGGATTTGCAAACTACAAGATAATCACTAAGAAGGGAGTTTGTATTGACAGGAACAGTGAGTAGTGCAATGACGCATTTCAAATCTGTTCTCTGAAACCAGCGCAGTACACATCTTATTTTCAAACAGGTGACTTGAGAGAATTGAAACCAAGCTCTATCCCCTGTTGGATTTCAATGGGGACCAAAAGGCTAACCGTCTCCGAGGCCTGTCACCCGTGGTCACTCCTAGACTTCCTCCACCCAGTTTTTGTTTGTTAAATTTCAGACAGAATCTCATATATCTCTCTCTGGCTGTCCTTGACCTCAGAGATTCACCTGCTTCTGGGAGCGAGGCATCTGCCTTTGCCTGGCTAAGCATCCCTTTTTCATTTTATTTTTTTCTCCAAATCAGCTAAGATGCTGGGGGCTGGGACCACTTGACAATGGTTAGACCCTTACCAGGTACCCTGGCTCCTTGAGTAAAGGATGTCAGCTAAGCAGAGCCCTCCTTCATGCCAGCCCACTGCTTTAAGTAGTCTGTAGATGCCTTTGGGAGGCAACACCGCTGCTTGCTGCTGAAGCAAACTCTGGCTCTAGCGAGCACAGTCTCCACCACAAACAGCTCGGACAGCCTGCACTGGACCTTTGTCCATCCCAAGCCTTACTAATCTTCAGCAGCCATTTTCCCTCAGGCCAGGCTGGAAACATGTCCCCGGTGGCCAGCCTGAGGTTAGTGCACACAGTCCTTCACTGGTATGACGGTCTGCGGTGACTGGCACAATTATAGCCATCTCCTCTCTGACACAAACATGAGGGACTGTACCTTACTAACAGTCCTGAGGGATGGCTATCATTATCCCAAACACTAGTGCCATCCCTCCTTTTTGGCTATATAGGAAACTTTTCCATAGCTCCTGGGAGCTGCTCTCCTGTGCCCCCACAGAAGGTTCTCTCCTTCAGTGGCCCTTCATTCCCAGTTGCGATCTTAATTGTTAGCCCACATGAACTGTGACACAGGAGACAAAATGGAAGAAAATGAACTGGTGGTAGCCGGGCAGCGAGAGCAGCAGTAAGACACTTAAAGACGTCCATCGAGTGGCTAGGACTGGGGCGCAGGAGACAAGGAAGGCTGTGAGGAGCTGAGAAGGAGGAACTATGTATGGGCCCTGTTACTAGAGGAGTTCCAGAGGGCCGCTAAGATGTAAAACCCAAGTGTCTCAGATATCCTAGACCTCACAGACATACATTCGACCCTGTAGAACTGAGGGTCTCAACACCTGAGGGCCCGCAGGAGTGGTAACAGCTGTAGGTAGGAACCCTGCTGCCCATTGCTGCTAGAGGCCCAGGATTATAACAGCTGTCAAATGCCAGGGCCACTGGGAATTAAAGTCCCAGCAAGAAGCCTCCAGCCTGAGCAGCTACAGCTACAAGTCTGACTAAACAGCCTGGCCAGACATGCTCCTGGCTCTCAGGGCTGGAGTGTGAGCCTTTGGGTCTGTTCAGAACCTAGGCCTTGGATACTTGAGGACCTGGGTCTGCCAGCAGTGGGAGTGTTCCTCCTGCCACCTGGGTAGACCAGAAGGCCGCCTGCTAACAGCCTGAGACGGGCAGCTTTAGTGACAGACCACATCCCTACCCATCCCGGGAAGTAAACACATGCATGAGAAGGACACCGAAGGCCACGTCCTGAGGGGAAGGCACCTTTCTCATCTCCACATCGTGTGCTATCCACCGGATCACTGCCTCGAACACGTATCTCTCGTTGCCCACATTCAGCTTCTCGAGAGAGATCACTTCCTTGAGCTTCTGAGGACTCAGCTCCAGGAACTCCTCTGTGCTGCTGACGTCCCGGAAGTGGGTCTCCAGGTACTCGGTGGCCAGGTAATGCACGTGGTGCAGGCAGTAGTGCAAGGCAAAGTCCCGGATGCCGATGCAGTTCTCCGCCGCTATGCAGCCCTCCAGGAACTCGCAGCACAGGGTTTTAAGGTCCGTCAGCAGCAGCAGGTCGGCTGCCTGAACAACATCTTGGATTGTATTTTCATTTAACCTGATCTGTAAGATTACCACAAGCATTTTATAGCTGCCAAACAAAAAAACAAAACCCCCAAACCACTAACTGGTTAGTCTGGCCCACAGGAAGTCCCCAGTTATTTCTTTTATTTTAAAAGATTTAGTCTTTTTTTTTTTTTTTTGGTTTTTTGGTTTTTTCGAGACAGGTTTTCTCTGTGTAGCCCTGGCTGTCCTGCTGGACTCTGTAGATCAGGCTGGCCTTGAACTCAGAAATCTGCCTGCCTCTGCCTCCCAAGTGCTGGGATTAAAGGCGTGCGCCACCACTGCTCGGCAGATTTAGTCTTAATTATGTGTATGAGCACATGGATGCAGGTGCCTGCAGAGGTCAGAGACCCTGGATCCCGCTGGAGCTGGAGCTGGAGCTCGAGTTACAGGCAGTTGTGAGATGCCAACATGGGTGTCTAACTGAACTCGGGTCCACTGCAAGAGGAGGAAAGCACTCTTAACCACTGAGCCAGCTCTCCAGGTCCCTAATCCCCAGGGATGTAGGTCAAAGATGATGAAGTATTGTTGACCATACACTGCACACCCTTCAATACTCTGAGGCATCAAGGGGCCTTAAACTTTTTTTTTTTAAAGCTTTCCTTCCTTCCCTCCCTTCCTTCCTTCCTTTCTTCCTTCCTTCCTCCCTCCCTCTCTTTCTTTCTTATGTATACAGTGTTCTGCATACATAAGAAATTTATTCCTGTTTGCCAGAAGAGGGAACCAGATCTCATTACAGATGGCTGTGAGCCACCATGTGGTTGCTGGGAATTGAACTCAGGACCTCTGGAAGAGCAGACAGTGTTCTTAAACCCTGAGCCATCTCTCCAACAAGGGTCCTTATCTTACAGCAGATATGTCTGACCTGTTTGTTTGTTTGTCTTTTTGAGACAGGGTTTCTCTGGGTACCCTGGGCTGTCCTGGATCTTGCTCTGTACAGCAGGTTGGCCTCAAACTCAGAGATCCACCTGCCTCTGCCTCTTGAGTGCTGGGATTAAAGGTGCGTGCCACCACCCCCTGCTCATGCATCTGATTTTGATTCCACCTGTCCAGGCTTTGCCCTCCCGTGCTAGCATGATCTACTGTTGACGGAACCTACCCATGTGCTCACATCTGCAACTCACACAAAAACCTGACTGAGCATTTAGGGACAGTTCTGCTACTAATGGAAATTGGAGTTGTCTGTTCCTGCCTGCTGAGTGGAATGCCAGGTAGGTGCAGGCTGTGGATCTCCTCAGTAGCCCGCACTCAACGCTTAAGCCTCCAACCACCTTCCGGATCAAACCCACAATGTACAAGTTTCTCTCCTTATGACTCTTTCCTTCTGATAAACTGTCTCCAGTTTTCTGACTGATGTGTCTTTCTCTCCCTGCTTCACACTTCTCTGTGCAATAGTAAAGCAACAACACACACATCTCCTCAGGCTCCACTACTTCCGAAACGAGGGAGTTCAGGGCCCAGCAAAAACCATTTTACCAGATTCTATGTATTTTCATACCATAGACTTAAAAATGTGGTATCACTAATTGCCCCAGAAACGGAGCACAGAACCTTGGAAAATAAATAGGGAAAATTTCCTGTCTCAAAGACATAACTTTTTCTTCTTTTTAAACTTCTTTTTTATTTTATGTGCATTTGTGTTTTGCCTATATGTATGTCTGTCTGAGGGTGTCAGATCACCTGGAACTGGAGTTACAGACAGTTGTGAGGTGCCATGTGGGTGCTGGGAATTGAACCTGGGTCCTCTGGGAAAGCAGTCAGTCAGTGCTCTTAAATACTGAGCCATCTCTCCAGTCCACCTTTTCTTCTTTTTACATTTTTTATGTGTTCTGGCTAGTTTTATGTCAAATTAACAAAAGCTAGAGGCATCCAAGAGGAACAAGCATCAACTGAGGAAAGTCTTTGTAAATCAGGCTGCAGGCAAGCCTAAAGGGCATTTTCTTAATTAATGTTTGATGTGGGAGGTCCCAGTATCTTGTGGGCAGGGCCTCATGCAAGCTGGGACTGGCTCTAGCATTCAGCCATATCCTCAGACCTAGGAATATTAAGTTTAGCCAGCAGAGAGGGAACAGCTACAGACCGTCTAAATAAAACCCATGAAAAGGCACTAGACCACATCTCGAAACCAACAGCTAATTCAGGAGTTTGCAATCCCTTAAGCTGCCACCTGGGTTCTACACTTTTGGCTGGGACAAATCCCAACACTCAGTCTGCAGATAGTGCCTGAACAGCAGTCGAAGCTTGCACAAAGCATGTCCTCCGTGGCCTGTCACTGTCTATGCTCACAACTGCAGTGACCTCACCCTGCCAGTGAGAGCACGATGCCTGGTTCCTCCTGCTGTGCGGGGTCTCTAGGATTTTAGGGGCTCTAACTTCATTCATTTTAACAACTGCACATGTGAACACCCGCTGCCTTGTGTTTAGGGGAGAGTTTCCCTAAACTGTTTTCGCAATGCTATGAAATCACACCGCACACTTCAACAGGACTGGAATCCCTGAGTGTGGACAGAATGGATGCATTCAGAAAAGACAGGTGATACACTCCAAACACTTAAAAACTGGTGGGAAAACAGGCCTTTCAAAAAGAGGAGGCAGGAAACGGCAGTGAAGAAGGCGCCAATGGGCAGGGTGAAGGGCAGGATCTTGGAGAAAACGAGGCAGAACAGTTTCACACACCTAAACGTACAACACACTACTCTGCTCTCTGGCCAATATACCTACCCGACTTGTCTTTTCTGTTTGTTTTTAAAAGATTTATTCCTATTTGTGCATGTGTGTGTGTGTGCACTTGTGAGTGTGTCGCGAATGCACGTGCACACATGGAAGCCAGATCCCCTGGAGCTGGAGTCACAGGTGGTTGTGGGCCACCTGCTGTGGGTGCTGGGGACCAGAGACCTAGCCAGCTCTCAGCCACTGAACCATCTGTATCCTTGCTAAGAGTCTTAAGAGTCCTATGCTAGAACCCAAGAACATAAAGAGGACAGGGCTGGGAAGCAGGAAAAGAAAGCGGTCTAGTGGCTTCCCATTTCTTGCCTGCCTCTTATCACATCTCCAGAGGCAATGTGGCACAGAGAGGGAAAGCAGGAAGCGTGGCGGGGGTGAAGCACATGACCACCAGCGAATACTATGCTAAGGGGAGCTCTCAATAGGAGCTGCCTTTCATGGCCATGTCCTACAAGAAACTGTTTCTACACAACAAGTCCCAGTGACAGATACTTCTATTTCCACGGAGACAGAGAAGGGCCAGAGTGGATGCTGCACAAGACCAGATTCAAGATGTGGTGGCAAGAGTCGGTGGTGAAGGGTGCACCTTGTTCTTCTAACCTCAGCCTGGAAGGTGGAGCTCAGAAGAGCATGACCTGGGATTTGGTCTGTGATCTGGGTTGCTCCTTTAGGGACAGAGTCTGGAAGAGCGTGTATGTGGGGCCATCCCCAGGGAAATGCCAACGGATGCCCCCGACTGCAGAAGATGGCGTGGCAGTGCCACTCTGAAAGCTGCTGAGTCTCTGCCAGGTCTTGCGCCTGGGTCTTGCCATACCTGCCCACTGAAGATGTAATCCAGGATTTCCCTCATGACCATCACCGATATCCCTTCAAGTTCAATCTTGTAAGTGGATCCGTCATCTTTTGGAGGGTTATAGTTTAACTTTGTCCTAAGAAAGGGAAAAAAATGTAAAATTTCTATGAACCAACAGAAACTATAAATATATATGCACTGAACACTATCATACAACACATACTAAGTAGCAAATACACTTCCACTTAGAGGATTTAGCTTCAGATACACAATATACACAGCTTTAGCTAGAAACCATTGGTCATGCATACAAATACTACTACATCTTTTTTAAAGATTTATTTTTAATTATGTGCATGTGTGTCCTGATGTGTGCAGGTATTCATGGAAGCCAGAGACATCAGATTCCCCCAGAGCTGGAGTTAGGAGCCAACTGACATGGGTTCCAGAAACCTGAACTGAGGTCCTCGTAAGAGAAGAAAGCCAAGGATGCAATACAATGAGACAGTCTTTAATTGAAATAAATAAATTAATTAAAAAAAAAAAAAAGGCGCTGGAGACCCAGCTCAGTGGTTAAGGGCACTGGTTGCTCTTTCAGAGGACCTAGGTTTGATTGCCACCATCCACACGGCAGCTCACCTGGAACTCCACTCCCAGGAGATCAGATGCCCCCTTCTGGTCTCTGTGGGTACTGCGTGCATATGGTACACAGGCACATTTAGGTAAACATTTATAAGCATAAGAACAAAATAAATAAAATCTTTTTTAAAAAGTTAGGAAATAGGAGAGATACGGTAAGAAAACCGGAAGATAAATCCAGGAGAGTGGATTTAAGGTAGTACTGTCTCCTAAGTCACAGACAAAAATACCTAATAAGTACTTGTGAGTGGAGACAGACAGACTCAACCCGAGGTGGTTCACTATGCTGCTTGAGGATGCTGGATGTGGGGAAGGATTCTCACAAGCCCTCAGGAAGAGAACAGGCCCCAAAGGAAGGGGTGACGGTCAGAACAGCTGCCCATTTTACATACAGAAAGACAGAAAGCCTGGGAGAAAGAGGAGGCTTCAAAATGTGAGGCTAAGCCAGGTGTGGCGGCAGGAACTTTAAATCCCAGTACTTGGTGGGCAGAGGCAAGCATTCCTTTGTAAGTTCCAGGCTAGGGCGGGGTAGTACAGTGAGACCTTGTCTCAAAACAAACAAAAGAAAAAGAAAAAAAAAAAAAAAAACCACCAAAACATAACAAGACAAATAGCACAAAAGAGATTTTTTTTTTTTTTTTAAGTCCAGAACAGAGTATTTTCAGTTACACAGTCCCCAAACAGCCTGCCAGCCTTTCAGAGAATGTGGTCAGGCTACCAAGGCAAACCCAGAAAGCAGGCATGCACACAGAGCAGACAGGACTGTCAGTGTGCTGCAGACACTGCCACTTAGCCCGGGAGAGCAGAGGAAGGAAAGGTGGAGGGTGAGGAGCGACTCCTGGATCAGCAGCCAGGTACCAGCACAGGACGCAGATGTCTCTGGAGAATCTATAAAGCAGGGAGTCAGACAGCAGTGCTCCTCTTGGTATTTAAATCTCCTGAGTCCTTACTAACTCCAGTGTTTTCTGAGTTAATGTTTACTGGGCCTCCATTCGGACACTCTTGGGTCTATTTATATGCCTGATAATAAAGGGAAGCGCCAGACGACCTTCAGTCAAGAGATGCTATGAACAACACCAAACCTCCCAAATGCACCCTGTGCAAGCAAGCCTGTCTCCCAGCAACCTTTACCACTGACATCTGTCTGTCAGAGTCATGGTGCTGGTGGCATGGCCATTCAGCTCCCAATTCACCCTCTCTGCCCACTCTGTCAAATTGGGTCAGGTCTTTTAAAGCATTTTCCCCCTCAAGCGAGGTAATGCTAAGCTTCAGGAGAGGTCAGTGGAAACAAAAGAAAGAACACTGCAAGACATGCTTCCCGGTTCTGAGGGACCGCCTGGGAGGCTCCCACGGTGCAGTCTCTCCTGGCTCAGGCTCCTGCACTGTCCAGCTATACAGAAGCCACCTTCAGTCACCTCCCCCCTTTCCCAAGCACATTAGAAAATCAATTTCCAGCAAGGTCTCCCAGTGTGGCTATGCAATGAGCCACAGGCATGTCCTGTGCAAGGTCAGCTCGGAGGCTACGGCTGCCATTACTCCTACATTTTAAAGGTTCCCCTGGATTAGCCAACTTATTGCTAGCCCTGTCTCCTATAATGATTGATTCTTTGTTCAGGGGCAGGGAGACAGCTCAGCAGGTAAAGAAGCCGGAAAATCTGGTGGACAGACAAAAGTGACTTCTGTAAACTGTCCTCTAATCTCCACACGTACTGCAGCACACCCACTGGGGGACACCCACCCACCCAGCACACCCACCCACTCAGCACACCCACCCACCCACCCAGCACACCCACCCACTCAGCAACCTACCCACCCAGTACACCCACTGGGGGACACCCACCCACCCTCCACCCATCCCTAAACAAATGAAATGAAAAAAATTAATAAAGACCGAAGTCAAAACCCAATAGTGGTGGCCATAGCATACACCTTTGATCCCAGGACTCAGGAGGCAGAAGCAGGCAGATCTCTGTGAATTTGAGGCTAGCTTGATCTATAGAATTCATTCCAGGACAGCCAGGGAGACACCACACCACTATATATATATATATGATTCTTCAGTTAGAAGCATTTACTGCTCTGGCAGAGGACCTGGGTTCAGTTACCAGAATTTGTGTGGCAGCTCAGAGCCGTCTCCTAACTCCCGTTTTAGGGGTTCAACACTCTCCTTCTTCTGGTCTCCGTGGGCACAGCTACACACACAGTGCACATACATACAGGAAGGCAAGGTACTCATATATACAATAAAAGTAAATAAGCCTTAAAAACAAAACCAAAAAAGGAAACTCTAAACTTTCATGTTCAAATTCCTGTGTGGTTTCTCTGACCCAGATGGAGAAGCACAAGGCTGTTAAAGATGTGCTTAGCTGGAGGAAGCTGTTCCACCTCAGCACTGTCCAGAGAAGGCCTGGCTGGGCTGTATGCTGCATACAGCAGGTGAGGGAACTACAACTCACTTCAAAATGACTACTCTGTTACATGTTTTCCCGACAAGAGGGGATCCATTTTAGATTGTGTCATTTTCTCGGACACAGAGGACTAAGAGGAGAGAAAACCAGCTAAAATATGTCACGTGAGGCATCTTAAAATGTGGTCATTTCTGGAACCCGTGACAAATGAATTGTATACTCTACACATTTGGAGGTTAAATAACAAAGCTAACATTAATTATGCTTTAAACTCACCTGTCCTTCTATCCTACCCCTGCACACCCTCCACCCAACCCCAGCACTGTCTGAGCACACTTAACTGCTACATCCTGAGAGACTAGTCCCAGGCTAGCTGCTCCATGGGGGAGCATCTGTAGAAACTCCTACTGGGATGGGTAACACTGCTACCCTCACCAAGATACCTAAACTTTCCTTCACTGTAACAGACCAAGTCAGGTTCAAATTCGTGTGTGTGTGTGTGTGTGTGTGTGTGTGTGTGTGCATGCGTGCGTGCGTGCGAGCGTGTGCATGTTCATGTGACCTCTGCGTCCTAGCTTCTCTTGACAAGGTCTCATGTATTTCTAGCTGGCCTCAGACTCACTCAGAGACAACCATAGTCTTCTGATCCTCCTGCCTCCACTTGCTGGGTGCCGGGATCCCAGGCATGCATCACCACACCTGGGTGCTGCCACCCAGGGCTTCCTGCATGCTAGGCAGACACTGCCAAGTGAGCCACATCCTAGCTCCTCTGCTGAGCTCCCAGGCCTAAGGCAAGAATTCTTCTGACCACTGGAGTCTACCAGGAGACCAGCAAGTTTGAAAAAAGAAACGATACTCTTAAATGTCCCCCCAAAACTCAAGTGTTGAAGGGACAGTCCCCACTGCAGCCAGTGTCTAGGGCTTTTGGGAGATGACTGGATCACAAGGGCTCTGACCTCCTGGGTGAGCCAGCCCATTTATGGACTCACAGGGTTTGGTGAAGGAGCCTTTCTTGCTTTCTCTGAAAGTGTTTCTTCCAGCATGTTCAGCCTCAGCAGACCTAAGCAACCCCGGACTGAAGGAGTGAGCCCAAGCACACCTTTTCCTCTTGAGCTCTTTGGGATATTTCATCTCAGCAATTGAAATGTAACTAACACAGTGCTCCACTGTTATCTGTAAAGCATTCTGAGCTGTTAGTTACTGTCGAAGGAGTACCAGAAAATAAGTGTCACCAGATGACTTCAGGTGGCAATGGAGCTGAGTGAGAATCAGCTAGACAGGCAGGACTTTCTGATAACTGGATCTGATGCCCTCTTCTGATCTCTGCACACACATGGTGCAAACATATACATGCAAGTAGAACACTCACATATAAAAGAGCTATGGAAGAGGTTTCATGGAACAGCGGCAAGCAGGAATGGAGGGCTTTTCTTCTCCACGGATGCAAACACTCATTTCTAATAAAGTAAACATACTCAGGCAGGACACAGGGGAAAGTGATGTCCATGGAGTCAAGGCGCTGCAGTCTGGGTGATTCATGGCATGGCTCCCACAGCTGCTAAGACTCATGTCACCTGGACTCTGTGCTAGGAGGCAGGCCCTCTGAGGTGCTCGGAGACAGCCTGTGCCAGCATGCTTTACCCCAAACTGGCAAACTAGTCATTTGTTCTTTTCGAGAATTTGTTTTACAGATGATACCCTACATACACACACACACACACACACACACACACACACACACACACACACACACAGAGGTTTAGAACAGTGAGAGTCTGTGTGTGACACAGTACTAGCAAATACGTGTATTCACACATTTATGTAAGTGTACAAATTACACACCCACCAGAGGGAGCCCGCTGGGATCCATGCTCTGGGTTATCATGCAGTGGCAACACAGGTTTATTAAGTGTAACACATGTCCCACAATAGTGATGGGACTGGGGGAGGGGCTCTGCACGTGGGGGCTCAGGCCTTCTCTGTATCTCCTTCTTAATCCTGTTGTGAGCTTACAATTGCCCTAAGACAAATGGTCTGGCTAAAAAAAATTTTTTTCTAAACTTATATCTGAGTTTTTTAAAGTTGTGCTTTGTGCACATAAGTACAGCACCCACAGAAGCCAGAAGAGGGTGCTAGATTCCCTAGAACTGGAGTTACAGGTTATAAGTTGCCTCTCTTGGGAGTTGGGAACCTAACTCAGATTCTCTGGAATATAACTTACACACTCCTAACTACTGAGTCATCCCTCCAGTCCCTAACATCTGTTTTGTGGATTTTTTTTTCTCCAAAGATCTTTTCTAGTTCCCATTTGCGGTCATATTGCTAACACTTCAATCAACAGATGGTTCTGGTACCCTCTGACACAGGTCTTTGGTGGCACTGTCTCTAGTAGGAACACAGCAGCTAGCCTCACAGCCCTTCCCGCAGACAGGAGAAAAGCATTCACCCTGGGATCCTGAGAGTGTCAGAGCTCTCAGCAGGAAGCCTAAGCAGGAGGGGCTGTACACTGGGAGCTAGAGACCCAGGCCAGCTTCACACACAGTCCCACCACTTCTAGGTGAACCAGGAAATCTCTCTCTTTTTTTTTTTCAATTTAAATACATCTTTATTTTTTTATTAGTAACTTTAAAAAAAAGTTCATCAAAGGTTTTATAAGTTTGGTAATGCTCAATAACAAGATGCCCATACGATCAGAAGTGTAACCCAATACCCAACCTAGCTATACCAACTATCTTTGACTGGCGGAGACACCAGAACATCCACCTCCATGTCCCCCCCCCTTCTCCTAGCTCTTCCTCCTCTTGTTACTCCTTTTCTTCCTCTACTTACTCCTCCCACCTTAGCTCCTCCTACATATCACCCTTCCTGTTAAAATAAAACTTTTCTCTCAAAATACAATTAAAGCACAATTATACCAATTTGTATCAGTAAGGTACAAGATAGACCTAATACCCAGTCCGTCATTTTGTTGACTAACCAGAACCTCTGTCATCTCTCCTAACTAGAAGACTTAGTTCTGAACCTGGCTTATTTCTTGGCTTTAGAATGAATGTCAGCTGAAAACCATCCTCTCAAATCTTTTCTCTCAAAGTAAATAGTCAGGATTGGCTATGAGACTATAGGTTTTCAACATCTTCAGAAATCCAGAATGACTGAATTAACTGAAATTATGAGAACCACAAAGCATAGCTTCTAAAACTTAGCCAATTTATAGAGACCGCTGAACACCTGGACAGTCCCTATACTACAAAACGTTGGAGCATCCGATCTTCAGCCTTCTGGCCCAGGATCATCTGACAGACCTAGTGATGCAGAATTATTAAGGGCCGATTACTCTGTCTTAGCAGATATAATCAGTTGACTATTCCGCAAGTGTGTCCTTTTCTGAACCAGGAAATCTTAAGTGTTTCCTGGAGCTAAGCCACAATAGGGGACTGAGCACAAACAACAGGGCCTGTCTGAGAGAAGGAGGGAAAGAGACTACACCCGGCTGCGGGACTCTGAATGTCACGTTTATAAAACACTTATGTATGCATCTGTGTGGCTAAGTGCATGCATATATGAGGGCTTGTGGGGTACAGGAGAGGGTGTTGGGTCCCCTAGCCCTGAGTTGCAGGTGGCTGTGAGTCACTAGACATGGGTGTTGAGCATGAATTCAGGTCCTGTGTAAGGGCAGCAAGTGCTCTTAACCACTGCGCTGTCCCTGCAATTCACAAACAACGTTTTAAAGGATGGTGTGCCAACAGTCTGTGTGCTGTCCCCTCAGTCCTCCTTCATCTGATTTCTTTTTAACACGAGAAGTATGATGTTTATTTACTTTCAAAAATTTCTCTCACACAGATCCTGTGAGTCACAATTTGAACAACTTTACGAGTAGTTCCCTGGGCTGACCTTCCAGAACCTTCTGGAGAGCCGCTATAAAGAACCAGATATATGGGTCTTATCCTAGACCAACTAGGTCAGCCTTAGGTTGCATAATAAGTATAAGACATACCCCTGGCTCTGGCCTGTTCCTGCTGCTCAGATGCTTCTTGGGCCTTTCCCCACATCTGCATGCTCTGCTTCTCCCCAGCTAGGTGTGCCCCAACACCCACAATGGCAGCCTGCACACCCGCCCTCACCGTCTCTTCCCTGCATTTATTTTCCTTCACAGGATTGTTTGTCTCCTAATGAACCTCACCTGCTTATGCTGACTGCCACGAACACGGACTGTATGTACCTTCCTGTGATGATAATACGGCCAACCCCACAGGATCGAAAATTAGATTATGTGAGCCCCTGGGAATGGCTGTGAGGAATCATTTAGGTTAGGTTACCTGAGGTGGAAGACCCTAACTCTGAGTGGCACCATCCCACGGTCTGGGGTCCTGTGCTGAGTAAAAGGAGGTGAGCTGAGAACCAACATGTACCTCTGCTTCCTGACTGTGGACGCCACAAGACCAGTTGCCTCAGGCTCTGTGCCTTCCCTGCCATGATTGACTGTAACCAGTAAAGCCCCGGTAAACCTTTCTTTCCTTAAGCTGCTTTGCCAAGGACTTACATTACGGCAGCAGGATAAGTAACTAACGCATTGCCCTGCCCCACACCAACATTCATGGTATTTCACACATAGAAACTTGCCCTGAAGCACACTGGCTTCCAACCCAGCAGAATCAGTGTCTGAAATGAAGTGAGCACAGCTATTGGGACAGGGCACGAGTGACCAGCAGAGCAGCTGAGAGCATTCACCATCACGTGTTGGCATGCACAAAAGGCAATGTCCTCCCGCTGCAGGCCAGGCACACTGTAGTATAATGTGCAAACACTCAGCTACCCGCTGGGCTGTTGCCCTCACATGGGAGCTGCATTGGAGGCCTGGCTGAGAAGGGAGCTTCTTTCATTTGTGGGTTAGCTAGCCATACCTCAGCTTTCTATGCTTCCGTGTCTCATGGTCACCGTCACCAAGGGCCTTCTGGGAAACCTAGACTTATAATACAATAAAGACTCTAAAAGGTTTCCTGAGCTCTGGCCTTAGGTTTAGGTGCTGTCCTGAAGATGAAGAGGCCCACCGGGTCCTGTAGGGGTTCAGAAGCAGCTCCTGTCACAGCTGTGGTCCCACCTCCCCCAACATCCTCCCCAGGCTGTGATACTGGCCCAGGCACAGGGCGCTTTTTACTTTCCTCAGGGAACCTCGTCTCCACTGTGAAGAGGGAAACATAGCTCTGATGCCACACAAGAAGATAAATGTTTATCTTTGAGAGTCAGTAACTTGATGGAAAATGGAATTTACTTTAAGGAGGCCATGTTTTCTGAAAAGAGACTATGGGAACTCAGCATGTATTACAACTTAGTAGAGGGTTGGGGAAAGGGCGGTTGGTAAAGCATCTACCAGGGAAGGGTAGAGAACTGGGTCTCAGCACCTATGCAAAAGTCATGTGTGGTCATGCGTCTGTGTCCCAGCATGGGGGCTGAGGGTGGAGACAGCTAACAGGTGGGGCCGAGAGACTTTGTCTTAAAAATATTAAATACTTAAAGAAAATGTTTGTAAGTGTATTGGTGTTTTGCCTGCCCACTTCCCACAGAGACCAGAAGAGGGCGAAGGATCCCTAGAACTTGAGAGCTGCCATATGGGTGCTGGAAACTGAACCTGGGTACTCTGGAAGAGTGGTCCATGCTCTCAACAGCTGAGGCATCTCTCCAGTCCCTGTACAATGTATCGTGACCAAACCCGCCCTCCAAGCCCTCTAGACCCCACAGTACATGCTCCTCCTACCATCACGACCTTTCTAAAAGACCCAGTAACCACTGTTCACTCAGTGCTGCCTGCCTCCCAGGCAACCTACCGGGGGTCACCTCCCTTAAAGGCATGGCACCTCTTCTCCCAAGGAACATGGATTGCCAACATCTCCTCGGCTCGGGTAAAGCCTCTCTCATCTACTCTAGCACTGCTGACAGCTTGGTCCTGTACAGTTTCCAGAGCTGCTGTGATGTCATGAGTGGACCCGTCTGTTTTGTCCACAAGAACATTCCACAGCACTCCTCCAACCCTCCAGCTCTTCGTCTCTTTCTGGCCTTCTGCAACGGTCCCTGAGCCTTGTGGGAGGTTAATGCGGATGGAGAGATCCTGTCTGGAAAGGTAGGCTGGGGGGCCATAGTGCATTATTCCTGGCGATGGCCCCTGGCTCTAGAAGCCTGTGTACACACAACATGCACACACACGTAAACTACACATGTGACACACAAACAGGATGCTGTGGAAACATCTAGAGTGTATACAGGAGTTTGGGGACAGGGAGGCAGCCAACATGGCATCACAGGAAGCATAGGAATGAACACTCACAGTGATAATGACTCCAAGCAGAAACAGTTACCCCCACTGAGAAAGACAGCCTGTGACCCCAGCAGTACAAACTGCTCGGCTTAGTCTTATGCAACTAGCCCTTCCTTGTCCCAGAGAGGTACTGACAGAACTTGAGAGAGCCAGCAGGTGCTTCCCACTCTAGCAGCTATGGCAACAGTGGCACTTCTAAACAAAGTGTCAACAAGATCAAACTGTTGTTGACTCCAGGAGTTTGCATATTAATGCCCTTGTGTCATCTGGTACAGCCATGACTCCCTTCCTTCCAGCTTGCTCAGTCTATTCCTTCTCTTAGTGAACTACTGTTTCTGCCCAGCTGTGTACGAAGACAAACCAATAAATACCGGGGGGGGGGGGGGGGGAGGAGAAAGGTGTTAGACTGTAGGTGGATGCTGAAACCAGCAAGACAGTGGGTAAGTATCAACTCCCAGATCTACTTCCTGGTTACCAAGAGAAAGCTGCGTAGGCCAGGAGATGTCTGTGACCCAAGTCTGCTAATGCCGGGACACCACTGACAGCATGCGGTTTTAGATCTGAAACACCCAGGCAGGCACACTCATACTGTGGCCGTTGTTGAAGACTAACCTCAGCCCAAGCTGAGGGTCACCATATGAAGCGACTCACTAGTTCTCACCCAGCATCAAAATCATGACACATAAGAAAAGCTGAGGAACCGCCACAGGCGGGCGCTTGTTGTCTGCAACGCTCTGTCTTTTCATGGTGTGTGTATGTATGTGTGTGTGTACGAATGTATGTGTGTGTGTACGAATGTATGTGTGTGTATGTGCATGCGTGTGTGGGTTTACGGGCACCACCTGAGTGCAGGCACCCACAGAGGCTAGAAGAGGGTGTTAGATCCTCTGGACCCAGATTTACAGGCCATTGAGTGCTGGGAACTGAACTTGAGTCTTCTGCAGTAAGTGCTTTTGATAGTTGAGGGGTCTCTCCAGCCCCCTTTCCTTGTCTTTGATTCTGACTCTGATGAGCCGGCCAGGTACCTTGGACAGCATCAAGTGAGGCAGGGATGCTCCAGAAACACCTGAGGTGCCCTTATCTATGGGGGAGGCCCCGTCTCCTACACGTCAGTTAGGTAAATGGTTTGACAGGGTTCTCTACTGCAATCACTAGCTTTCATTTCATAGGTAATAAACACATGGGAGATCAATTGGAAAATATAAAAATTGATTGATTTCTCTCAGACTCTTGCCCAGTGAGTGACCTCAGTACCTACCAATGGCTCTGCCTGTAACAACTACCACTGTCAGCAAGGATGATGTCCATCCACACTTATGTCCCTAACTTCCTGTCTCCCCTACAACATACACATTAGGGGCTCTTTTAGGTTGCCTAGCCTGGCTTTGAACTCGTGACTCTCTTGTTTCAGCCTCCTGAGTGCTTAGCTTCAAGGACTTTCTATGTCAGTTCTCTTTACAGATGTTAACTGAGATTCTTTTGTAAGAGGCACACTGCATCTCCTCTCCCATTTGTAAACATATGTTTGCTTGTTCATTTGTTCATTCATTCATTCATTCACAGACACACGATGGCTGTTTACTTTATTCTGACTATAATTCAGTGTGGCCCTTTGTTGCTCGTACTGCAGTAGCTCACCCACTACAGTTTTTTGAGGCTGGCTCTTTTTGGTCCTCCCCCACCCCCGTTTTCTGGCACAAAGCACTTCAGGCTTATGGAGTAGTTTTTCTGTCTTGGCACCAAGCCAACTAGGTCTCTGGAGACATTAGAGTTTTAAATGTCATCTGATTCTACTCTGGAAACCTCCCTCTGGTGGCAACAGGGTGGAGGACAGATGGGGACTGTGTGTGGAGGGAGACAGGCCAGTGGGAGCCCGACACAGCTTAGGGCCAAGTGAAGCTGGAGGCTGAGTGGCCAGCTATGACCCGGAGGAGCAGATTCCAGAGAGCAGAGAGCAGAAGGGATGCTTTGGCACTGATTGGATGCTGAGGGAAAGCGGGGAGAAGGCCCTTTGCCAACAGCTCTCAGCTCTCTCCCGAGGAGCCTGGAGGTATATCAAAGGTGATGGAAGGGGACAGCAAGGTGGCTCAATGGGTGAAGTACTTGTCCTGCAAGCCTAATGACCTGATTCCATCCCTGGAACCCATATAAAGGTAGAGAAAATCAACTCCACAAAATTGTCCCGACCTCCACACCCTCGCTGTGGCATGTGTACCTCCCTGTCATAATACAAATATTATTTGTATATATAAATTTGTAAAAAAAAAAAAATGAAGGGAAATAAGAATCTGGGGAGGCGGCTCAGTGGGTAAGAGTACTTGTCCTTGCGGCAGGAAAACCTGAGCTCAAATCCGGAGCCACTCACACGGCTCCATGTGCCTGTAGGCCCAGAGTTTGAGGGCAGAGATCTTGTCTCAAAAAGTCTATGGACAACAACAGATACCTGACACACTGTTCTATGGTGTACACACACACACACACACACACACACACACACACGTGTGTGTGTCCCACCTTTACCCAATACACAAAAGGGAAGGAAGGACAGCTTACTTGGGAGGAGCAGTGTGACCACCATGGGTGAAGGTGGCCATGTACTAGGTAAGTGACCTTTGGGCTTGGGACAGAGGAGAGGGCAGCAAGTGTCTTGGCACAGCTAGTGCTGTTGGGGGGGGAGGGGGCGGAGGAAGGTCAGAACTGTATGCCTGACCACAGTCCAGGGACAGGAAGGAGCAGAACCAGAAAATCGACAGTGGGGGAAAACAAGACAAAAGACGTCCCTGGAGCGAGGAGAGACGGAATGTCAAGAACGTGATGGACGGTGATAAACAGGCAAAGGAAGAGAAATGTCTCAGTTTACACTGCATCTGGAGATTACACTTCACAGCTCTTCAAAGAACAGGTTCAGTGGAACCATGAAATGCACGTTTAACTGCAGAGTGAAGGCAAAAGGGGACTGACACTGAGAGAGGTGGCTCCCCAAGCCTTAGCTAAGAAGTCGAGGCTAGACACTGTCAGAAGGGACAGCCACTCTGCTCTCAGTGAGTCACACGTGAGGTCACGCATGCTTTCCAGCAGGGGCAGGGACTCAGCAGAGATTAAAATGACAGGAGAAGGGGTGGCCTCCACCTGAATGCAGAAGATGGTAAGAATCACACAAAACAGTCAACAGCGAGCCTCAGGCCGGGTGACAGTGAAGCCAAGGACTTCCCACACAAGCAGAAGGACTGGAGTCTGGATCCACAGAATCCATGTAAAAAGCTGAGTTTGGGATGTCGAGTACCTGCTATCCTAGCTCTAGGAAGGTGGAGACAGGAGGATCCCTGGGGCTCACTGGAAGCCAGTCTAGCTGAATTGGGGGCTCCAGTTCAGGCAGAGCCCCTGTGTCAAAAGATAAGGTAAAGAGTAATAGATACCCAAAGTCAGCCTCTGGCCTTGGCATGGTACATCGATTGTATACACACACACACACACACACACACACACACACACACACACCCCCCTCAGATAAATAAGTAAAGGAAGGAGGGGGGAAGGAAGAAAGAAAGACAGACAGACAGACAGAAGAGGGCAATGAAGGAAGACACTTGATACTGACCTCTGATTTCCACACGCATGCTGACACATGTGCAGGGGCACTATACATGGGATCATGCATAACATAGATAAATAGAGAACCATGCTTATGCTTCTGTCCAAACACCTAAGGCTCTAACCCTGGAACAGAAAGGGTGGAAAACTCTACCTTGCTGCCTGTGTCTGTAAGATCTTTGAGTGAAGCAGTTTTGATGTTTTCAAAGTGTGTTAGGGCAGACAGTAAGGATACATAACAAAAAAAAAAAAAAAAAAAAAAAAAAAAAATCTCAGGACACTTCCAAGCTAACATTTCTGACCCCTAAAGAAAGAGCCAGGATTTTAAAATTCCATCGACCAGAGAGGCAAAATAATGGTTTTGCAAACCCACTTCCAAAAGTGCTAAAAAATCATGACAGGTCTTCTTCAAAAATGAACCCCTGGATCATAGTGAGACTTCACACGGCAAGAACAAGTCTGGCTCAATCCTCCACCGAGAACACAGGTCCTCACAGCTCAGTCCTTCACAGATACCCACAAGACACAAAGCAAAGGGAACCCTTCTGATGGGTTCACAGGGTCACTCTTCAGCGGGTACAAGCAGAAATGGGAGCACTGACCAAGAGAATGCTGTAGGATATAGCAACAGACAGCACTGGAAAGCGATGGTTATGTGAGCTGGCTATGGTGGCTCATGCCTGCAAGGAGAAGGAGGCAGGAGGATTGCTGTGAGTTAGAGGCCGTCATGGGCTATGGTATGAGACCCTGTCTCAAACACACACACACACACACACACACACACACACACACACACAAACTATCCCCAACATGGCATGGCTATGGGCATTTTTATTGAGACAGCTTTGATGTAAAGTAAGCTCCAGAGAAAGCATGAATATAAATAGTAAGCACACAGACATGACTCCAGGATCACACCCGCTCATCACGCACAATCAGGAATAAACTGAGTTGGACTCTCATGATATCTTCTTTTTACACATGGGAAATACATTTTCTAAATTTAAGTACAGTTTCTGTAACTTCCTAGTCAGTCAGTAACATCTACATTTTCAAAGGCAAAGCTGGGAAGTCCATGTTAAATTTCAAGATGAGCTCAAAGGCTGAACGGTGACCCAGCAACTTCTGAAGCAAATTCCTCTAGAATGAAACAAGCCAGTGTCTTGCTCTGGTCACGCCCCGATCTTTTGAAAACACACAAGAGAGATGCATTCATGACACGACATGCTAGCACTTTCAGACTTTCTCCTTGGGAATTATTTCTCAAGATGTCATTGAAAAGTGGCTCCTTCAACGACCTTGAGACCTCATGCAAAAGGTCATGTCAGAAGTATAGCTCTTTGCTTTGGCTACTGTGTAGGACACTTATTGTTTGCAGTTCTGGAGGCCAAAAGGCTGAAGACAGAGCCAGGGTGCTCAGGCTCCTCCTGGCTCACCCATGCAGTCTTTCTTACCTGCCTTTATATAGCAGAGACAGAGAACTGGATGGGGGTTGGGAGCGATGTGGCCTGACTGTTTCCTCCCTCACTAACAAACAGCTGCTTGGGTTCGTCTCTGCGACAGTATACAAATGGCACTGAATACCACAGACACTCCACATTCTGGCAGCGGGTTCAAATTTCTCTCACTTTCCATTTTCTCTTTCCATATGGAGCAGCGAGAGGGAGGAGGAGGAAGAGGAAGAGGAGGAAGAATAGGAGAAGGGCTTATGGCTTTTCAAACACAGCAAGCCTCCTAAATAAACATAAGGGGACAGCAGAAGCTCTACGAGTTCATCCTTTCAAAGAAGTTCAAACCAGCGCGCTCCGTGAGCTTTAGGGGCTGTCTGTTTTGCCTGGGTAGGATCAGCAGAAGCTAGTGGCTCACACACTTGGAGGCGGCTCCAGGATCAGCTTCTACTTAGCAGCATCATGCTCCAGTTCCAAGCTGGTTCCTTGCTTCTGGCAGCTCCTTAATTTATAACCCACTGCTACAACTGTCTCCAAACAACTTGGGGCTGCACAAGGCTTTCCAGAGTGTTGTCAAGGGAACGGATGCTTCTCCACGAAGTCCTGGGCCCTGCTGGGACAGCGGCTCTCTCTCACTGCTGCTACCGTTTCTGAATACAGAGTTTGGTCTCTTCTCCCGGGCCTCTTGGCACCAGAGCTGACCATGTTGTTGAAGACAGCACATCAGGCCTCTCCTCCATGTCCCCAGCCCCCATCAGTTACTCTTTGTGACATGATGGCTACTCTGTCCTCCTTCTACACCAATATATACTCAGCCACGGAGACAGATGCTTTGGCCAAAAGTTTCATCTTACAGGGTGGTACACACAGCATCCTGAAGAGCAGCATCAGCACTTTCAGGTTCCACCTACCCACCTCTCCGTGCAAGGTCCACTGATGCCTCTAGCAGCTCTAGTCTGGAAATACAAAATAATCGGCTTTCAAAGCAGCCTGTCTGTTCCCTCTGCTAGACAAAGGACTGATGGAGGGCAAGCTGAAGCACTCTGCCACACACTAAAGGGGCCTGTGTGAGGGAGAAAATGAGTTGGCAGTGCGGGAAAAAAGTTGTCTACAGAGGGATATTTGAAGCAGGCTTCTGTGTGTGTGTCCGTGTGTTGTGTACATGCACCTAAGTGTAGGGCAAATGGATATTTGAGGCAGATCTGTATGTGTGCTCATGCATGTGGAGGGCAGACGTTTATGGGGTCTTTGTCACTCTCTGCCTTGTTCTGAGGGATGAAATACCTCTGTCACTGTACCTGGACTTTACTAGTTTAGTGACAGCGATGGGCCAGGTGGCTCTGGTAGTCGTCTAGCTCCACCTTCCTGTACTGGGATCTGAACTCAGGTCTTCATGTGCAAGCACTTTGCTCTGAGCCATCTGAAGCAGGTCTTGAAGGATGGACATGAATTTACCCACCTGAAAGTAGCAGGGGGTTCAGAAAGGCAGCGAGTGGCCACAAGCCTGATCAGGAGCCACGTGTGCAGAAGGGCGAGGCTCCGGTGGACAGTTATCTCCTGGCCCCACAACTGTGCTCTTCCATTCTGTCTTATGGTTAGGTCCCCCACCCCTGCACTGAAACAGGAGCCAGCTCATTTCTCCTCAAGCCTGACATCAGCTAAGCTTGGGGCCTCACCCTTGCCAGGCCGCACAGCAGACATTTCTCCACCGCATTCCACGAGATGTTCTGTAATGACAACAGCTTAGGACTGAACAAGGACCTAAGCCAATGAGACCTGGCCTTCTAGAACACTCTGCCTCCCTTCCCTCCTACGTACCCTCACAGTACCTGGGTCCAGTTACACGGCTACTCACTACCTGTCCTGCAATGGCCACACTCCTGTTCTACCTGAACACCCCACAGATCCATCTCTGCACTCGCCACACCTTGCTCACACATGGCTTTCTTCATCTGTGATCCCAGGGAAGAAGTCCTGGCGCTAGAAGCGCCTGTGTGTTAAACAGCCTTTGTTCCACATCGGGTAGGTTCTACCTCATAGGGAAGTTTTATAGAGGGCCCTAAACTCAATCTCAGCATCAGTGATGTAAGCACTACAGAAGCCCTGTGGAGGGCCCTAACCTCATTTCCAGCATCAGTGATGTGAGCACTTTCCATGGGTGGGAATGCAGACATCATCAGCAAGGTAGGGGGCCATCTCGGTGTCTCCTTTTCTTCACCAACAAGTCCCAATGCAAATAGCACCAATTCAGCCCCCATGCTCCACCCACAGCCCAGCCGTAGTCCAGGGTACCTACTTTCTGTCAGAAAAACTACAATAGCCTCACAAAGGGCTCCTGCTTCTACCCACTCCTCTACCTGCTCTCAAGTGACCTTCAAAGAAATGTACAAACAAGAGTATAGATTCTCTTTCCAAGAAGCTGCCAGTGCCATTCTCAACCTGTCAGCTCCACCATGAGCTGAGTGATAACATGAATGTGCTCTTTTGTCCCTCCCTCTACTCTGCCACCTCCTAACACAGGAAAGCACAACCTTATCTAGGAGCAGTGTGACACTAGTGTGCCTCTGGGACCACAGCCACGTGTGTCCCTCTGCTCTGCTCTGTGAACACCCTGCCCCAACTGCTGGTTCTGACCCAGCACCACTTGCCCCTGTTCTTCAGCTTAGATATCTCCTCCTTCACAGGCACTTCTAACAGAACAAGTTTCTCGAAGCAGTCCCCAAAGCACCCACCCCCTACCTCCCTGCCATTACAGGACTGTGTACTGTGGCTTCCCAGTGTACACTTCACAAGTGCCAGAACGCTGCCTGCCTGGCTCAGGGCAGGACTGCATACGGACACAAAAGAAAAGCCTGTTGCAGCACACCAGTCAGGAGTCTCTCTTACCACTTAGAGACGGGTGCTTCCACTGTGCGGCATGTCTCACAGAGACTGGTCAGTGTTTACAGTGAGATTTCTGAAGTGTCTACCTCAGTAAACAGAAGTCTCATGCACCATTCCTGACCTTCTGACCCTTTTCCTAGATGCTGAGACCACACTGTGAGAAAAAAAAAATGAATACCCAAAATAGTTCTGAAGTCTTAGATATGTGTTTATTTTTTCACTAGCTCCACGGAGGTAGAAAAATAAAGGGGCAGCCTAGAGTTCCAGGTACCCAATCTTAGCTTTGGCCTTGTTTGGTGGAGGGCAGTGAATACCCACCCAAATGTCAGGAATGGCAACCCTGTGTGCCCTGGGAGGTCAGGGACCAGCACCCTGTAGCTGCCCAGACTTGGGATTACCTCCTGGATGTATCTGCTGATGGCTGACTAGCCCTGTCTTCAGCCTCCTGAACAACTGACCCGGATACCATCAAGGCCCTCCCCATTAACTGTACCAGACAAACAGTGCACAGGGCACTTCTGCAACCTTAGGCAACACTCCCTCCCTAATTGTGACTGGCAGGAACAGCCCATGAGCACATGTGTAAAGGCTATGATGCCATTTGTGAAGAATGTTCTGACCATGATGGTGGTGAATACTGTCCTCGGCACCCTTTATCCACAGGACACAGAAGGAAGCATTTGTCTTCTTGCTCCTGGGCTCCACGGCTGGAGGAGACAGCATTTTAAACCTCAGTGCCAATAGCATGTGCTGTAAGGTTTATGCAGGGAACAGCATTGGTATCTCTGCACGACTAAGACTGCTGAGAAGGCAGGAGAGCACAGTGATGAACCACACAACACAGAGAAGTCTGGAAGCTGCAGCTGGAGGTCAAAGAATCCACACCAGGAGGGTGTGGTTACACATCCGTAGTCCTGATACCTGAGACATGGCAGCCAAGGGAGTCTAGATTTGAGGCTATTCTGGGTTACAAAGCTGAGAGCTTAAAGGCAGAGAGAGCCCGCCTAAAGGCAGATAACCAGGGGCTGGGAAGATGGCTCAGTGCTGAAAATGTTAGTTGTTCTTCCAGAGGACAGTTCTAAGTTGTTACCAAGTTGGGTGGCTTGCAACCACCTGTAACCCAGCTCCAGAGGCTCCAAAAGATGTGTGCATGTGCTCACACATAGAGGGAGGGAAAGAGGGAAGGAAGGAAGGGACGGAGGGAGAGAAGGAGGGAGGGAGAAAGACATCTTTAAAAATTACATCTAACAGTTCTATACCAGCTCCCCTGAAGAAAAGGCTGGAGTACAAGAACGTTCCCTTTACTAAGAAACAGAAGCCTGTGTAGTGAGCGGGGGGTGGGGGATGGTGGGGGTGGGGGGTGGGGGTGGGGGTGGGGGTAGGGGTGGAGGGTGTCCTGTAGCCTCAGATTCTGTCTCTGAAGATGAAGCTGGACCCCAGGCTGCAGAAGACAGGGCAGATACAAGTATCAGCGGCCCTTCTGAGGATTCTCACTGTTGTTTGAAACCCCACTGTTAAACTTCTGGCCCCACTTGTCATTCTCCATGGGTCAGGAGAGAGGCACACCCAACTTCATGTCCCTCAAGGTTAGGGTCCAGTGCAGAGACTGGTAGACAAACAATTCAAGTGGCAGACGTTTGGGGATACCTTCAGCCCCACAGTACAGACAGCATTCAGCTTTTCGGAGGCTCTGGCAGGTGCTTATGATGAATGCTAATATGACTAGAAAAACTCGTTTCAAGGTGCACCAGTCTTTTAGCACTGAATCCTCTTTCAGTTGTTCTAATAAGACAGGGCAATGCTTCTAGGGAGAGAAGAACCAGAATAAAAATGGCACAGTGGAGAGTCGGCCTCCATCAGCACACAGCTCCAAACAGAAAGAAAACATGGCTTCCCTCAGTGCTTCTTAGTTCAGCAGAGACGTTAAAACCAGCCTATTTACCTTCCGCTTAGGCTGCACAGTGCCCAGCAAGGCTCTGTAGAACTGTAGGGGTTTGTGAAGGAGAGTTCCACTGCGCGTGCCTGTAGCTCACCACTTCAGCTAGAGTGGCTTGCCAGCTAGCTCTGGGCACCCACCTGCCTCCGCTAATTCCAGCAAGGGTTACGAACATGTGCTGCCACACCCAGATTTTAAGTGGATGCTGGGGAATCTGAAGCTAGGTCCTCAGGCTGGCACAGCAAACACTGGTACCCACTGCACCACCTCCCCAGCCCTTGGAGCTTGCTTGCTCACTTGCGGTGTGTCTGTCTGTCTGTCTGTCTTTCCTTCCATCTTTCTCATGAAGCCTTTATTAAACTCTTTACATAAATACACATTGACTGGGCAAAAAAAAATCTTACTTATGTATTCTTTTTCTAGCATCTTTAACCAGAGGAAACACAAGAATCCTTGTCTACAACGGAGTGTGGAGAGCGAGAAATGAGGAGAGAGTCTGCATTTTCTTCACTCACGACCAGATGTAATCTTCCAGATTTACAACATTTGTGTCTGCATTTAACTCTGACCCTTATGAAATAAGGCCAGGGTCAGGCTTTGGAGATTTCCGATTTTTAGCCTGTGTTTCCTACGGTCACTCTGTGACAATGTTGGACTTTTGTCACTGACTTCCACGGGCGGCCAACGGGAGGTTAACATCAGCCCATCGTGTGGCTCCGTTGCTCTGGCAGTAAGGGCTCTGGAATCAGCCCAACTCTGTTCTGCAAGCATGAGGCTCAGGGCTCTGCTGGACCCGGGCAGCCTTTCTCGTCTGCTGGGCCTGCCCCATTCGTTCACCCAACTTCCCATCCTTCCCTTTTCAGGCTTCCCACGGCTTAGGAGGTACAGAAGCCTGGGAATCACTGAAGTTCACGGCTGTAACCAGAGCCTGCCATTTGTCACACCCCACACCCCCGCATCTCCGCCCTTAACCTAGAATCCTAACTTGCAAATTATTCACTTATATTATAGCTTCAGTACACAAAATGATAGCCTTTCTCCTTGGGAAGGATGAGGCAGCTAAGACTTGCTGCCTGCTACTCAAACCAAATGCCTCCTCATTTGTCTTAATTATGTTTTCTTTATGTATTATAAAGAGCTTGCAGGTCCCTCTTTGACAGCATGAGAGGAACCGATCAGCACTCCATACAATAGGTAATGTGGTTTTCCACTCCTTAGGCTTCAGAGTCCCTATGTGGAAAAGTGCTTTATTTGAATCCTAACTATAAAATGAGAATTACTGTAAAAATGATGAAGGAGACTGATGGGAAAATCCAAAAAATAAGTAAAAGTCAAAGGAGTGGGGGGTGGGGGGTGGAAGAGATGGACCAATCAAAAGAGCAGCACCAATTACAGCTGAGCTTCCTCTACAGACTCTAAAGAACACCGGAACTTTGGACAGCCACACCTCCCCCTCTGTCCCAGCAACAGTCTTACAAGAACTGTATTGATTTGTTTCGGCATTTGAAACCTGCCTCTCTAATCAGGGCATTTGTGGCTACTGGGACATTCACTGTTGTATACAACAAGTATGTTTAAGCTGCAGAAACCAGACCTAAAAGACAACACCAGCTTAGGAATGTTTAGCTTCCATAGAAGGCCAGACCACAGCACTCTGGTGATCTGAAAAGGATCACAACTGTTTTCTTTTGAATTTTCCTTTTGAAATTTGAAATTTGAAATTTTCGTTTGAAAAAACTCATGTATGTATGGGGTTTAACCAAATAAGACGAAAAAAAAGAGCACATTGCATTTTTTTTTAAAAATTAAATGTGTTCATTTTTCTATTCATGTGTGTGCATGGTCTCCACATAGCAGAGTATGTGTGTCAAGATCAGGCTCCAATTTTTAGCAGTCAGGTCTCTTGTCCTACCATGTGTAGGTCCCAGAGATCAAACTCAGGTCACCAGGTTTGGCAGCAAGTGCCTTTACCTGCTGGGCGTTTTAAAGACCTAACTCTAAGATCTTCAGGACAGATGTACTCTTTTAAGCAGTTGCTAGGAAGGTCTTATTGTAGGAAGACAAAAACAAACAAGGCCCAGATCCATTAGAAGATACAGGCTCAATTTATTTCCCATCACTGCAAGATCCTGACAAGACATGGGTACCATGAGCCTCAAAGAGTGGTGGAGATTCAGACAGAGCCTCAGAAGCCAGGACGCTGGGCGCATCCTAAGAAATGCAATAGGCAACCCTGGTTCCTTAGAACCCTTTCAGCGACCCCAGGAGCTGCTACAAACTCAAAGCACAGGGAGAAGATGAAAATATCAAAGGAATGGAAGACTGTTCAGAGAACATCACTTGGCAATGCCTTTGGTTCATAGCAAGGACCTGAGTGGGTGTGGCTGTCTGAGGGAGTGGCTCAGCTTCAGAATAAAGGATGCAAAGACCGGTTAAAGTCTACTTAGTTACTTGTAGAAGTGAATCAAGAAAAAGGCTTTGAGAGCTAACAACACACTTTGTATATAGGGAACAACATTAGAGGATGATACTTACACCTCAGTGACATTAGATTTTCAGATAGCCCTAAAATGGATGTTAACGATTTCTATGCTACTATGAAACTTGGCTCTCCAATAGAGCTCATGTTGGATTCCTTCAGTATTTTTCTCCACACTACCCATGAGTCAAATCTTAGATTTAAATGGCAAAACAGGATTGTCAATAATTAGGCCTGGAATGTACCCAAGTTACCAGCGTAAAACAAAAGCTCCTTAGGACACACCACTGCTGGCTGCATTCATACAGAACACCCAACAAAGTCCTGCAGGCAAGGCAAGGGAAGCATCTCCTCATCGGTGCATATATAATGACATACACAGAACTAGAAAGAGACAACCCCTCCACTACACACATGAAGAGCAAAGGAAAGACCCTCACGGTTACACATGACATGACCTCATGTGGCACAGTCAACTTCAACCAATAAGGAAGTCAAGTCCTACAAAAGTTCAAGATGACCAGACTGCAACAGTGAACCTCTCACTGCACCTTCACTAGACCAACCAGAAAGCAAACAAAGCCATCTCCATTGCCAGCTGACTCATCAAAGGATTTAAAAAGAAATCTCAGGGAACTCTTTACTCTCCAGGACTGAATGCTAAACAATATCATCACAGGTCCCAGAAACGTGTAAATTCTGGGACACACAGGACCAAGAACCTGAACAGAGCCACTTTAATGTCACTTCACAAGCACAGAAAGATTTTCAAATCTCTGTCACTTGCATCATGCCCAAGAACAGATTGAGAGGGAAGGGCACCATCAGATCAATGGGACTGGGATCAGACAGAGGAGGCAAACTGCAGTATTCCAAGGCGATTTCTTACTCATTCAAGGAGCCACTCCCTGGGTGGGGGGTGGGGAGTCAGAGCTGCTGAGAAAGGAAAGACGGGGAGCATCCAATCCACGAGCCATAGTCTTGCCGTTTCTAAGGCTCACAGCTGCGTTGAGATCTAGTTTCCCCAACAAGCTATAACTGTTAGGCAGGATGGGCCTGGCAAAGCAGCCTATGGGGAAGGCAGCTTTCCATTTGCAGAGCTGAGTGATACACAGATCATGGGAGGATCTGCTCACATCTCTCCTAAGCACCAGGACATTCGACTTCAGAACACACAGGCTCAACCTCAGACCTCCTTCAGCTGGTTATGAGGCATTTATCATTGAAACTGAGTTTTTTGGTGTTTCCCCTTTTTACTGAAAATATTTTTTTTTAACATGGCATGCTTGAAACTGGCTATTTATTGGAAGGACAAATGGTAGAAGACACAAGAAAAGACTAAACCAGTAAGTTATACTGCAAGACCTTTGAATAGTAAATAGAAAATATGTTGATCATGTTGCCATCTTTCCTAGAGTGACAAAGGTGGGCTGGCTTCCTAGACTACACACCACTAGACCTCCTGTGACATTTGTTCTATCTAGGCTAAAGACATGGAACAAACCCATACTTTTAGATTTATAGATTAAAAACATCATGGACCTAATTCATCTTGTTTCAATGCCATTTCAACAAAGCTACATTTTAAAAGTCTAATAGCACTGGGGTCAAAAGGTATTAAACTGGGGACTAGAGAGATGGCTCAGTAGTTATGAGCACTGGCTGCTCTTCCAGGGAACACAGGTTCAGTTCCCAGCAACCACATGGCAGCACACAATCATCTGTAACTCCAAAGGATTCAGTGTCCTCTCTGGCCTCTGCACATGTGGTGCATAGACACACGTGCAGGCAAAACACTCATACACATAAAATAAAAATAAATCTAAAAAAATGTATCAAGATACATTGCATGTATGCAATTATCCAAGAATAAAAATATTCTAAAAATAAATAAAAAATTAAGCTTTGTTTTAAGTAGTAATGCAGATTACTTTGGAATACCCTTGGCATTGATAATCTAAAAATATCACAAGAATGTTCTAGCATTTCAGTAGTCAAACCTAACACAATCTGTTAATAAAGAAAGTTTAATTTATTGATAAAATATTAACATTACTTTCCCTACCAATTGCCAAAACTGGTTTAAAATGAAAATCAAAATGGCTCAGTCTATGGCCATGTTGCCGAGCATTTAAGTCAGTGGCTTGCAAGCTCCCCAATGCTGCAATTCTTTAATACAGTTCCTCATGTTGTGGATAAACACAAAATTGTTTCCTTTGTTACTTCACAACTCTAATTTTGCTACCATTATGAATCTCAATGTAAATTTTGGTATTTTCTTAAGGTCTTAGGCAACCCCTATGAAAGGGTCATTTGACGCCCAAGGGGTCACAACTCACAAGTTGAGACCACTGATTTAAATGATAAAATATATAAACCATCAAGTGTTGGTTTTATCCCAAGTACAGTCAAGTACAACCAGTGTTGTCATCTGGAGCAATGGGAGCAGGGCACTATGCATAATAAACTTGGGAGTCTACTCTCAGCTCAACCACTAAGCACCAGGAGCCTCGACATCTAAATTGGTAACATCCTCTGAGACACCATTTTTCTACTTGGAAACTGACAGACCTGGACCAAAGGAAATCTATCCTAACTAGTTATTGGACAGACTTACTTGGAGAGTTGTAGAGGCTCTGAAACTCATTACACTTTGTAGGTGCCTCAGATATTAAATGGGCACCATACTGTACCCCTCATTTGTCATATTAATGAGCAGAAGCCAAGACGTACGTTATCCCCAACAACCCACAGCTAGGCAGGTAAGAGCCTAGCTTAATCAGATCTCCAAACGCCCAGCCCGGTGCTCTTCTCAACCAGTTAACATGGAAATACAACAGGGCCACTGATATCCACTGGAAAGGAAGGTAATCACTCATTCAACACATTTATTCTGGCCCCAGGCACCATTCCCTCTATGAAGGTCTCAGCAAGAAACCAAAGAAAAATCCTTGGCTACTGACTGCATCGTGGCTCAGAGATGAGCAAAATACAGTGTTTGCTGCAGTGGTAAGTATCATAGAGAAAGATGGAGACACCAAGAGTTTCAGGATGTGCAACTTTAAAGTCAGGGGCTTTTTAAGGATTTGTAACAATACTGCAGCCACTGTAGTTTTCCTAAGCATTTCCCAAACAGGGATTACTCTGGATACGGGAAAGGCCTGGCCTGGAAATTCAATTTGATTGATTGTCCTAACCTCTGAACTGCCGGCTATGAGCTGTCATATTGGTGATCTAAATTTCCTATTAACAAAGACACCAGACCCTCAAGTCCACAAAGAGCCCAATGTTATAAGGCCAAGCTATGATAGAAGCCAGATGTTTCAAGGGCACTTGGATTGCTTCTGAGTTCAAACGTCTCCAAAAGCAAAGATTTAAGTACAGCATATGTGTCGAGTTCTGCTGGGACAGAGCTCCAAGAACGGCATACACATGATTTTCCATTTTCTGACCTGCCAATTCTAGTGACATTGTCTACCATTAGTCTATATTTAACTAGCTTACTAGGCACTTTCTCCAGCTTTTTTTTTTTTTTTCTCCCCGTATTAAAAGAGCAACCCAGTTTGCCTGAAGGAAAGTTGCTAAAGAAAAGACAGGAGCTGTTCTCACAAATTCTGATTCGATGCTATAAGCTCGGTCTCAACCTTTTCATTAACCTAGTAAACTGGGCTAAGGTTTGCGTCGCTGAAGTTTTACAGTGCCCTCTTGGTGGTTACAATCTCTGGGTCCTCGATGGGTAACTGTAGCCAAAAGAATGACAGTGGGTCTTCTCGAATTCGCAACAGTTTAACCTGTTTGTAACAAGGGAGTGGCAAAGTGACAGTTGTGCTTTGCGGGCGGGGGCTTCCTACCGACATCTTACAGGGTTCTCCTTCTGCCTACGCCGCGGGGTGTTTGTTTTGGCTTCCCCGCGCAAAACCCGGCCGGCCCACTGTGCGGTGACTCGGAGGTAAACTTCTGCGGGGCTCCGCGGGCCGGGCGGGGCCTGTCGGGGCGAAGGGGCGGCTCTTCCCAGAGCAGCCCCGCCCTGCTCGCCGGTGCGGGTCCAGGACGGCCAGTACACAGTGTATGGGGCTTTGGGACACATCCCGGGGCTCTGGGGTCCGGGCGATCTCGAGGGGAAGGGGGTCTCCGGGAGAGGCCCATGGGCGCCCGAGGGGCGCGGCGACAGAGCCCCGGGAGCCGCAGGCGGCCAGACCAGAGAGAGGGAGGGATGCGGAGGCGATGGGCGGCGGCGTCCGCTCACCTGATGTACGGGCTGGCCGCCGCCAGGATGTTCTTCTGCACCGGGATCTCCTCGCCGTCGAGGACCAGGTGCGCGTCGCAGAAACGCGCCTCCTCCCGGAACGAGCTGAGCGCCCGCAGCAGGCGCGCGGCGTGCTGAGGGTCGGACACAGCGCTGCCCTCGGCCATCGCGCCTCCCGCTCCTCCGCCGCCACCCGGCCGGCCCGCCCGCCCGAATCCCGCGCGCGTCCCCACCGGCCACTCGGCGCGTCCGCCCGCCCGGACTGAGTGAAGCTCTCGAGTCAAGAGCTGGAAGTTCAACAACGCGCCTGCGCCATCGGCAGCGCGTGCGGACGGCGCCTTTAAGGAGCTGTGGCCTTGCGTCATCTTTCCGCGACGCCCCCGCGCCCCGCCCTACCTCGCAGTAGCCAATCAGAAGGGCTGGGCTGCGAGCACCGGTCACACCCACGGTCTGGACTTGGTGGGGAAGGTTTTAGCGGTTCCGCGGAATTGAATTCCGAGTCTCGGTGATCCGAGTAGTATGTGTGGAAGAGAGTGAGACTCAGAGTGAAGCCGACTTATTCCTTTCGCGGGAGTTACGCCTCGCTACGTTCACGTCCATTATTCCCGGGCAGAGCGTGAAGTCCGCCAGAAGCGTTCGCTGAAGATGTTGCGAGTAAAGCGAGAGAATTAGCAGTTCAGTTTTGCAAGGTTGTGGCAAGGAAGTTGTTTTCCTCTTTCAGGGTCTGCGATTGGGAACCAGGAGCAATGGAAGGGTTTTAAATACCGCTGTAGGGGTAAGGTCTTGCAAGCATTGCTAAGTTCGGGGTGTTTAAAGCAGATCGATGCTAAGATTAGATGGTGGCCTGGATGAAAGGGCTCTGTGGTGTATACCCCTTCCCCTCCCCCGCCCCCGCACAAGACTACAATTGGGAAGGAGAAGGGGTCCAGTTAATTGCATGGTTGTCATCGTTACCTTTTAGGAAAGATAAAGTCTGAAAAGCTGGGGGGTTTAAAGGCCAGATGTTCAAATAGTGGGGGCTAGACTTCCCACAGAGGCAGATCAAGGCTGTGATAGTAAGCAACTCTGGGTGTGCTCACTCTGCTGGGCAAGCAAGCCTCTTGTTGTCTGAAGTGTCCCTGGAAGTTGCTGAAAGTGCTTGGGAGTGGAAGAAGTAGCTACCATTTTGTGCAAACATTAGGTGCTCAAGGCTACAGAAAATTAGGTCTTCTGAGGACCAAGGATCAGAACGTTGGGGCAGCATTCACGGTAAAGCAGGACGGAGTTTTCAGTGCATCAGCGCAGCCTCCGCTAGTCCAAAGGCCCCAAGGAAAGTCTTGCGTTTTCATCCTGGAAGCGGCAAGGCCTTGGAGTCACTGGTAGGAATCAGAGTGTAAACTGTACTCAGGGCAGGAGACCAGGTGAGGCAGGGAAGTTACTAGTAGAAGATTGACACCTATTTCCAGTTCCCATCCCAAACACAGCTCAGTGTCTATGGGTGCGGTGATAAAACTATCTAGAATCTAAGCCAGGAGGTAGAGGCACTCAGAAGGCCGAGGTAGGCAGATCTCTGTGAGCTCTTGGGCAGAATGGTCTACACAAAGAGAGTTCTAGAACAGTCAGAACTACATAGAGAAACCCTGTTTGAAAAACCAAAGAGACAACAACCCCCCATCCAAAAAATGTATTTTAAAAAAAAAGGTGTCAGAACTAAAGTCTGGGAAAGTAGAGCAGAGTAGAGCTAACAAGGGACTGTGAGTTACTAATTAGTAAAGACTGTAGTGGGCTGTCTATTAGCCTCTGTAGAGAAAATATAATAGAGAAAATATGATAATAAAGTAGTGCAGGCCTGTCTTCTCCACAAACCTGGCATAGTGCTTCTGGGTTTGGTCAACACTGTTTGTTTGTTTGAGCAGTTGCTGTGTTTTGAACATTGCTCTGCAAGACGCTTTTTTATTCATATGACTAGCTAACTTTCGTGTATATTGTAGCCTGGCACGATTTCCAGGTGCCAAGCACTTGGTATCAGAGTACTTGGTACATAGTGCTACTCACTTAGGGTTGGATGAATGGTGGGCGGTACTTTATTCTATCTTTAAGTGTTAAACGCTTATTAAATAAATGTTTCCTGGGTTGTATTTTTTTTGTGGTTCTTGTGCATTTTTTTTCCCTATTGGGATGTTGTCAAAAGTGGACTATGTGGATGGGGGAGTGTGGTTTGGTCTGTGGAGGGCTCACAGTGCAACCATGAGGACCTGAGTTCCATATCAGCACTCATGTAAAAGCCAGGCACAGTGGTATGCACTTGTGATCCTGGCTGGGGTTGGAGAAGGCACTGGGTGAGGGGCAAGAATATCCCTGGGACTTGGTGGCCAGTTTAGCCAGAATCAGAATCCTAAGGACCTTGTATCAAAAGCAATGTAGACAGGTGGTTGAGGAAAGACACTTGATGTCAGCCTCTGGCTCCTTAAGATGCTTCCACACCTTACCCTTCCTCCTCACCCCACCCCCCCATGAAGTCTGTGACTAGGAGAGCTTTACAGAATGCAGGTATTTGATACAATCGTATTAGTTGATTGTAATGGTAGTCTACTCTTCAAATGCCAGAGGTTCCGAAGTAAACAGCTCTGTTGAGAGAACGTGGTCAGGTATCTGAGGATGGGAGGGTTGTCTCCACAGAAGCAACTGGGGGTGAGTGTGGATCAGACAGACTCTTCCTGGTAGAGATGAACTTGCAGTGTTTTCCTTGGAAAGGGATGGCATGAATGGGGCAGAGGCTCCTAACAGTCGTTATCAGTTGGGAGGGAGGTGGCTACTGGCTGGTGCACTTGCACAATAGGACACAACAGCACCTCCACTGTTTCCGTCATCCCCATCACTCAATGTGCTTGCTGAACTCTGAGTCACTCTTGAAACTCAGCTCAAACATGACTGTCCGTAAGCCTTCTCCTCATCCTGCCTCCCAGCACAAGGTGGGCAAGTGCTGTATTCATTCCACTGTGTTTTATTAATTTATTATGGTGCTGGGATCCAGCTCGGGGCTTTGTGTATGTTGGGAAATTGCTGCAACATTGAGCCAACTCCCCATCCCAGCCTTTCTGAGCTCCTGGTGTGTATGCTTTAGTGATACACTTCCTTCCTCCGCTTGGTGGTGAGCACTTCTCAGGAAGGGTGGATGTTGGATGCACCTGTGTCCCCCTGGCTGCCTGGTACCTAGCAGATGCTTCCACCTCAAGCATTAGTTAGCAAATCAGGTAAGAGTAGAGTGATGTAGGGTGCTGAGCTGAAGAACACATCCCCTCAACGCCAGCTGATTACCATATGTGGTTAAGTCGTGGCAACTCATTCCACTTAAGGGGAAGAAAATCTCCTGAGTCTGCAGCCAAGATCTGGCTTTAATCCCATCTCAAAGATCGTCAGTAAAACCATCAGCTCCCTTTTGGAGGGAGTTGATCCCACTGATGCTAGGCTCACAGTAAAATATATCCAGTTGAGGTCAGGTGTCCCCGAAGTATTCAGCCTGGTTCTAAGGGGTAGGAGGAGTCCTGGGGGTTGGAGGAACAACTCCCTGTCCCCATGAAGAGCAGTCCTTGCTGTGTCTTGGAATGCTTTGCAGCCATTCTTGGTGTTGCTCAAACTGATCTGTCCTTGATATTAGTTACAATCATTGAAGTTGTGTATACAATGTTATTGTTTCCCAGCATTCCATAGGTATCAGATAGCAGTTATTGTGAAACATGCAATCTGAGAGAGAGCCCATACTGCCTGGCCAGTTTCAGAGTTTCAGTCTCTGTTGGCAACACTGAATTCACAGCTAGCTCTCTCTCTCTCTCTCTCTCTCTCTCTCTCTCTCTCTCTCAGACTAAAAAGGATGTTTGGAAGATACTAATAATAGTGACTAGATATACTTTTTACAGCTTTGGATACTTGGTCTCACAGAAGGTGTAAGGATGCTGAGAACAGACATGCCTTTCTCAGTTGGTCTTAGAACAGACTTGTGTTTCTCAGTAGGTCTTCAGTCTCTGCACTTCCCTTTGCATTATTTCTTCACTGACCATGTATCATGTTTACAGTTGAGAAAAGAGAACAATTCCCATTTACAAAAAAATATTAAAAGCTTTCTTCTGTTGAAAACTGAGCTCTCAAGAGAAGTATCCTCTTGGGTGTTTGGGCTTTTATTTTAAAGTAACTGTAAGTACAAGACAATAAATACTGTAACACAAGTAATCAGGAGTTTAAAAATCTGGGATTGGATGGGCTCACTTTATTGAAGAGAAGATTGAAATTCAGATGAGTCAAAGGCTCCATCAAGGTCAGTCATGAGACTGAGTGAGGGTAGAGAGGACCAAGGTCAGGTTCCTGCCTTCCAGCCCTGTAAGCTTTTCCAGTCTCAAAAGCTGCCTCTTTATAAATACTCGTTTAGTCGAGACGGTCTCTTCTGATTCATTTTAAGGCTGTCTTCAGATATTTTATTGGGCAAATCTGTCATTTGTCCAAATCCATAGATAGCTCTTTCTGAGAAGCCTAAGTGCTTCCGAAATTGCTGAGTCAGGGAGCAGGTCGGTGTTTATGATGCTCAGGAGTTGATTCTATATATTTCACAGAGCTCAGAGAGGTGGCTCAGAAACCAGGGAGCTAATTAAATTGTATCAAAACTCCACGAAGGTAGAGGCTGTCCTTGTCTCCCACCCAGGATCCATCATAGTACCTGACATCCACTAGATGCTCTGGATAGATGTGCTGAATGAATAAATATTATTAGGGATGATAGATATTTTTCCACCCCTACCGGGTAACTTCAGGGGCTATTTCGCACAATTCTCCACTGACCTCCAAACTAGCTTATTCAGTAACCTGCCTGACATCGCCACTGGCATAGCTTCATGACCGTCTGCAACTTATGCAGGTCACAAAATAAACTTCTGCGGGTTGAAGAGATGGCTTAGCAGCTAAGAGCACTGGCTGCTCTTCCAGAGGACCAGGGTTCCATTCCTAGCACCCACATGGTTGTTCATGCCCATCTGTCTGACTCCAGCTCTGATGGATCTGACAGCTCTCCTCAGGCCTCTGGCACTGCATGCACGTGGTACATAGACACACAGACAAAAACAATTCAAAAATAAAAATAACTCTTTTTAAAGTTATAAAACCCTTCTTTGACCTCCTCAAATCTATTTATAATTTCTCCCAAGTACATGGTAGTTCATTGATAGTATTTGTTTACACAGTGGCAGAAAATGAGGGGTCTTTTTAAGGAGTGAGGGTGCTGGGGATGGACCCCAGGATCTTGTGTACCCAGGCCACCAATATGTTTGATCTGTATCCCCATCCACTGCTCTATATCCCTAGCTGTGGGTCTGGGTCCTTCACCCCACTCCCCAGTAAGCCCCACAAACTCCCAGGTGGACTGTTCTGCCCCTGGCTATTTTCAGCCTCACTAATATCGTTGGATCTGTCACCACCTATCCCTTCTGCCTCCCCTCTGCCCTTCTGGGGAAATCCTTCCTCCCTGACCAGGTAATCAAATAAAGCCACTTCTGATTTCTATAGCCTCCAATGGCTTTCCATCAGACTTAGGAAGGGGAAACAAACAAACAAACAAACAAACAATCAGAAAGCCTCTCATGCTGTACAGAGCCCAGAGTGATCTATAGCCTATATCCTGTGTGACCACATCCCTGGACATTCCCTCCCAGTGTGTACCAGCCACGCTAGCCATCTCGCTCTTCCTGGAACAGCCCTAAGTTGTCCTCCACCCCAGGGCCTTTGTATCATCCTCTCTCTCAGACAGGAAGTCCACTGACAGTTCCATTTTGCCCCTTTATTCTTCTTACAGCTCAGAGATAATGGCTCCCTCACCCTGCCTCATCTTTCTTCCGTGCACTCAACCCCTGCTCAAGTTATGTGCATGTATTACATGTGTATCGTGTCCTTGCTGCCTATTTGTTCTAGAGGCTCTTGTGAGGCTTCACAGGGTCAATTGTGTGTGTGTGTGTGTGTGTGTGTGTGTGAGAGAGAGAGAGAGAGAGAGAGAGAGAGAGAGAGAGAGAGAGAGAGACTAGACGCTAAAAGCCAGAACGAAAGCATATGCCCTAAAAAGATTAGTTATCGGCAGACATCCCTTTCTCTCTCCTGCTCCCTAACCTACCTCTCCACTCCGAGGATGCTGAGTTACTGAGAGTGATTTAAAGAACTGGAAATGAGCCTTGTAAATCTTGGATTGCAACAGCTCCAGGCATAGGCTACCTTAGTGTTGTCTTTCAAACTAGGTCCCATGCTAGAACCTTGGTTTTGTTCTATTAAGGCATGCACCTCTTTGCGGTTTTGTTTGTTTGTTTTTTTAGACAGAGTTTCTCTGTGTAGCCCTGGCTGTCCTGGAACTCACTCTGTAGACCAGGCTGCCCTCAAACTCAGAAATCCACCTGCCTCTGCCTTCTGGGTGCTGGGATGTAAGGCATGCACCACCTCTCATCTCACGTGGCGGTTTTTACCCAACACATCTGCTTTGGTTTATAAGTACGTGAACGATATATAAAAAGGTACTCAAATTTTGCTCTTTAGCAAGAATTCTATCTACCTTGCTGTTGGGTGTATGGTGAGTTGACTCAATCATCAGCGTTCCCATGGTATAAAGAATTTACTTGCACCTTGGATATGTCTAACAGTCCACGAGCTCATTTGAATCCTCCAAGTGGCTAGCCATTGGGCTGCTGCCTTACTTCCTTCTGGGTACTCACGGCTGCTCTGATTAAAATGGTAAATCCGCAATTCTCAGAACATATCACTGTTTCTGTGAACCTGGAATAACCAGAGCATCTCCTCACCCAGCAATAGTGAAAGTATGAGTTGGTGCCAGTGAAGGCTGGCAACAGGGTCTGGCGCACAGTAGGTCCTCAATACGTGCCGTATTGTTCCTCATATTATTATGATTTCTCCCTACCATCCCTGTCTTTGATTTTGGCAGGCTCTTGCCCAGCGTGGGAAGTATTTACCTCTAGTTGAATTTTAAGTGAATTCTAGTTTCTCCACCCTTGAAGCCAGTACTGTCTCCATGGCAGAGTTGACATCCATCTCCCCTTTATCTTTCTTTGACTCTAATTCTGGGAGCTAGGTGAACTCCATCTGTTTCCCAACTGCACCACATACTTTTGCCTTCCCTACCGGGCCTTTAAATGCCCCATTCTGTCTCTTCTATAGCACGCCCCATGCCTTTATTTATGGATTGACAGAATTTTGTGTATCCCGGGCCATACTTGAAATCATAAAGAAAATCTCCCTGCCTCTGCCTCCTGAGTATTGAGATTAAAGACTCGTGCCACCACACCCCGCTTTTTAAATTTACAATTATGTGTGTTTCTGTGTGGCTATGTGCATGTGAACACAGATACCCATGGAGACCAGATGCATTGGATAGATATCCTGGGCCTGGAGTTATGGGTAGTTATGAGCCATCCAATATGGCTGCTGGGAACCAAACTTGGGTTCAAAACTTGCAGTGTTCTTAACCACTGAGCCATCCTTCCACCCTCTTACCTTCTGATATACTTTTCTTTCTTTCTCTTTTAGTTTTCTGAGGCAGGGTTTCTCTTTCTCTGTGTGTAGCCTCGGCTGTCCTGGAACTCACTCTGTAGACCAGGCTGGCCTTGAATTTACAGAGATCCTTCCGCCTCTGCCTTCCAAATGCTGAAATTAAAGGCATGTGCCACCAATGCCCGGCTCTGATTTCCTTTTAAACATTTAAATAATTTCAACTATTTTCAGAAATGGACCATACCTCCTTGTATTTCCTCTACGTTCTGCTTGATGAAGCTTTGTTCTTGTGATGTCTTCCTGTGCTTTCTCTCAGAGGGTTTTTGTGTCCCATCTTAGGTGTGTGATTGACCTCGGACATGTGCATTTTCTATTCTCTACCTCAATCCTGCCGAGACGAATACACCTAAATATGGAATCCATTCACACCTTGACTAGCTCCTTCATCCAACTGAAGTTCTAAGTGCTTACCCTTGTGGGAGACCATAGGCAATTAGGGTCGGCACTAAATCTGAGGAACTAATTGGCTACTAGGGGAAGGAATGTTGAGAGAGCAGTAATTTAGTTGACAAAGATGATCTGGCCTGCTTATTTAGACTTGTGTGCGCCTCTGGGAACACAGCAGACAGGGGCCACCCCACCGTCAGTCATCCTGTTTCTAACACGTGTCTGTCAGTCCCTGGGTACAAGTCCAGGACAATTTGCATGAGTCCACTCTCTCTTTCCTCCTCCTGGAGACTGAACTAGGCCATCAGGCTTGGCTGCAAGCATCTTTAACGGCTGAGCCATCTTGTCAGCCCTTCTCCTTTGACATATCTACCGTCGTTCGTGGTCAATCCTATGGACCATGCTTCCTGAACCTCTAGGTGGAACCAGTAGAGTCTCCTTGCAGGCCTCATGAACCTGATTTGTCCCCCTTCCTGGTACCTGTCCCCAGGACCGGACAGTCTCCAGCATCACCCCACAGAACTCTTTCACTCAGCTCCTTTTAGTCTTGCTGTACTGTTAACCTCTTCCCCTGGAGTCTAACTGCCAGGCTCAAGTTTTGCCTCTGTCACATTACAGCTTTCTACCATGGGCATGCTCCTGCATCAGTTTGAGCCTCAGGCTCCTAGCTGGGAACAGCTGTCTCAGCTTTACCCCACCTGTCTCACCGCTGGTCACGTAGTTCACATCTGGAACACATCTATGTTCCACTGTGTGACTTGCCCGACACATAGCCATGTCCTGCCACTCTGACTAACACACTTGGCCTGGGTCACATGTAGTGTACCTAGTTTTATTGTGGCTGTGTCAAAATGCCTGACACAAACAACGAGGAATGATTTACCTGGCTCATAGTCTCAGACTCTTGTTGTACAGTTGTGACAGCACCCTGCATGATAGCTGTGGTTATCTGGATGTCACTATCTGTCACTGTGTCTAGTACCCGGTAAGTGACCAGTAAATGGTAACTTTAAATAGCACAGTCACCGGGCTGGAAAGAGACTCAGTGATTAGGAGCACATACTGTTCTTGCAGAGGACCCCAGTTCAGTTCCCAGCCTCCATGTCAGATTGCTCATAACTACCTGGAACTCCAGTTCCAGAGGATCAGACACCCCCTACTGGCCTTCTCAGGTACTACACATTCACATGCAGTCAGGCATGCACACACACACATATACACATATTCACTCACAGACATGCATACACATGTACACATTCACTTGCACACAGACATGCACAAACATGCACACATTCGCTCGCACACAGGCATGCATACTCAACGCACACATGCACACGCACATACTCACGCATGAGCGAGCACCCGCACCAGCACCTGCAATTTAAAATAATTTAAACTAAACAAAAAAAACTGGAAACACAGAGTCACAGATGGAGAGGGGGCTCCCTGGTTAAAAGTGCTTGCTAAGCAAGCATGAGGAACAGAGTTTAGATCCCAAGAACACACTTGAGTGCCAGGTGGGCAAGGTGGGGCGTGCCTGAAATTCAAGCCTGGAAAGGGAGAAGCAAAGGAGCCCAGAGCAAGCTGGCTAGCAAGACTAGCTAGGTCAGCAAACTCTGGGTTTGACATTAAGACCTTGCCTTTATGGACAAGGTAAAGAGTGATATCAGATAACTCCAACATCAACCTCTGGTCTCCACATGTACTCAGACACATGTGCCGGCAGCCACACATGTGCAAACATGAACAGCATATACACATAAGAATGAAAAAAGAAACAAAAAGCAAAACAAAACATAAAATCCCACAGTCACACCTATGGTATTAGCAGCAGCAGTTTGAACCCATCTCTCTTCTCCTTTCCCTGGGGGGTTTCTTAAATAAGGGGGGGGCATCAACTCAGTTTCTTTATAATGACCACTTCCTCTGGTACCCATTTGTACAGCATTGGTGTCTCCCTATGCAGGAAGCTCGGTGTCCATCCCACTGACCAGTCCTTCCTTTCTGCCACCAAAAGTTACATATCAGGCATTCCGTGTCACAGCCTAAAAGACTGTGTCCCAGAGAACCACTGACCCTCAGCTAACTCATAGAGTGGCCAGGGTTTTGAATCCTATTGTTTCGGAAAAGCTTGTAAACCCCCACACTCTGTCATTTGTCACTGCACATCCGTGCATTCCTGGGATCTACATAAAGATCCTGGTAAACAGTCAAGCAATGCAATCAAGCCTAAGAGACTCAGAACCTATACAAGCATGCAGAAAGGGGCCTGGGTTTAACTGGGCCACCGTGGCTCTGAACACATCCCTTCAGGTCTAGTCAATCAACTCTGCAGATAGCATCTGGGCAGGTGACTGTTTTCAATGTCTCCCTCTTGGGAAAGGTGGTTTCAACATCGATAATTTGCACTTGTGGCTCCCAGGTGTGCTCTTTAATCAAGACAGTGCCACCCTTCCAGAGGAACGGGTTGCCACTTTTCACGAAATTTGTCCTATTTAGTGAACTTTTTGGTTGGGTGCCTGATGAATTGCTTTCTCTGTTACAATCGTAAGCTTTTAAAACGATGTGCCAAGAGTCTTGGGGAGTTCCTCCATGGGGAGACGCTGAAAGCTCGACCTCTCCAGCTCCATTCTAAGTGTCTGAAGAGCAGAGACCACAGGCAACTGTCTGAATCTCCAGGGGCACCTGGCTTGGGTAGACAGGATTTCAAGAAGTCATTACCAAGTCATTATCTGCTGTGGTGATGTCTTATGCTGAGTGCTGGGCTAGGCTGTGGGAGGGATAAAGCACAGATCAGAGTCAAATCCGGTCTCTAGAAACTTCTAACCCCTGTCCTGGGATAAGACACAAACATCATAAGTGATGAGCAACTGATTTGCCTAAATGCTGTGCATGGGAGGGGGTGTGGCAGGGAGCCTCACTGAGATGCATCCCCTTCCCTGAACATTGCTCATACTTAAAGATGGACGGGTCCTGTGGGGCGGTGGGCTGTGAGAGGCAGCTGGGCACCTGGTCAAGCACAGGCCTCGAACCCTGGACCCTAATCGGATGGCAGGTGTTTGGTTCTGCTCCTGGGGCCCTGGCTCCTTTCATTTAGCTTCAGCCCTCCACAGCCCCTCCCACAGAGAGGTCTATGGCCCTCAGTCAGAGGAACAGTGCCTCAGGCTCTCCCACATGTAGATGAGGTATCTCCATGCTCTCAGACCAAGCCAATAGGCGTTATCCGCTGCCAGACCCTGACCCACCCCAAAACTGTATAAAAGAGTCCTATTCGGGAGAAGTAAAGGTGTGTGTAAGAATCATCTGGGTGTCCGGGAGTTTCTGTTGCAAGAGCTGTACCACTTGGGAAGAGATCTGCTCTCCCAAAACACCTTTAGGACCCTCCCCTACTTGCCAGCTAGCCGGCTTCTCACCAGCCCAGTCTGGACCGGCTCAGCGCAGAGGGACAGGTGCAGCACCTGGGAGTGACTGGGAGGCAACAGCAGAGATGCAGGCGGAGGCAGCAGCAGCCGAGGCGATTCCCCCTCCCTGCTGCACTCTATCCCCTTAGCCCGGACCCCCCCCCCCCCCCCCCCCCCGGTCCAGGCCAGAGATCTTCATGGAACTCCCTCCGGAACAGGGACCCACAGGGTCCTTTGATACTAACACAAGTATTGAATGCCATGGCAGACACTGTGGCATTTTCATGCCTGTCATGGTAGACCCCTATACTGCACCCTTCTTCTCCCCTCTTTCTGCTACTGGATATTTCCTGATGGATACAGACAAAGATTGCCACCTGCGTGTGATAGCATTGAGTTCCCAGTTCAAGCACTCTTCATCATGATCCATACATGTTTGATCAAGCAGTTGAGTATTCTGGGCCCCAGTTTACTCATGATTTTCATATGTATATGCATGTATGTATGTAGAGGAACTCTTGTCACATATATGGTAATTTTTATACTCATGGTGGGAAAATGAATGATTCTGGCAAGTGTATGGATGGATGGATGATGGCTAGATGGTAAATGGATGGATAGATGATGGATAGATAGATGATAGATGATAGATGGATGGATGGGTGATGGATGAATAGATAATAGATGGATGGATAGACAGATGGATGGACAGATGGATGGATGATGGATGGATGGATGATGGACAGATGGATAAATGGACAGATAGATGGATAGCTGGATGGATGATGGACAGATGGATAAATGGACAGATGGATGGATGGATGGATGATGGATGGATAGATGGGTAGATGATAGATGGATAGACAGATGGTTGGATGGATAGATGATGGATAGATGATGGATGGACAGATGGATGGATGATAGATGGATGGATGAGTGATGGATGGAGGATAGATGATGGACAGATGAATAGATGATGTACAGGTAGGTGATGAATGTGATGAATGATGGACAGTTGGGTAAGAGATGGAGAAGAGAACAAGACAGTGTGCTGCTACACAACAAACAATTTACATCCCCTCTTTATCATTAACACTGTGCAGTTCTATAGTATTTGTATGCCAAAAGTCCTTTCACAGCACAGTAGAACCAAGGACACTAGAATGATCCATTTCACCCGTGAAGAAAACTGCAGCCCCAAGCAATAGCATCATACACACATGGGGATTGTCAGCCTCAGCGCTGAACTGACACTGGCTCAGCATCTCAGCAAAGCTCGGGGAAAAGGCCACCACTGAAGACAGTGCTTTTCCTTCCTGAACTAATTCCAGCCATATGTCACAAGTCGGTGCCGGGCAAGGGCAGACATGCTTCTGTGGACACTCTGCCATGGATCTTGCTCTTCTTGACACTTGTGCATCCAGCAAGTCACACACTATTTCTGGAAGTCCATGAGAATCCTGCAGCCCTCCTGTGGCCTTTTCAAGTGCTCGAGATTCCTCTACAGGGGACATCCTGAGTCTAACCGAGCATAGAAATACAAACACAGAACTTCCAGGAAGAACAGTGGGGGTGAGGAGGGAGTCAGGCGTCGGGGTAGGGGTATACTCAGGGAATGTAGTATATTCAAGAATCTCCAGCCGTGGCCACTACAACTCCTCAGTCATTACCCTTCTGAAAACTCACAATGTCCATTTCAAGCCAAAACATCCCTTTCTCCCTTAAGATGCTTCTCAAGTCTTGGTGGAGATAACAACTGAGGTCATCTGCTTCAGAGATCCAGGGTGCTAGTTAACTGGGCAAGGTGGAGACCAGTGAACAGAAAAATCCACAGATTACTTAGAACTGCCTGGCAATATCTTCAGGGTCTCGAATGGCAGGAATGGCCACAGCAGGTAGAAGATTAATGCTCTTGAGTTTATATATTCACTCAACACACCTGTACTGAGAACTTTCTAGGCCCTGGTCTAGACTCTGGCTTCTTAAACTGCAGGTTGTTTTCCCGTGTGGGATCACAAAACTGAATGCAGGAGCCTGAAGGAATTTGGCAACAGTAAATGATTTTGGAAAATTCAGTAACTGAAAACGAGTTCAAAATCCAGAGTGGAATAAATCCGAGGCATTTCTGGCTTCTCACTGGTGTAGTATGGCGGAATTTCCTCTGCAGCTTGGGTTCTGAACACACACCAAGCACACTTTGTGCAGTGTGTGTTCCTCACACGCCACCTGCAAATCTTTCCTCAAACACCTCGGCTCAGACTCAAAATCATTGTATGTTATATACTACAGTGTTTTAAATATATAGTGTATGTGTATATGTGTATGTATGTATGTATATATGTATATATGTATATATGTATATATATAGTGTGTGCATGTGTATATATATATGCATAGTGTGTGCATGTGTACACACATATATGTATATGTATGTGTATATGTATATGGTATATGTGTATACATGTATATGTGTATATATGTGTATATATATGGTGTGTATGTGTATATGTATATGGTATGTGTATATATGTAATACATGTATATGTATAGTGTGTGTATGTATATGTATATATGTATATAGTGTATGTTTATATGCGTATATATGTGTATATATATGTATGTGTATGTATATATGTATATAGTGTGTGTTTATATGCGTATGTGTATATATATATGTATGTGTATTTCCTGCTCTTATAGAAACAATGATTTAGTTGCAGAAAACAAAGACTTAAGACTTTCCTCCTGTCCTCCATCAGCTTGTATCAAATCAGTCTGTCTTTTGGATTGGATTATATGAGAATGTTTGGTTTTAAAATTTGCTGGTGCTGGGGAGCTGGCTCAGTGGGTAAGAGTGATTACTACTCAGACCTGAGGACCCAGGTTTGATTCTTTAACAGCCACATAAAAAGCCAGGAGTGGACACATATGCCTGTAATCCCTGACACTGGGGTGGAAGGTAGGGGTAGGAGGATCTCTGGGGCTTGTTGGCTGGCAGCTTAGCTGAAAAATGGAGAGTTGTAGGTTCAGTGAGAGGCCCTGCCTCAAGAGAATAAGATGGACCAAGATAGAGAAGACCAGAGGTAGCTGCTTGTGGTCATGTGATACCTTCCCCCAAAGACACCTAAGTCCTAACTGCTGGAGCCTGTGAATATAGGAACTGCTACAGAAAAGGGACTTTGCAGATGCATCCAGAGTAAAGCTCTAGAGACAGTGATGCATCCTGCATCATCTCAGCAGGCCGGTGGAATTATAAGGGGGAGGCAGGGGAGGATTTGAACCAAAAGGGGAAAAAAAATCAATGTGCCCTGGGAACAGGGGCGGAAACTGTGTGTGAAGTTGGAACACTGGTCAGGGCATGAGGTTAGTTGAAAAGAGTTTCTCCCAGAGTCTCCAGAAGAGAGGGGTCTCACAGCCCCTTTGCTTTTTATTTTAAGATTCATTTTGGACATCCGACACCCTGAAAAGCAAGAGAATCAATGTTCATTGCTTTAGGCCATACCAAGGCTTGTGGGATTTGTTTCGTCTACAACTGGAGACTCTCACTTCTTCCTGTAAAGCACCTTGTCGGGCACAAGCTGGTTTGCCAGTTTACATGCACTCTCGTTGTTGTAAGAAATTGTAGCCCCCGGCCCCTAGCAGAGAGGATCTGCCAGCACTGTGGACAATGCTGGCACTCCCACATCAATTCCTAGGGTAAGAGCCCTGAGTCAGGTGTGGGGCCTCACATCTGTCCCAACCAAATGTCTGGTGACAACAAAATCAGAATGTCAAGTGTTCTTCACCACACCGGAGGCTCTCCCGCCTGCCTCCTGGAAAGGGCAGGAACTATGGATGTCAGCAGCCAAGGAAGATGTGGGTACGTTGGAACTCTCGTGCTACAATCGGAGGAGTGCCACAGGCTCAGCGACTTTGGAAATAGTCTAGAAGCCTTGCTGGGGGTTAGCGAAGGACCCCACGATGGCTGGGCATAAACTTTCTCTATAAACCATTGACTGATCATACCCTAATCAAAAGACAATTGTAAACTCCCTAAAGTCCTGAGATGAGACCCTCCTCCACATTAGGCTGGCTACTCTGGGAGATCACCAGCGATTGATCGGGCTAACTGCAAGGCCAATGTGGTCAAAACTGGCTTGTTGGATGATTCTAAAAAGAAGTGTAGAGCCGAGGAGATTCCTGCGCCCAAGGATAAATACATGGTCCCGATGAACAAGGGAAAGTCCGAAGCAAAGAACTGTGCTGAGTTTAAGTCTAAACCCCAGTCCAGGATCCAGGGATAGGAGAACCAGCTCAAGAAAAGAAAGAACATGATTCCTTCTGATCAGACAACCATGGGGGACTTGGATGAATCTTTCCAGAAGCCAAGGTAGACAAGAAGTACCTGTGTTGGCCTCACCTCTAACGCAGTCCAGGGGGAAGCTCTAGCCCTTGTGTTACAAACCCTGGACATTAAAATAAAGCAATCAAATAGTATGGTGGTTTGAATAGGAATAGTCCTCATAAGCTCATAGATTTGAGTGGTTGGCCATTGGGAGTGGAGCTACTTGACAGGGATTGGGAGGTGTGGCCTTGTCAGAGGAAGTGTGTCACTGGGGGGGTGGGTTTTGTGCTTTCAAATGCTCAAGCCAAGCCCAGTGTCTCTCTGTTCTTGCCACCTGCTGACCCAGATGCAGAACTCTCAGCACCATGTCTGCCCACGCGCCGCTTCCTGCCATGACAATAATGGGCTAAACCTCTGAAGCTGTAAGCCGTCCCCAGTTAAGAGTTGTCATGATCCTGTTGTCTCTTCGCAGCAATAGAACATCAACTAAGACACACAGTTAAGAGGAAAAGACGGAAAGAAAAGAGAGAAGAAAGAAAAGTCTAGCAGCGCCTCAAAAATGTCAAAATGCGGAGTTTTCACGCGATCCATAGTTGGTATGCACTCAAGAGAAATGAAGGCATGTGTCAACATAAAACGGGTGCACAGTGCGGGGGGGGGGTCCGACTTGGTGGTGGAGTACTCACCTAGAATGTGTGAGGTCACACTCAGAATGTTATGAGGTCACACCTAGAATGTATGAGGTCATACCCAGAATGTTAGGAGGTCATGGCACTCTATCTTTTACCACCATGGACAACACTTCTGCATGAATGTCCACAGCGTAGACTTGTTCATGCTAACTTAATAAGGAAACCACCCAAATGTTTACCCACTGGTAGACAGAGAAGCGAAGTGTGATAAAGTCACACAGTAAGTAATATGCTGTCACAATAGCACTGAAATAGTGACTCATGCAAAAACAATAGACAAACCTTGAAAACATCATGCTGAGAAGCCAGTCACAAAAATTAAAAATAGGTCTGGAGATGGCTCAGCGGGCAAAGGCACTCGACGGCAAGCCTGACAACCTGAGCTCGAATCACCAAGGGCTACACATGGTGGAAAGAGGGAATTAACTATTACAAGTTGTCCTCTGAGATACACACACACACACACACACACACACACACACACACACACACAATGAATATAATACAATTTTTAAAAATCAACATACCAGGCTGGGAGATGTAGCTCAGTTGAGAGAGTGATTGTTAGCATTCATGGATTCTATCACCAGTACCACATACAGTGTAATGTCATGTACCTGTGACTTCAGCACTTAGAGGGTGGAAGCAGGAGGATCAGGAGTTGAAAGTCGTTCTTGGGTATGAGTTCAAGACCAGCCTGAGCTAAATGAAACTCTGTGTAAACAAACAAACAAACAAACAAAGCATACCATTCTATGTACAGGAAACTTTTCCTTTAACTCCTTCCAGACCCACCCTCTCTCTCTCCCATCCACACCCATCTCTCCCCTTTTATAAGCCATGGAATCCAGATTGTGCTGCTCATATATTTCTGGGTGTAGGGCTAGCCACCGGAGGAGCATAGTCAAGTACCAAGAGCCACACCCTGAAAGAAAACCAGTCTCCCTCCCATAGCAGCCGTCAACTGTCCATAGTTCCTCAGCCATGGGTGGAGACTCCTGATCCCCTTCACGATCCAAGCTGTAAAGCTAACCGGATTAATCTTGTGTGGGCAATTTTTTCTAAAGGGAAACAATATCAATCATCGGCATATCAGGTAAGGGAAGGACTCTAGAATTTCGTGCAAACTGACCCATCAGTTACAACGGGGAAACATTCGAAATGTCTTAAAACATAGGATGGTACGCGTTACCCAAGCTTCCACGTCCCAAAAAGGGGGTAACATGCACCCTTGAAAAGAAGGTAGTAACCTGTTAAGTGCAAAAAAATGGAAGGTTTTCAAGCTGGCGTGTTGCTTATAAATAGATTGCTAGCCTGTAGACATCACACCCAAACAAAAGCTATATAGAAAACACACCAGAATGCTTTCAGTGGTTTTCTTTGGGATTCTGGTTGTCTCTCATTTTATTTCAATCTAGCTAGAATTTCTACAATGAACACACAGGAATTTATGATCAGCGAATGCACGCACTCCTTCATCTACCTCCTCCCCTTTCTATGACTCTTTCTTGGGATCTTTGCTCTATACCGGATTTGTTCAGGCATCCACATCAACCTCTATCCTAGTCCCAAGCTGCGGCCCCCACCTGCCGGGAGCGGACCCCTTTGCAGATACAGCCAAGGGCCTCGCAGGTCTCTCCGGAAGTCCCGCCCACCCTGGATGCGTCTTCCAATCACCAGGCAGAGGGACCCTTGCTTATGTCTAGCCTGCCTAGATTCAGTGCTGCATACTCTACTTAGATCCTGTGGCCAAGAGAACGCTCTGCTTCTTGGCTGGGTCTCAACCTTGAAGGATGCGTCTCAGGATGGCCCTGTTTGATAGTGGATATGAGTTTAAGCTTCCAGAGGGGAGATGAGGCACTGAGGCCCAGAGGTGTCTCATTGCTGTTACGTGGTGTCAGATGGTATCAGATGCTATCAGATGGTATTGATGGTGAAGGCTTTTTCATGTGTGTCCTAATCTGCCACAGGAAAAATTCTGGACATTTTAAAAACAACCCAAGAGATCTTTAGACAGTGTAAGAAGGGGTCCAAGGGGTTTTGACTTAACCTGGACCAGCATTCTGTTGAAATCTGTGAGCCCTGCACCAGGAGGAACCCGTGGCTCAGAAGCATGAAGGTTTCTCCCGAGTTGATTCACTCAGATGTGACACATCCAGCTTGTCCCAGCACTGGGCTCACACTAGGGAAATGTGTGGTAGACACAACAAACACCTGTGAACCTTTCCTGCACCTGACACTCGGGACTTAGAACACTCCAGGAAGTAGCTCTTGATGAAAGTCATAAACAAACTCAGAGGTACTTCTCTCCCCAAACTTCCTGGTTGTTCATCTTGCCCACCCACACACTTCATAACCAGGAAGTCCTGGAGGAGAAGGGGGATTGTTTTGTGGTTTTTTTGGAGAAAGAAGGATGCACGGAGTGGGCTCTCAGCTAAGTGACCTGGCCTGTGCATGTACAAAATGTAACAGAATTACAGAACCCTGGACCCAGACAAATCAGATATCCTGTTGTCAATCTTCGGAGGTTTTTTGAAACCGAGAGAACAGGATCTGGTGTGCCAGCCTCCCTCACCAGTATGGTATTCCAGCTGTCATCTTAAATAAGGTCAACAAACCAATGTTGTTTGTTGTTTTCCTCCCTGAGCCCTTTTCTGAGATTAGGTCTGGCCGCTGTTTGGCAACTGAGAGCATGGGGGTGGGGACGCAACCGCCTCACATTCCTCTCTACCCTCAAACATTTAAAGCAGGAGTGGGTGAGCGACTGTCACATCTGTCACCTCCCTTCCGCTCCTGCCACCCAAACCCAGGCTCTGATGGAGTCTCCTTCAGGTCACTGTAGCTGACATTTCCAACCTTCCGAGCCTGAAGGGCTGAGATTCCCAAGGGACATAGATAGTGGGGAAGGGATCCAGGGGTCTTCATGCCACCACCTGTCCCGTGCATGCCAACTGTAAACTCAGGGCGAGATGGACACGGTGAGGAAAACAGAAGGGGCTGGTGAGACATGGTGGGACGCGAGTGGCAGGAGAGATCAGGGACTTACGGGAGAGAAAAGTCAGTGGATAACTGTGTGTTGACCTAAGGTCCTGGGTGTGTGTGTGTGTGGTCTGTCTTCCCCAGCTCCCAGCCACTCTTTAGGGAAATGCCCATCTCTTAGGAAGCTGTGGTGTTCAATGTTTGCTAGGGGAACTATAAACTCATGTACTCATGCATTCATTTAACAAATACTTAGTGAGTATCTCCATCACACCGGGTGATATTGAGGTGTTAGGAATAGAGCAGTGAACATATGCTGTAGCCTGAGGAGTCTCCACAGAGCCAACCTCAGAAGAGTTAACACAGCGTGATTCATTTACAGGACCTTCCCTTCTCCTCCTCCTCCTCTTCCTCCTCCCCCCTCCTATTCTTCCTCCTCCACCTTGTCCTCTTTTTCCTCCTCTTTCTCTTCTACCTGTCACTGTCTCAAATAAGGTCTTATTCTTTAGCCTAGGATAACCTCAAACTCATGGCAATTCTGCTTCAGCATCCCCAAAATGCTAGGATTACAGGTGTGGGCCAGGATACCGGAATTTAGCTAATATTTCTGAAATGACAAAATTCTATAGGTGGTCGTTGCCAGGGTGTAGGGACAAGAGGTTGGAGGGACAGTCTCGTGAGGATCCTCGTGCTGACAGACCATGTAGTACTTTGACTATAATGGTGAACAAAGGAAGGTACTGGTTTTATGATGGACGGACCATGTAGTACTCCCGGTGAACAAAGGTAGGTACCGGTTTTATACAGGTGATAACACCAGAACTACTTACACACTCATGCACACGCATACACATGTATGAATTTAACCTGTGGGAACTTAACCTGTGCTTTTGGTCCCACTAGACTCCAACAGTGATGCTCCAATGACCACGGGGCTCCCAGCAATCAGGGGGGATGGAGCCATCAAGCTCCTCCATCCCAGCTATTGTCTTGCTAGGGGCTCTCCTTCCAATCTGCTCCACATACCTGGTCTACCTTGAAGTGCAAATAGCTCAGGACACCCCCTTTCCCTTCAGATGCTGATGTGGCTCACACTGGTTTTTCAGGCTAGCCTGGTCTTGGTCTTTCACCCTGAACCCTGGCCCTTCTGCCATGGCTCATCAGGTCAATGCCAAGTCAAGGGACCCCTTCCTGCAGAGAGGGGTTCCATTATAAACCTCCAGTCGCTGATCATACAGTCGGACTTGTTACAGGCCAGGGAGGGTGAAGCTCTGCAGCCCCACTTTATAGGCTCTAAAGAACTGGAAGAGGCAGCCACTTAAAAATCAAATAAGCTCTCAACAGACTTTCAAGTTTTTTTTTCTTCTTTTATATTCTGCTACCTCTTGTGTGGAATGACCACAGAGCACCATGCCCTTCTGGTCACACGACTTACAAACAGGGCATGCCTGGGAAAACCAGAAGGCTACACCCACAGTTTGGTCCATTAGAAAGGAGGGAGCAGATGGAAGAAGAAGCCAGGATGATCCCCCACCTTTTCTCGAGTTCCTGGCTGCTTATTCCAAGAACAATGATAACATGGTTAATATGCTTCTTGATTCACATTCAAGGTCTTTTTCAAGTGTATTTACCTGTATGTGTGTGCACTTGAGCACATGTGCATACGTGTGTGTGTGTGTGTGTGTGTGTGTGTGTGTGTGTGTGTGTAGACTAGAAGTAGACATGGGGTATTTTCCTCTATTCTGCTCCACCTTATTTTCTGAGACAGGGTCCCTCACTGTTTGCTGAGTGTGCCCATTAGTTAGATTCTCTGGCCATCAAGCCCCAGAGATCCTCCTGCCTCTGCTTCATGAGAACCTGGGATCTAGACACATAATGCCACATCCAGCTTTTCTGTGAATAGCTATGGGGGGGGGGGGTGGTCGAGTGCCTGAACTCTGGTTATCTCACCTGAGTTCCTCATCTTCCCAGTTCCTGAAGGCCTTTATAAGAAAAGAAAGGGCTTTCGTAAATATACTAGAATTGACTGGTAAATACTTGCTTTTTCAACAAGGATTCTAAGGAAATCAAACTAGAGCTGTCTCTGTGGTTTACTGCGGTATTTGCTCATAGTATGACAGCAGGATGACCATCTCCAACAACAGAAAGGTGCAAGCTTACTTACTTTTCCTGTTGCTGGGATATGATGACTGACAAAGTTACTTAAGGGAGGGTGGATTTATTTTGAGTCACAGGACCAGTGTACAGTCTATCGCGGTAGAGAAGGCACGATGTCAGGAGCGTGAGATGGCTGGTTACGTCCACAGGAATCTGAGAGGAATGAATGTTGGTGCTCAAGTGGCTTTTGCAGTGACAACTTTAGTTACTTTAAAAGAACACAGAATATGCCGGGCAGTGGTGTTTCAAGCCTTTAATCCCAGCACTGGGGAGGCAGAGGAAGGCAGATTTCTGAATTCGAGGCCAGTCTGGTCTGCAGAGTGAGTTCTAGGACAGCCAGGGCTACACAGAGAAACCCTGTCTGAAAAACCTAAAGACAAAACAAAACAAAACAAAAAACCACAGAATGTTTTATTTTTAATCTAAGGTATGGAGCTATGGGGCCGCCTTAGAGCAGCTGACTATGATTTGCCCTGTGCTCTAGCAAGGGTGTGGTTTTGCCAGCTAGTCCGTGACCTTTAGAATTCTGGGGACTTTTCAGAGGATGTAGGGCCCCAGAAGTGGGTTGTTGTTTGTTATTGTTGTTGTTTGTTGGTAGCTGTTGATTGTTGTTGGTTGTTATTGGTGGTTGTTGTTGGTTGTTGGCTGTTGGTTGTTGGTGGCTGTTGTTGTTTGTTGTTGTTTGTATGTTGTTGTTGTTTGTTGTTGTTTGTTGACTGCTGTTGGTTGCTGTTTGTCATGTAGTCATGTGAGAAGAGATGGGAAAAAAGGAAATTAGATAACCCTGATGGCAAAGATCAAACTTATCCCAAGGAACTCAATGCCTCTAATCAGCAGGACGTAGTCTAAAGATAACATTGCCCCTTTCCCCTCTATCCTTGTTTCTCTTCTCCCTGGTCTTAGGGGTCTGAAAGAGTGGAAGAAGCTGGGTGGAGAAGGGTGGAAGAAAAAAAATCCACAAAGTAGCAAAAGTCTGGCTACAGACTTTTTTCTTTTTATTCAGTCCTGACCTCTGTTCAAAGGATGGGATGATGCTGGCCACTTTCAGGTTGGATCTTCCTCTCCCAGTTAACAAAATAAAGAAAGGCTCTCACACACAGGCCCAGAAGTTTGTTTCTTAAGGGATCCTAAATGCTGTCCATGTCGACAGTGTCAACAACCATAGTTACTGTCCCCAGGTCCGACCAATGAAGTCTTTCTTTGTTTTTATTTTGTTTCGTTTTCAAGATAGGATTTCTCTGTGTAGCCCTGCCTGTCCTGGAACTTGTATTGTAGACCAGGCTGTCCTTGAACTCAGAGATCTGCTTGCCTCTGCCTTGAGTGCTAGGATTAAAGGCTTGTGCCACCCCGACCTGCCGGGAAGTCATTTTCATTGTGGCCCAGTCCTGGTGCTGTCAGACCCGTGGGATGATCTGAGTTTTCATCCTCTTGCATTTCGGCTGGAGTCTGCTTCACTGTATCCCAGTCTGCATCTGGGATGAATAAGCCATGCAGGTCCAGGTGCATGTCCACATCAACAGAGGCGCGAGCCAATTCTGTAAAACTTTTGGCATCTAGAATAAGTAAAAAGGGCAGCTTTTGGGGATCCGTAGAGACGATGGCTGATAAGATGACTCCTACAAGAAGACACAAACAAACAAACAAACAAACAAAAAACCAGTTTATTTCCATTTGCATTGCTGAGAGTGTAATTCAGGGCCTTCCTGCAGGCTAGACATCTTTCCCCATGGGTTCCATCCCTAATCCTAAGAGATACCTAACAGTGTTCAAAGCATAGCCTCTGTACCCTCTACCTGGAGAGGACATTTCTCAGAGGTGTCTCCCTGTTGTCTTTGAACTCATCCTTGATCCAAACAGGAGGAAGGAGAATCTATGATATTCTGTGTTAGCGGAAGAAAAGCCAGAACTGGAATCAGAGAACGTACTTCTGGGAGAGTCGCTTTGCCTCCACGGACCTTCGTCTCTTCATCTCTGCAGTGAAGCTAATTCCCACCAACCCCTGGCCTCATGAGTGCTGGGATGATCTGCAGGGTGGGTTCTGGGAGCACTTGGTTCATTTTCATGTGTTTTGAAGAATGGTTCCTTTCCTACTGCTTGGAACCTCCAAGTATGGAGAGAGACCCAGCCAGGTCAGGGAGGACACATGGGCTAAGTCGTGCTACTTGGTAGAGCAGGGACTTCTTAAATTGCAAAAGCATTGGCATATTTGTTTTGTTTTGAGGCAGGTCTTGCAGCGTAGCCCAGGCTGGCCTCATATCTGCCTACCTCCACCCGTCAGATACTAAGATTCCAATCCACGTGTTGCTATGTCTGGGTTGCGGTGGCACTGGAATGAATCCAACCCATCTCCTGGTTATGTTGGTAATTCCCAGCTTTTGCCCATAAATTGGGATGTCCTTTATCCTCTGTGCTCACTTTCAAGGTACAGCAGATTAAGGAAACTTTTAGTAAGTGCCCAGGATGTCACCCCCCACCCCCCACCCCAAAGGACCTGGGTTGTAGTAGCTGAACACAGGTGATGTCAGATTGGCCTGGATTCAAATCCAACCTCTGCATATGGAGCTCGTGACTTTGGTCAATTTGCCTCACTCTGAGCCTCCCCTGGATGAAATGAGGACAATGTCACTCCACACCCATGGAGAGAAGGCGTGAGAAGCAGCTGCCCAGCCAAGCAAGGGGATGGCTTCAGTAGGAGTGGATGTGAACAGTCCCTTGCCTTAAAGGTAGATGACAGTGACATGGGATCCCCCTGCCTGTGTGCCAGGTCACAATCAGAAGGAAGCCAAGGCCAGGTGGAAAACCACTCCCTCCCACCTGAGGAAAGAAGCTGGCAGTCTCAGTGGGCCAGCCTGCCCTCCCCTGCAGGTGTGGGCAGCCCCATCCCTAGCTTGGCTGGGCGGTGTTCTTACCCATAGCTTATTACCTTCCCTGGTATCCTCAGGGCTGTGGGCAGGGCATTTTTTGAAGCAAAGGGGGATAAGACAATTTGGCTAAAGTGGAAACCTACATTTCTCGAGTACTGTGAAGACTTTAAGAGAGGTCATTTGAGATCTGGGGCCAGCCCTTGCAAAGAATTCTAAAACTAAAGCCGCACTTTCTCTCTCTCTCTCTCTCTCTCTCTCTCTCTCTCTCTCTCTCTCTCTCTCTCTCTCTGTGTGTGTGTGTGTGTGTGTGTGAGAGAGAGAGACTGGCTGACTGACTCAGTGGAAAGGATATGGACTTTGTGTAACACAGAATTTATTCCATGCCCAAAGAAGGTCTGGCGTTTGTTCAGTCTTACCTATGAGAATGTTTTCAGAAGCTGTGGGGTATGTCAGGTCGTATATTTTAACAATTTTATCTATCCATCACCCACTCATCCATCCATCCATCCATCCATCCATCCATCCATCCATCCATCCACGTACCTATCTATCTTATTGCTATTGCTTTTTGGAGACAGGGTCTTAGTAGTTCAAATTCTCTGTGTGTCTGAGAATGACCATAGACCCCTGGTTGTCTTCTGTCTGCCTCCCAAATGCTGAGATCTCAGGCACACATGCCATGCTCAGCTGACAGTGTGATTTATGAGGGGACTCTGGACCACATGGTCTCTGCTTGGCCTGCAAGGGGCTGAACAGTAAAGTTCATCCACTCAAGGTATTTGTAATGTCGTGTGAGTGAGCCACAGTAACATCTCTGGATACAGAGGCTCAGGTGAACTTCCATGTCTGGAAATGATTGGCTGTCAGAAATGAACACTATAGGCAAATCCACTGGGAAAGGATGGTGGGGATCTCCGGGGGCCCTAGTGGATTATAGAACCTGGTGGTAGGAGCCCTCGACCTTACACTCAACATCAGAAGTGAGTGTGGTCTCCGGAAGTTCTCAGTTAGGTGGTTTTACCACGGACACACCTAGACTTCTCATCAGGCAACCCACCGGGGGGATGCCCCTGGGCGGTGCCTCTGTTGGTCACATGGGCTCCCTTCTCCCACTCTTACCGTCATCTTCATCCTTGGCACCTGGCGTGGGAACAAACAGAGGTTCTGCCGGCCAGCAGTTCTCCTCACACCACTTTAAGGAAGACTTTGTGAGAATGTCATATTTTAGTATCTGTATATGCAGAGAAGAGAGAGATGGCATCCTGTATCTGCAAGCACACTGACTCCCTAGAAGCAGAAGGGCATGAAGGCCACCGAGGGGAGATTCAGCCCTCACACCTACACTTGGGACATCACACCCAAGTGACATCTGTCCCAGGCAGCACAGCCCCAAGAAGGGAAGAGCCAAACTTCCCCCCCAATATCAACACAGGTCTGACTTACGGAAGGCTGGGACCCCAGAGTCCTGACATTTTCCAGTATTTGGTGCTATCTCACAATGTTTTACAGCATATAGTTAAGGTGTTTAATGCCATTAATTAAAATATGATATATTTCTTTCCCTGCTTTAAAAGTAAAAGCCCTGGACTAAGATTAGAGCTGGGTGGTAGAGCCCCTGCCCAGAGCACCTGAGGTTGTGGTTTGAGTCCCAGCATCCTAAACACAAAACAAAGCAAACAATGAATAAAAGAGGGAAATTCCCATGAGCTCTCATGGGCCTGTTCTTGTAGGGTTTAGAATTAATGGGAGTGGCTTGGGGCATGTTTGTGCTTCTCTCTCTCTCTCTCTCTCTCTCTCTCTCTCTCTCTCTCTCTCTCTCTCTGTGTGTGTGTGTGTGCACCTTAACTTTTGCTTTAAATATTTTTCATTTAGGAATTATTTTAAATTTATCGTTTTATTTGTGCTCTCTGCATCTTTACAGTGTGTGTCAGGGGCGGGGCATGCATCGCTGCATCATCATGCCACAGCGTGCATGTGGCAGCCAGAGGGCAGGAATTGGTTCACTCCCTCCACCACGTGGGTTCCTTGTATCGAACTCAGGTAGCCAAGCTTGACAGCACATCCCCACACCACCTGAGCTATCTCGTCAGCTCCGCATTTTTAAATGTACATACAAATGTTGATCTGAAAGAAAAATAGTGTCTGGCCGGTGCTTTGGACAGCACTGGACTATATTAAATGTGGATAAATAGTTACTTAAAACAAAATTAATTCTCCAAGTTCCTGTGACACCGGCCTGCTGGAGAAGGCGAGGTAGCTACTTCAGACAGCACTCCCGGGTGGTTGCTTCCACCTCAGAGCCCCACATAGCCAGGGCTCCCTAAGTGCAAATGGGAACAGAACTCTTACTTCAGGATTATCCCAACTGACTTCTCTCCTGTATCCCCTTTCCCAGTCTTAAGCCCTGAAGAGTTTGCTTTGCAGACATTAAGTGGGTCTAGAGAAAGCCAGGCTGCATGCACAGGGACTCCCAGGATGCAACGCTCAGTACCTTGGTTGGGACTGGACTCCATTGTACTTCAGCCGCAAAGATGTAGCGATAGGGCTTCCCGTTGTGAGCATAATTTATCCGAGGGAGCTCTAGGCCTATGAGAGGACAGAACAGTAATGAAATCCCACCATTGGTGTGGGGAACTTCCCTCTTCATGCCAAACTGGACCTCATTCCATAGAAAGAGTTCCCAAGTACTGCCCTAACCTTGATTCAGATCCAGATTACATGAAAGGTGGTCACAGGTAGGGAGGGACCTCTGATAATGATGCTGTCCCTGGCAGAAGGTTTGGGAGTGAGGTGCCATAGACCAGAGGACTTTAAATGCTTCAATACCTGTAATTATCCATGATAGAAATCAGAGAATTACAGATTTAAATCAGAGGCTGCTGCAATTTTTAAAAGGCTGTCTAAAAGTGCTGTGTTTGAGTGTGTGTGTGTAAGTACACATGGGCATGAAAAAAGACTTCATAGGCCACCGAGATGAGTGTCAATGCACAATATAAAATAGATGTGGTACCCGGGATGGGGCAGTCACTATACAAGTACTAGGAGATACTGAAGCAACAGGAACACCAGAAGTTCAAAGCCAGCCTGGGCTACAGAATGAAACCTTTATTTAAGTAAGTAAAATAAATTCAGTGAATCCTATTATAATCTTTATAAAAAGGATGTTTACAAAGGATTTTCATATCACCGGAAGTGTTTATATGGTAGAGTTCAGTGTAAACAGAGTGATTATAGAGTGTGTCCATTATGTCACAAAGAGAAAGTTTAGAAGCAATACTGGGGTCAGCACTGCCTGCTGGCTGATACTCCATCCTGCAACTTTCCTTACTTCTATTAACCTTTGCCTACTCAGTGTTCTTGGTTTTTTGTTTGTTTGTTTCAAGATAAGATCTCTTAGAGCCCATGTTGGCTACTTTGTAGCTGACAATGATTTATCCCACCCCCCATCTCCCAAGAATTGAGATTACAGGCATACAATTTGGTTTGTTTGTTTGAGACAGAGTATGTGGATCAAGCTAGCCTGGTACTCAAAGCAATCCTCCTGCCTCAGCCTCCTGATGCTGACATTACCGGCATGCACCACTACACCCAGCTTCATTGTACACATAGAAGTATGAATTACAGATTTGTCTACATAGGGCTTTGTGCCACACCCTATGGTACACTGAGCACAGAAACAGCCCCTTGGGACAGTGGCACCTCCCCGAGAGCTTTTCACTGGCTCCGGTGTAAGGTGAGAGCTATTTAGAATCTAGGGACGTTTCTGGGCATCCTCCAGTGGCAGCACTGCCTTACTACAAAGGAGACCTACCCCACATGTCATCAAGGCTGAGGAACATGGGCCGATGGGTGTGGCTCCTGTCTTGTGGCTTGACACTCTGTATATAGCTCAGTATCCCTCAGGCCCAGTGGACCAAGAATGCCCACTTTGTAGGAACAGTGACAATGCAGAGGGAGATACAGGAGACTACGATGCCTGTGCATACATCACAGCCATTCTCGTACATCAGCTGTGAATGTCATCATCTATCCAAGGACCAGAAGTGTTGGAAGCTATTTTAAAAAGATCTCCAAATTCTTTTCCTGGGGTTCCAAGAACCTTCCTTGCTTTTCCCTGTTCCCACACGGGAAGGGAGCTATCACTGAGAGAGGGTTTGGGACACCCTGTGAGAAAGGATGCATCCTACCTTCATAGAGGACCTCGGGCTGGCAGTAGACATGGCCATCTTTCTCCTTCAGGGCTGTTGCTGTTGTAGATGACACCTTGACTAAATTTGAGCCCACTTCTGCATCCTGAAAAGAATAAATCAAAAGCAACAACAAAAAGAAAAGGTTATTCCCACAAACCCTTGCTTTACCATATCCACTTGAACAGAGTTTCAAAGTGTATCACCTTGCTTGGCCTCTCAGTAACCACAGGAAGCTATTTCACTGCTGTTACTTTCAGTTAGAAATAATACTGCTGGAGGCTGGAGATGGCCCAGCTTTTCCAGAGGATCAGGGTTCGAATCCTAGCACCACAAGGTAGGTAGCTCACAAAGGTCTGTTAATTCCAGTCCCAGGGAATCTAATGCCTCTCCTGGTCTTCAAGAGGCACTGCACATAGAAGTGAACAGACAAAAATGCAAAGCACCTATACACACTAAATAAATTTGTTTGTTTTCGTTTTTTGAGACAGGGTTTCTCTGTGTAGCCCTGGCTGTCCTGGAACTCACTCTGTAGACCAGGCTGGCCTCGAACTCAGAAATCCGCCTGCCTCTGCCTCCCATGTGCTGGGATTAAAGGCATGCGCCACCACTGCCCGGCTAAATAAATAAATTTTAACAACACAACCATCACACAGTATTGAGGACCAGCAACAGGAACAGACTCTCCCAAGGCCGAGCAGCTGGTGGGAGGTACAGTCAGGACCTACCTAGGCTCTTTATCTCTCTAAGAGAACAACAATATGCTCTAAAGAGTAAGTTTTCCCTTTTTAAATGCTGGGCGTTTTTCTTGTAAACAGCTGCTTCCATCATTCGATGGATATTTGCGGAATCTATAGCAACACACGTGCTTAGGATGTAACAGTGAGAGAAAGCCTCTGAACAAATTATACACACATGTGAGCTCAACCACATATGCTCATAAAGTACACTGGGATGAGAATGTAAGAAATTGCACAGATATAAACAACAGAACAGATAGTGGAGACTTCCCTATTTTCCATATACTTAAGCATGAGACTTGGGGCAAGAAGTTAGCATCTCTGTGGTTCAGTTTCCTTCTTTGTGTAATGAGACAATAGTATGCAGGTCTTTGGCGGATTGTAAGGATTAAATGACATCACCTGCCAAATGGTTTGAAGTAGGACCTGGTCAAACACTTTGGTGGATGATGACATCTTTGCAGTCACACAGCAGGTCTATGCTATAGCACTGACTCTCAGAGGATTCATTGCAAGCCCTTGGTGATGCCCTGAAACTCAGATAACAACTGAATACTTTGTGTAAGTGTTGTAACCGACAGCATCTCATTGATCTGATACCTGAGCCAGCTGCAGAATGACTAAGAGGGCGAGCAGGGTATAGCGAATGGATACATTGTACAAAAAACGACGGGTCCAGTTCTGAGTAAGTCTGAGGTCTTGGACTATTAATCAGAACAGCATGCAATCTTACACCTAAGACTAATTTCTTTAGCCAGGCAGTGGGGCTGTATTTAATTCCAGCACTCTGGAGGCCCAACACTAGGGTGGCAGAGGCAGGCGTATCTCTGTGAGTTCGAGACCAACCTGGTCTACAGAGTAAGTTCCAGGACAGCCAAACCTACACAGAGAAACCCTGTCTCAAAAAAATAAAAACAAAATCAAAACCACATTTCTTTAGAGGTGAGGCTTTCACTGAACATTTTTCGGAGCTTTCTGGATTCTAAGTCACTGCATGGTTGGAACGTGAAGCCAAATGAGGGAATAATCATATATTATTATTACTATGGCTGATGTCTCCTTCTCTGTCCAATTTTTCAACATCATTTTTAACATTAAAAATAGTCTGCTTCTTCTCTTGGAGCCTGAGTATGTGTCTGGTGTGTGTATGTGTGCTTGTGTACGGAGGTCAGATGTTGGTCTTTGGTGTGTTCCTTGGTCACTCTCTATCTTTCTTATTTGTTTGTTTGTTTGTTTTGCATGCAAGTTTTTAGTTTGTCTTCTTAGGAATCTACACCATCCCAGCAGAAGGAATCACTGCAGAATTTCTCCTTGTTTTGCTTTTCGCCAGTACCAGCATTGGCCTTTGCTGTCCCCCTCCCTGGTCTTCCTCATCTGGTTTCTGCATTCCTTTCACTGTTTCCTGGAAGTCTTCCTCTAGTAAAGGCCACATCTTGCAAGTCTGTGTTTAGGCTCATTCTTCCTTGCATAAGCCAAAGACTCATGGATCACACAAAGCCAGCTGTCCTACCACCATCAAAGTGCGTTCTGAATTCAAATACAGAGATGACATCTGGTGCTGTCTCATACTTTGTGGCTAGCTTTTCCTGTATATCTGTCTTTGATATTGTGCTTTCCTGGGGCGAAGGACATCAATGACTGGGAAACCCTCTGAAGCAAACTGTTAGTCACGAACTGCCTAGTGAGGATAGTTAGACCGATGCTGTGTCATTCATGATGGTGGTCCTTGAACACTTAAGAAGAAAGAGAGGATTCAACTTTTTTGTTGTTGTTGTTTTTGAGACAGGGTCTCTTACTTTACTTGGAATTCACCTATCAGCTATATTGGCTGGCCAGACGGCTTTAGAGATCTGCTTGTCTCTACCTCTCTGGCGCTGAGATTATAGGTATTCAATGTCATGCTTGCATTTCATGTGGATGCTGGGGATGGAACCCAGGTCCTCATGGCTGAATAGCAAGCACTTCAGACGGAGTCACCTCTCCAACCTGCTACCCCCCAAACAACCCATCTTAATGACAGCAGATGCTGAGAAAGAGAGCAAGCTAACCACTTCGTGGTGGCTGAATTGAAGGGGTCCTCAGAGATTATTCATCTAGTTTGATTCCTTGATTGTTAGAAGAGGAAGCTGATGTCCAGAGACAAAAAGTGACATGTCAAAAAGTCATACACAAAGAGAGAGAGGCAGAGCCTGGGTCCATGGCTTCATATTGAGATTCTCCCAGAAGCAAGAACATTTTGGACAGAGGGCAGAGCTAGGGGTCCTTTCCCATCCTGTAGGTTTTAGTTCAAACTTCTTCTTCCCTAACCACTCTGCTGAATCTGCTGAGCCTGTGAGGCAGCAGTCCTGGGCTGTAATTATTTTATTCAGGAAGTGTCTTTGTCCTTCTTTGTGGTCAGTCTCTCCAGGATGTCAGAGACCATATCGCTCGGGGTATGCATGTGGCACCCAGGAAGTGAACTCAGGACTATTAAGCTTTTCCCCACTTTCAGTGGTCAGGGACAAAGAACGTCTCTGCTTTGCAGTTTGGCTGAAGAGCCCACTGAAACCAAGTCTGCAAACCAAGTAGCCCCATGCTAGGTGCACTGTGGTAGTTCACCTTGTGCCTGTGCCTCGCTGGGTACCACCCCCTCCCCGCCCAAGGCATGTCCAGCCTTGATCCACAGGGAGTTGGTCTACAGACACACTCTTTTAGCTCCAGTCTGAAACTGGTCAGACTGGTTAAGGGATAAACTTTTAATTTTCCACACACAGCAGGAACCTAACATGACTCGGCTGCTTTTAGCAGCCAAACCCTGCTCAGCATTGAAAAGAAATCAGCCAGAATTCAGGAAAAAAAAAAAAAAAATCCCACAGGCTTGCTCTGCCATCCCGGTGCCCGAGGGAGCTTCCAGGGGGTAAGCAGAGAGCTCGGATATTTGCCCATGTGCTGCCAAGGAAATACCAGCTTCCACATGGAACCAGAATTCAGAACTTGCTATGTGAGTTTGAAAAGACTCTTGACCCCACTGGGTTGGCTTCCCTATCTGGAAACGGGGTGCTGGGTTTCTGCCTGATCTTGGAAAGTTATGGTTATGTAAGCATCTGCTCCTGGGCCAGAGGCATCATTGTTAATAGACACGAATTCAAATCCTGACCTAATCCCAATGGTGAGTCTTTGATGTTGGGCAAACTACTTTCCCTCCTAACTGGAGACTCTGGGATAAAGAATAACTCAGAGAGTTGCAGTGTGAACTGGCCAAACAGTTAACAGTTCTTAAAGTTGCAGGGCCTGGAGCAATAGCCCGAGTTGGGGCCCGCAGGTCCTACGCCCAAATGCAGCAGGCTATGAGTCGACCAAACCACCCTCCTACCCTGATACATCGGCTTCCATCATCTGGAACTGTTCTGTCCAAACACTGGGACTAAAACCAACCTATTTTAATGATAGCAGCTCTTCTTCTTCTTCTTCTTCTTTTTTTTCTTGAAAGAAGAGAAAGTTTATTGCATTTCTGTAGTTAGATTGCTAGGGTCTTTAAAGATTGACCCCGTTCCATCCCTCAGTCTGTAGCAAAGGAAGCTGAGGCACAGAGAAGAGCCGTGTGTGGATGTCGAGACTTAAAAAGGATGAAATGAGATCAGAATTTCCATGGGCCCTAAAGAAGCCACATCTCCCATGCTTTACCACCACACTCTTGTTGGCAGCTACTGTGATGGACAGGGGGACCATTCCAGCAGCATAGTGGCTCTGTCTCAAAGGGTGCCCTGACAGGGGTATGGGTTGAAAAGTCTAGTACCCCTTAGTTCTAGGCCAGACAAAATGACCAGTGAGCACTTCTCATTCCAGGCTCAACCTGGAGCTACACAGATACCCCACCCAGCACCCTAAGTCCCAGCCAGTCCCAGACACCTCAGGGACACACTAGCAATATCCCCTGTTCTTAGTAGGGCAGTGGCAGTCTCTCAAACAGGTTGGTATCCCAGTTATCCAAAGCATGTGTAGCTGTGATGGAGAGATGCCTTTCTTGGTAGGCATGACCCCTTGGCCCTCCAAACTTCTCATCTCATGGAGGAGCCATGATGGAGACAGAAGGGACAGATAGAGGCCTCTAAAGTGACAGTCTCAGAGAAGGGGATTCTATTGCCAGAGTCTCCAAGCAGAAAAGCCATTTAACACAGGGCCCAGCATTCAGCACACCTCCGTGGATGCTACTTTGCCTTATCATGTATTCACGTCTGCCTTTGGAGACAAACCCCAAATCTGCTGGTCCAGGATCCAAAGCCACCTCATGTAGGTCTAGCATGCCCCCTCCTGTGACAGCCTGTGATCTATGACAGCAAATTCTCACAAACCCATCTCTAACATGTCGTGGCGCCCTTCAGGACAAGGGCAGGGCGGCTGCCCCACTGTCTGGACATGCCTAGGTTCCTCCCTGCCACTCCTCCACCCCTGCAGAGCCCCACCTCAGGTGCCTGCAGTACTACATAAACAGATGGGGTATTTGGGGCCCTTCCACGCTGCCTTCCTTTGACCCCAGCTGGTCTGAGCATCACAGGTAATCATAAGGTCCTAGAACTCTGAGAATAATCTCCCACCATCTGCTTCTGGCTGTAAAGCACTGCTCCCCAGGACATGGTATGAATGGTAACAGGAGAGTTGTGTTCTCGTTAAAACTTTGCTTCACCTTTTCCATTCATTCATTCATTCATTCATTCATGCATGCATTCATTCCCCACCTGTAAGAGTTTTTAAATACAAGGATGACCTGCTGCAAGACAGTGTCCCTGCCCTCTAGGAGCCTGTGTCTCAGCAGCAAGAGAGGATCAAATAAGCTTGTCACACTGAAGGTGGGTGTCACCCTAGAGGGTGCCACAGTGTACACACACCCCTGACAGGGGAGACATTAATGGCACAGAGATCAGAAAAATGAAGTCCTTTCTCAGCCCAGAGAGCCTCTTAGCATGTATTATAATCATTTGGGATGTTCTATGTCCAGGGCGTGCTGCAGATAGGTTAGGCAGAACTCCAGAGTGGGCCACTGAGGCAGGCAAAGGGGAGATTGATGGGCAAATATCCCTGAGTAGAGGGCATTTGAGAAGGGGGAGAACTTTCCTGTCTAGGATGGAGCTGGGCCCTTGGAGCAGGCTGTGTGTGGCTGTGTCCATCAACCCAAGTTTCCCATCTGTACATCCAGGCAGCTGAGTGACTTGAAAGCAGAGAAGCCATCTTTAAGGGACAATAAACAACAATTAAGCAGCGTGGCCAGAGCCACCCATCCAAGGGTTTGTGCTCGTCTTTGCTAATTTCAAAGCACCTGGTGGTTACAAGGTGGCTTTTAAAGACACACAGACAACCCATGCAAGCTTGGGTCTGAGGAAGTAGCCTTTCCCCCATGTGATCAAAGGATGTGAAACCTTAAGTGGGGGCAGGGAGGGAGCCTGTCCCTCTTCCTCCATCAGCCCTGGGCTGAGTTCCACCTTGTGACTCATGCCTTGTGTGCTCTGTGACACCCTTTTCTCCCTAGACCAGAAGAACACTGAACAACTCTGTGCTGCATTGTGGGGCTTTCCCAGTACAAGGGATGCAGAGGCCAGAGATGGGGTGATTTTATGGGGTGCCGTTATCACTCAGTGGCCCTCCTGAGGGTGGGAAACTAATGCTTTAAGTCCCCCCACACCCCAGAATTTTCAGTAAAATTGAAACAATTGAGCCTAGGGCTGAGGGCCTCCTGTTTACTAACAAACATGATAGCATTGAACTACCCTGTAGTCCAGGCCTGGCTTTAAGATCTTATTTTTATCTTGAGACAGGGTGTCACTGAGTTGCCAGGTTGGCCTTAAAATATTCAGATCCTCCTGCTTCGGCCTCCTGAGTAGTTGGGGTTATAGGCTGGCACAAGGAGACCAGCTCGTCTCTTTTCCTTTGCTTTCCCTTTCTTTCTTTCCTTTCTTTCTCTCTCTCTCTCTCTCTCTCCCTCCCTCCCTCCCTCTCTCCCTCCCTCCCTCCCTTCCTTCATTTCTTTTTTTAAAACAAAGATTTACTTACTTTTATTTTATGTGCATTTGTGCTTTGCCTGCATGTATGTTTGTGAATGTGCCAGACCCTTGGAACTGGAATTATACACAGTTGTGAGCTGGGTGCTGGGAATCAAACCTGGGTCCTTTGGAAGAGCAGCCAGTGCTCTTAACTGCTGAGCTATCTTTCCAGTCCCTCCCTCACTCTCTTCCTCCCTTCCTCCCTTCCTCCCTTCCTTCCTTTCTTCCTTTCTTCCTTCCTTCCTTTTTTAAACAATTAAAACAACAACAACAGTTAAGGTCTCACCAGGCATCCTACCAACCTAGCCGTTACTTGCACTTCTCCCGCCTTCGACTCCTGAGTGCTGGGATTGTAGGCATATGCCAACATGCCCATCTGGTTGACTCCTTTCTTTCTTCAAGGTCATATTAGGAATTAAACCCAGAGTCTCAATATACTAAGCAGTCTCTCTACCCTTGACTTAAACTCCTGTGCTGGCTAGTTTGATATCAACTTGATACAAAGCACAGTCATCCAAAAAAACGAGAGTCATCTGAAAGAAGGGAACCTCACTTGAGAAAACACCTCCGTAAGATCAGGCTGTAGGGCCTTTGCTTAATTAGTGATGGATGGGGGAGGGCCCAGATCACTGAGGGTGGTGCCACCCCTGGGCTGGTGGCCTGAGTTCTATAAGAAAGCTGACTAGGGGGCTGGAGAGACAGCTCAGTGGTTAAGAGCATTGGCTAAATCTTCTAAAGGTCAATTCCCAGAAACTACACGGTGGTTCACAACCACCGGTAATGAGATTCCCTCTCCTGGCAAGCAGGTGCACATGCAGACACAGCACTCATAGACATACATTCATGAAAATATACATCTTTTTTTGTTTTGTTTTTGTTTGTTTTTCGAGACAGGGTTTCTCTGTGTAGCCCTGGCTGTCCTGGAACTCACTCTGTAGACCAGGCTGGCCTCAAACAACTCAGAAGTCCACCTGCCTCTGCCTCCCAAGTGCTGGGATTAAAGGCCTGCGCTACCACTGCCTGGCGAAAATATAAATCTTAAAGAAAGAAAGGAGGAAAGGAAAGAAGGAAGGAAGGAAGGAAGGAAGGAAGGAAGGAAGGAAGGAAGGAAGGAAGCTATGAAGAGCAATCAGTAAGCAGTACCCCCATGGCCTCTGCATCAGCTCCTGCCTTCAGGTTCCTGCTGTGCTTGAATTCCTGTCCTGACTTTTTTCCATGATGGACTATGTGACGCATAAGCTGAGTAACCTTTCCTCCCCAAGTCACTTTTGGTCAAGGTGTTTTTGATCACAGCAGTAGACACCCTAACTAGGACAACCCTCGACACTAAATTCATTTTGCAAAGGTAGACCTTGGGAAGAGGCAGTCCTAGCCGGAGCGGCAGACCTCTGCTGGGCTCTCAGGTCTCATTCATTGCATGGTGTCCTCCATGGTACAGCGGGAGTGCTGCTTTCCCTGGTGAGGGTCACGTCCCCTTTCACATAACTTAAAACGACAACAACAAACCATCATTACGGATGTGAAATCAGGGTGGCGTAAGATGTGGGATAAGGCATGGCAGAGACACATGGAGACATGTTACAGAGAGGAGAGATTTTGGAGACACACAAGCCTGGTACAAATCCTGGTCCTCTTGCTCCCTGGACGAGGTTAGATGGAACCCCTCCCTGTACTGCAGAACCCAGAAATGTGGATGGGAAAAGGCGCCTTGGATTGCAGAGGACTGTTCCCCAGGCGTAAGGCCTGCAGGGCGATCAACTGAATTCCTATTCCTCTGTACTCACAGATACACCTTTGGTGACTGGCTCAGGGTTCCAGCCTTGTGGCCTGGGACACATTCCTTTACCTCTTTGACTCTCTTTTTTTTTTCCAACTGTAAAATGAGCCTCTCAACTTTCCCCACAAGTTGTTTTGGTCATTAGGTGATGTAAAATAAACAAAGACAAAATGCAGAGCCAAGCCCTTGGCAGCCAGGGCTCCTTCAGAAAACGGGAGCCGCCACGTCTTAATTGAGTTCAATTTGGTTCCATTTAAATTAATTATATCATGAAGTCAGTGAGTTCTGGAGCCAGAAGCTTCCTCTTGCTCAGAGCCATGACAGCAGCATCCTGACTGAGGAGGACTCCTGGCCCCGGGGGTTTGCTCCGTGTTAAGAACAATAATTCAACAGCAGGGACATCATGCAAACTGGTAGTGCTGGATCCCTCCCTTGGACTATTAGCTGAATATTTAAAATGAGAGCATAAAGTGATAACTAGATATATAATTGGCATACAAGGCAGAAGGCAAGAGAGTATGCACACGCTTGGCCCTGTGAGAAAATGCAGTGTGGATACACGCTGCGATATGCACGAAGGAGAAAACACTCCTGAGTAGGAGACGCCAGAAGTACCAGGCTTCGTGCTGCAAGACTCCGCCAGCATAATGCATTTGGACAGGTGACACTGTTAAGGCTGGAGGACACCTGTGGTTGCCTGGGGCAAGGGGAGAATTTCTGGGGCATGGTGGCTAAGAAGTAAAAAGTACAGAATTTCTCTAAGGCTGGTAAAAAAAAAAATTCAAAACTGAGGGTGGGGGCGGATGTCCAACTCTGACTACACAAGGGATAATGAATTGAACGCTTTAAATGAATGAGGTCTATAGTATGTGGATTATATCTCAATAAAACTGTTAAAAGGTACAATTAAAATATACATGTATGCATGTTTTGTATGTATGTATGTATGTATGTATGTATGTATGTATCTATCTATCTATCTAATGTGTATCCAGAGAGACTGGAGTAAATACAAACACAGTGTTCACCTTACATGGTGAGTTTAATGGGGATCATTTGTTTGTTTGAGACAAGGTCTGGGTATGTAGCCCAGGTTGGCCTTAACCTCCTCAGAGCTGACAAAACAGCCTACATTATCATTTCAAGCCATTTTTTAAAAACAACTTTCTTTCTTTCTTTCTTTCTTTCTTTCTTTCTTTCTTTCTTCATTTCTTTTTTCTTTCTTTCTCACTTACTTATTTCTCCTAAAGTTTCTACAGAACATAGCTGCTTTAAGAAGAACAACAAAAACTGTTTTCAAGTATATTTCAGGGCTGGGACAGGGATCTGTCGCTCAGCGGTAAATTACGTATGAGGCCCTGGGTTCCATCCTTGCAAGCAAAGCAAAGCAAAGCAAATCAAAACAAAAAAGAAAACCCAGTGCACTGTGGAATTCAGTGACAACCAGAATCAAGAGAAATTTCTGCCCAGATTCGGGGCTGTCCAGAAAGCAGAGAATCCCCTGAACATGATACCTTGTCGATATGGAGGGGCACGGCAAACCTCCTGAGGGTAGGCACTGAGGTCAGCCTGGACTTCTCCTCGAAGTCCTTGTTCAGGTTGGCCAGGTAGAAGAGCTGATAGAGGCTGCTGTCCTCATAGGCAACGACATCAAACAGGACACAGCCGTCCTCCTCATAGGCATTGGCATGATGGAAGACCACCATGGGGTCTGTGTAGAACTTGGTTGGCACAGGCTTTCTGGTCCTCTGGTCGATGATATGAATATAAGTCTGAAAGAAGACACCCACATCAGCCCACGAAGTGGTCAGCTCACCCTCGGATATTCCTGGTATGATGACGTCACAACACCAGGCCTGCCCTCGCTCAGGCCATATGATGTCCCTTTTCCCATTCTGAGCTCTGTATCCACCCAAACTGCCGGGTAGTGGTATTCACAACCGCCAAACTACAAAATCAACCAAGGTGTCCACCAATAAATGAAGTTTATGTCTTTCAAAATTCTATGTATTTTTTAAAAAGAATTATTTATTTTATGTATATGAATACACTGTTCTCTTCAGACACACCAGAAGAGGGCACCGGATCCCATTACAGATGGTTGTGAGCCTCCATGTGGGTGCCAGGAATTGAACTCAGGACCTCTGGAAGAGCAGTCAGTGCTCCTAACCACTGAGCCATTTCTCCAGCCCCCAAAGTCTACATTTTGCGTATGTGTGTATGAGAACGGAAGTAGAAGGCAGAGGGGATGAACATAAAACACACGATACGTTTGAGTGAAAATATCATCGTGAATCTGCCACTTTAAATAAGTATTTCCTAAAAAAAACTTAAGACAAGGGGCTGCGGAGAAGGCTTGGTTGATAAACTGTTCACTGTACAAGTTTGAGAACCCGATTGGGATTCCTAGCACGAACGTGAAGAAGAAGCCGGGAGTGGTGGTTATAATCCCTAGTGTTTAGGGCTGGGGTGGAGGCAGGAGGACCCGTGGTGCTTTCTGGTTGAATAATCTAGCTGAATTAGCAAGCTACAGGCCAGGCAGAGACACTGTTTCAAAAATCAAGACTGGCTAGGGAGCTGCATCTGCCCCAGGTGGCCTGGCTGTGTGTGACCAGGCTAAAATCATCCCGGGTGGTAATGAGCAATCTCTACAGGTCGGTTGTCTGATATAACCTCTCCCCCTCACTCCCTCCCTCTCTCTCTCCCTCTCTGTTATCTCTTTTGGCAGTTCTGGCTTAGCTACCTTCTAGGGGAAGGAGGTGGCTTCTTTGGTCTGGTTGTTTTCTCCCCTCCCCCAGAGGCCGTGGAAGAGCTGTGACGTCATGGGGGTGGGGCGTGTCAGCGCGGACAGGTAAGCACGGGAGTGATTGGTTTAGACAGTTTCTTTGTTGTGACTCCAACCCCGGCTAGACACTCGGATTTTTGTGAGTTTACTCCCAGTTGATTTCTGGAGCTTGGGACCCTCTGGCCCAGGGCCTCCCCACAGCTACAGATTCCAGGCTTCCTGGTCTCCAAGCTCCTGGCAGTAAGAGAACCCCAGTGATTCTGAAGATGGCTGCAGAGGGTATTCAACTTGAGTTGGCTTCCCCGTTCTGTTCATTCATGCTACAAATACCGAGGCCCTTCTGATACCGGGCACTTTGGAAGCCATAGCGACATAGTGACAGGTAGTGGCTCCTTTCAAGGACTGTAATGTGAGCGGGGTGAAACCCATGAGAAACATAAGTGCACTCTCAAGAAAAAACGAACTAGGGTTGGGAGCTAGAAAATGCCAACCTGGGATTTCCAGCAGATAGTGTCCGCATTTCTTCTAGGCTCCGCCCCACAGTTACCTGGCAACAGGTATGCCTGACTCACTATAAAAGAGGCTGCTTGCCCCTCCTTACTTTCTTAGCTTCCTCTTCCCCTCTTCCCCCTCTGTCCCTTCTCTCCCCATTCCCCCCCTTCTCTTTACGTGCTCATGGCCTCTCTCTCTCTCTCTCTCTCTCTCTCTCTCTCTCTCTCTCTCTGCCTCTCTCTGTCTCTACTACCCCCTAAACTCTCCTTCCCATGCCCTAAATAAACTCTATTCTAAATTCTGTGGCTGGTACCTCAGGGGGAAGAGATGCCTCAACATGGGCCCGCAGAGGTAACCCCTAGCCCCACACCAAACAGTGCCTCCACCAAGCATATCCCTGGAGATATATATATCTTACAACAAATAGGTCCAGGAAAGAAGGAGTGGAGAACTAGACCAGTGAGGGAGGAAGGCATCTCATCCCTAGAAGAACAGAACACCAGGACCAGGAGGCCCTCAGCAGTCAGATATCAGAGAAGATATCCCAAATCATCAAGGAGAGAGAGACAAGTGTGAGGCGACTGAGGGTGGTCAACGAAGGCCTTGAATCCCATTCTGAGAAATTTCTAGAGCGTTATTATCAGTGGTGGACCACATCTACCTCCTTCTGAGGAGACAGAGGATGCTGTTAACGAAGGTGGCCAGCCATTGTATTTATTCCTGTAAATGGAAGAGGGCGCGTGTCCAGAAGTACCAGCGTGGACAGTCAATGGATAAAGGTGACTCTCTCCAGAATGGGGAGCAGACAGGGAAAGGAGGGGGAGGGAAGATGGTGGGGAGTCTGATGGGAAGGGGTTTTTAAAAAAATATTTTGAGATAATATCTCATGTAGCCCAGGCTGGCCTTGAACTTACTGTGTAGCAAAGGATGACCTTAAACTTGTGATTCTCCTGTCTCTGCCTCCTCCGAGTTCTGGGATTGCAGGCATGCACCACTATGTCCAATTTATACAGTCCTGGGAATTGAACCCAGGGCTTCATGAATGCTGGGCAAGTACCCTACCAGCTGAGCTACCTCGCCAGCCCAGGAAAAGGATTTAAAGGGTGGCTTTCTATACTGCTATGTTATCTGAAGAGGTAACACTGGGAATCGCTAGATGTTTGTCAAAAGCATCAACAGCAAATAAATACACACATACGTACATACACATGTGTTTAACATCCATCCATGCTTGCACATATGTGTACTCACTCATCTGCATGTGCTTAGAACACACAATGTTCCTCTGACTGAAGGAGATGTTTTTACTCCACATCTGTGGAACGAGGTGTCATCCTGATATGTAAGCTCACTGGTATCCAGGACTCACTAAGACCCCCAAGACGGTACAATGAGAGTAGAGGCGCCAAAGGTGCCTTCCCAATGGATGGTAGTGTGGGTGTAGGTCCCAGCTCTGGGCGACGACTTGATCCCATAGTGGTTGTGCATCTGTGGATAGTTTGGGGGGATTTTGTCTGCCCAAGATTGTATCTGTTTTGCAGGACAGTCTGCATTGGAAGTAAGGATGTCCTAACTTAGGACCACTCCATCCCAACATCAGAACTCTCTAGATGGTGGCAGCTGCCTGCAAAGGGACTAAACAGCAGCCAATGTTCCACAAGCATCCCTCAGGGTGGCCTCCCAGTCAGTGTTCCTGGGCTGGGGTAGACAGACAGGATGACCTCACCTTGTCCTCCCTGCAGAAGGACATACAGGAAGCCCAGCTTACTCCCCTCACGTATGCGGTGGCCATCTTGAGGATATCCAACTTAAAAGGCTGCTCCAGAAACACCACGTAGTTCTCCGTGACTCCAAAGCTGTGGTAGTAGCTGGGAGAGAGCAGCGAGCGAGAGGGGATGGAGCAGAAAACTTCCGCTTGCTTCACGGGGTTCTTCCCTTTCTTCTTGCTGCCTGGAGAAGACAAAGCTGGAAATCTTGCACTGTCACCGACACCGAGACTGTGTTCTCAGGAGTTCAATGAAGAACCCACAAGCCCAGATACTGAGAGACTTCCACTAGAGTCCAGGGGGGGCTGCGGTGAACTCTGGATGTCCAGCCTGAAAAACCACTGTCTCACCCAGGGAGGCCTTGAGGGGCCAACGGTCTGCACAGCAGCTGGGGGACTACACTGAGCTTCTAGCTGCCTTCACAGATACAATCTCAGACTGCATTTCTACCAAGGTTCCCAGGGGCAGCCTTCCCACAACCCTTGTGTTTCATGAGGAGCCAGCATACGCAATATATTCCTCAGGGATTCCACCCATTGTTCTTAAGACACCCAGTAGAGGACCATCCATTGTGATGACAGACAGCCTGCCCTGTGTCTCGGGAGTGAGGTAAGTATGCACAGGCACCAAGGACAACCTGAGCTGTCATTGCCTTCCCAGACAAGGGTTCTCACTAGGACCTGGAGGCCACGTATTCTACTAGTGAGCCCCAGGAATTCACCTCACTAGTTTCTGCCTCTCCAGAGCTAGGATTACAGCTGTGTGTAATCACATCTGGCTTTCTACATGGGCTCTGGGGATCAAACTCAAATCCTCATGCTTAGAAATCTAGCTTTCTAAAGACAGGACCATGCTTCCATCCGAGGACAAGGGACCTTTACATGTACTATGGCAATTCAGCTAAGCTGTAGGATGCCCCTTTCGCAGATGGGCAAATGAGGTGAATGGTCTATACCAACGATCCAAGTCATAGATGACTTCTTCCTGTGCTATTAGGGGCAGGGGAATACCCAGAAAAGCAAGCAGTAGAACATGGGGGAGGGGTGGGAGGTCTGTACCCACTCTCTGTTCTAACCACACACAGTTCATGGGCCTCTGCTGGCACTGAAGGTCACGGCTGTGTGTGTGCTCTGTTTTCTGAGTCCTTTGTAAGCATGAATCAGCCCTGGGCAAAAGGCCTCCCCACCCAGTCCTGAGGCTGGTTTATAATGAGTTCTCTGTCAATGTCCCCACCTCTCTGTGGCCACCTGTGCACACTGTAAACAGCTGGCTGGTGGGAGGGGACACTGTGGGGCTGTGGGCTTGTTTTCTCTACAAATGAACACAAAGCCAGGTCTGACGTGTAGAGCAAGAATGCCCTGCCAGCTCCTCTTGCATGATGTCAGGGCTCCCATAAGCCATGTGACCAACACCATGTCACTTAATCTGAGTCTCAAAGTCCCCTGTGATATAAGGCAACAAATAAAAAATGCCGGGAAGACCACAGTCTGAACTCTGAGATGCTGGATTGGACCACACATCCTTCATCAGCTTAAGTAACTTGAGTTTCACTTAATGTTCATGGCACCTTTTGTCCTGAAGGGTCCCAGCTTCTGTCGTCACAGCTGGGTAGTTTTCTACAGCTGGCAGGGGTAGAGGCAGGTGCTATCAGGGTCACAGATATAAACTTGTTCCCTAGGCCAGAAGGTCAGGTCAAACACCCTTGAAGGCTTCATCTGCTGGGTGTGGCAGCCAGAAGGGTCTTAAACAAACATAGGTTGGGAGCCTCACCCTCTTCCCCCTCGGGAACACGCAATCACTGGCCTGGGCTTTGCTCCAGGACCCGGCCCTGAGAGGAGGAGGTCCAGAAGGCTCTGGGAACAGGGTGTGGATTTTGGAGTGGATCCCAGCAGGGCTGAGCACCCCAGTAGCCCTGAGAGCTTGGCTTCAGGATAGAGGGGGTGGCACAGTCTTGGCATATAAAAAGTTTGCCAGGAGACTTTTAAAAATGACTAAACTAGTAAGCTAGGGGAAAGGTTAGGATAGGCTAAAAAGATGGGTGGGATAGATAGATGATTGAATACGTGGGGGGGGTAGATGGATGTGTGGATCTGTATATAGGTGAATAGGTGGTTGTGTGGATGGATGGGGAGATAGGTGGATGAACGGAGGAGTGGTTTAGGGGTAGTGAATGGATGAGGAGACATGTTGAATGATAGGCAAGTAGATCAGTGCATAGATGGATGGGTGGATAAATAGATGGATGGATAAATGGATAGTTGGGTGGATGGGTGATCAAGCAGGTGACCGTGTAGACTGAAGGATAAATAGGTGAGTGGGTGGGTGGGTGGATAAAATAGTGAATTCATGAATCGGAGCCTAAAAACAGGAAGTTAAAGGAGTGTCAGTATTTCTTTTATCCAAAATAATCTCAGAAATGTCTCTTTTATGTTAAAGGAGAAAATTGAGTTCTTCCCCAAAAGAGCCTTTGCCTTCAACTAAATGACAAAACTGACTTTAAGGTCATCTGAATAATCGATGAAGCGTGTCACAAGCACGCATCCGGACTCTCCAGTCAGGGTCACCCAGCTGTCTTTGCTTTGCCAGATCCCCAGTGTGATTTACCTGGTGCTGCGGCAGGAATCTTAAAGATCACGTATTTTGTCCTTCCTTTGTCCACAATTGACGTGCCCATGTTAAGGACATTCCCAGCCTCGTCATAATGAGGATGTGAGGTAGCCAGGTTTACAGCCACATACTTCCGGTAATCAACCTGTAAAATACAATAGCCACTCGGTTTTGTAAAGACAAGAAGATGGGATCCCATGAACACCTGACTGGGTCTAAGTCTAGAACGAGGGTGGGTCTCTTTGAATATCTCCTAACTGGGAGGAAAAAGGCCTAATTTACCTTTAAAGAGATGTCTACTCTCATGACCGGATATGAGTTTGTACTACTTCTGTGGCAGAAGTTGGTTGTGGGGCGCTAGTGAGCCCCATGTTTTGTTTTGTTTGTTTGCTTGGTTTTGTGCCTGTTGCTCTCCTATCCCGCATCCTGGTCTAGTCAGGATCCTCAGCATAGAGACGAGGTGCCTCACGAAAGAAGGCTGCAAGCAATGGTGGAGGTAGGTAGAGCCAACCTTCCAGTCAGTCTCATCCACTTCTCTGTGTCAATGCTAATTAAGTCGTTTAAATTCACCCCTGTTGGAGTCCACAGAGGCAGAGACACAGCTCCTCGGGCCTCTCATGATTATACTTTGGAAACAGAGGTTCTAAAACCATTTACTTAAAGAAGGAATTCTACTAACAAGTTGATCGATGACCCCTGCTCAGAACAGACCACAGCCGGAGAACCGTGGGATGGCTAGGCACTAGCTGTTTACCCTTCTCCAGGATAAGGGCTCTGGCCCTTCCGGTATTTCCCAGCATGCATCAGTTGGGCCCCTTGCCACCGAGTTTACAAGGAACTGGACGTAATTTCCCGGCTAAGAGAAGTGTTCAATTTAGCAGATCGCTCAAATGCCTTATGACATCACTGTGGCTTTGAACAACTAGCTGGAGCAAACTGACATTGTATTGATTTTCATGGGAATGTTAGCCCAGGGCTTCCAAGGAAGTGGTTCTATCTGCGGACGCCCTTGCTCTCTGAGTGATTACCTCCCTCTGCAGGTCAGTGTGGGTAGAACACCCTGGGTCCAATAAGAACTATGGATATGGTTTTTGAGTTGTACCATCTTCCAAACATACAGAAGGAAGTCCTAACCCCAGTGCTTGTGAATGTGATCTCACGCGGCAGTAGCATCTTTGTGTAATCAGCACAAGATGATGCCGTACCACGTGGCCTGTGGGCTTATGACTTGCGTGCGATAGGAAATTGGAACACACACAGACACAAAGGGAATACCATGGGACTGAGGAGGTCGAGATTCAAGTGATATTTCTATGAGTTGAGGAACACCGAGGACTGGAGAGAAGTCCAGGAACTGGAAAACACAGGAAGGAGACCCCCCCCTATAACCTGCCAGAACCTGGCTGTACATATTGGATTTAGAATTGTGGCTTCCATAAATACAAGACAGTAGGTCCCTGTTATTTTAAGCCTCTTAGTCTATACCACTTTTAGGAAGGAAGATATGTTCTAAAGATTTGTTTTTATGTCTGTATTTTTAAAAGTGTATGTGCACGTGCGAGTGCATGCAGTACCCACACAAGCCAGAAGAGGGCATCAGATCCCCTGGAGCTGGAGATACAAGATACAACCAGGGTGCTGAGAGCTGAACTCAGATCACCTGAAAGATGGTGGTGCATGCTTTTTTACCACTTAGCCATCTCTCCGGCTCTGTGGGAACACAAGAGAAAGTCGTCATGAGGCGATTTCACCACATGGACATCATAGAGTTTATCCGATAAGATAGCTACTGTGTCACTAGGTGGAACCATCTTTGAGATCCTCATCACGCATGTGTCCTGTAGTTAACTGAAATATGCTTAAACAACACATAACTGCTGTATCTAGGAACTGCTGGGAATATGGGCAGCCAGGAAGATGAACACCATGCAGTCCTTGCTGAAGTGTAACTACATGCACCGTGCTAAGGGCAGCTGAGACTTTAGTGGAGGAGGCTTTCGGGCAGCTTGTAGGTCAGGAGTGGACACCGACTATAAGCCTACCATACCTTATCTAAGGTCTCTAGAGTCTGGGGGTTGATTTTCCTGATGTAGTTGGTCTCTGTGGTCGCATAGAAGTCCTCTCCACATTTCATGATGTTGATCAGACAGTTGTCTGTGAAGTCGGGGATGGTGTGGGACAGGTAGGAGAAAGCTCTGAAAGGAGAGAAAGCGGGCAGAGTTAGTGGCCGCTCCTGGCCAGCTGGGAAGTCCTGCCCTCCGTGACCTGTCTTCTCACCATTTAACATGTCCTGCTTCAGTAGTAGAGAAAAGAAAACTCTGGGTATCAATGGGTCACTTGAGGAATCTGGGGAATCCACGTATCAGGTTCCCCACATATTCCACAACATGGAGTCAGCCAGTTGCCCCAGTGTTGGGGCGGGGTGGCCACATGACACTCCTCCTGAGTGTCAGAAGTGCAGGGGTCTCTTTAACTAGAGCCAGCAGGAGCCGGTGTGCTTCCAATTGCCACACGACACTCCTCCTGAGTGTCAGAAGTGCAGGGGTCTCTTTAACTAGAGCCAGCAGGAGCCGGTGTGCTTCCAATTATTTTAAGTAGCCATACAGATATCAGACCTGTACCCATAATAGTCCCCAAACCTAGCAACAGTTAATCTCCACTTTGGCAGGGTCTGACTCCTTACTGAGTATTTAAAAATCGTTCAAAAATTATTTGAAAAACAAAACAAAAACAACAACAACAACAACAAAAAACCCAAAAGCCGGGCGGTGGTGGCACACGCCTTTAATCCCAGCACTTGGGAGGCAGAGGCAGGCGGATTTCTGAGTTCGAGGCCAGCCTGGTCTACAGCGTGAGTTCCAGGACAGCCAGGGCTACACAGAGAAACTCTGTCTTGAAAAAACAAAACAAAACAAAAAAAAATTATTTGTGGGTTTTTTTGTTTGTTTCTTTGTTGATTTTTTTTTCTTTTGAAACAAGAATTCATTCATCCCAGGCTATGTACCCAAGGATGTCCTTGAACCTTGAACCTTGAGCCTCCACCTTCTGAGTGTTGTGGCTAGGCATGGTCAGACACATGCATGTAACCCAAAGCTGTGTGACAAGAGACAGTAGGATTGCTGGGGACTTGCTGGTAGGCAGCTTAGCCTCAAGTTTAATCAGAGACTCTGTCCAGACCTGGAGCGTTATGTCTGCTTTAAGCTTGTGCTGGGGATCAAGCCCAGCGCTTTGTAGGAACATTCCACTAACTGAGCTTCATCCTCAGCCTTGGGGTTAATTTTTGGCAGAAAGAAAAAGGAACTCATGTTCGTTAAGACTCTGGGTTCATTTCACCAAATGGCAAACAGGAAGAAAGAGAACCCAAGGGGGTTTGATTGGTACAAACGGCAAACACTGGATGCAAGCATTGAGCGATACTCCCCCTAGCGGCAGAGAACGTCACTGCAGGGATTCTCTTTCAGGTAAGGTTTTCAAGTCCTTCAGGCCCGCTCCCTTCCCTCTGTTGACGCCACCCCAGCTCAGCCCATCTGCAAGGGCGAGGCGCCCTGTTCCAGGGAAGGATGATGTCAGCCTCGGAAGAGCAGAAGTAGTTTTCCTATCTTTGGCAATCCACCCTGAATCTTTCCATAGCTCTCTGGAGTGTATCTGAAGGGAGATAGGGAGAAGAGGCCTGACTCTCTAGCCAAGAATTTAATTGTTGAATGTGTAATATGCACATCTGCTTCATAACCCAGATGACTTCAGATGTGTTCCAGAAAAAGCTCCCCGCCCTCTCGTGCCTCAGCTTCTCACTCCCTTGACTGTTTTCTCAGATCTCCTTATGCCCTGTGCAATCAGAACTGCATCTAGCTTCCTTCTGCCTTTTTCCTCCCTGAACACAGAATGCATTTATGTGCCTTGCTTTGAGAAAGAGGGGTGTGTGTGTATGTGTGCATGTGTGTATATGTGTGTATGTGTGTGTATGTGTTTATATGTACATGTTTGTGTATGTGTGTGAATATGTGTGTATGTGTGTACATGTATGTGTGCATGTGTGTATATGTGTGTGTATGTGTTTATATGTACATGTTTGTGTATGTGTGTGTATGTGTGTACATGTATGTGTGTATGTGTGTGTATGTGTGCATGTGTGTATATGTGTGTATGTACATGTTTGTGTATATGTGTGTATGTGTATATGTGTGCATGTGCGTATATGTATGTGTATGTATATGTGCGTATATGTGTATGTAAGTGTATATGTGTGTACATGTATGTATGTATATGTGTGTATGTGTTTATATGTACATGTTTGTGCATGTGTATATGCATGTGTATGTGTGTACATGTATGTGTATGTGTGTACATGTGTGTATATGTGTGTATGTGTATGTATATGTGTATGTGTGTGTCACATGTATGTGTATATGTGTATGTGTGTACATGTATGTGTGTGTATATGTGTGTATGTGTGTGTGCATATGTGTATGTGTGTGCATGTGTGTATGTATAGTTCATATGTGTGCAGGTCCATGTACCTGTGCACATGTGCACAGAAGACTAGAGGCAGATGTTAGCTGCCCTGCCTCTCACTCTCTCTCACACTCTCTTGAGGCAAGGTTTCTGATTAGACCTGGAGCTAGGCTGTCTGTCTGCAAACTGCTGTACTGGGACTACAGGCATGTTTGTGACCATGCTTAGTTCTGGGGACTTGAACTCAGGACTCCATGCTTTTCTCTCAATAAGTGCACTGGCTCACCAGCCATCTCCCCAGCTCTACTGGCTGCTTGTGTGTGCCAATTTGACACAGGCCAGAGTCCTCAGAGAGGAAGGAGCACCAGTTGAGGAAACGCCTCCATGAGATCCAGCTGTAAGGCATTTTCCCAATTCCTGATCAGTGGCAGAGGGCCCAGCTCTCTCAGTGGCAGTGGTGCCATTCCTGGGCTGGTAGTACTGGGTCCTATAAGAAGGCAAGCTGAGCAAGTGGGGATGGGGGGAAGCAAGTCAGTAAGCAGGACCCCTCCATGACCTCTGCATCAGCTCCTGCCTCCCAGATCCTGCCCTGTTTGAGTTCCTCGGTGATAAACAGCAATATGGAAGTGTAAGCTTCTTCTTCAACTTACTTTTTGGCCACGGTGTTTTTGTTTTTCACCACCAAAAGAAATCCCAAGATACCAGCCCTACCCTGCTTTAAAACAACAATATCATCAACATCCTCCTCCTCCTCCTCATCCTCATCAACAACAACTTTTTAACTTACTATGTCTTAGGATTGATTTGTACAGTAGAACAAGCAGCCGCGCTGAGGCACTTTCTTATACAGCCTCACTGTTGTGTATTCAGCCAGACTTCTGGCAATGACATTAGGGTTGTTTGCAGCTTTTGTCATAACACATGACACAGTCAGGAATAACTTTGTCTATCTGTCATTTCAGACACGAGCAAGTGTATCTCTAGACCAAAGGGAACACACATTTGCAATTTTGACTGATAAGGCCCAAACACTCTCCCACCAGGCAGGCGGGTGAACATCTGACAATTTGTCAAATGGTCTCTGCTTCCCTTGCTATCACTGGTCAAGAATCATGCGGCATCTGTGGCCACGGGCTGGCCACGTGGTTTTAATCTGCCCCAAAGAAAACTAACAGGGGAGAAAATGTGGGCCGTTTTGAGCATCAGGAATATCCAACAGTATGGATTCGTCGAGATTCAGAAGGGGATGTTACTTGGAAAAGATGTTTTTGCAGGGGTCTGGGTAGGCCATTGTTCCGAACTCAGACACCACGATCCTGTTGGCCTCGATGTTGGCGTTGTAGGTGTCGCTCTGCAGGTATTTGCTTCTGTAGAAGACCTCCCCTGAAACAGAAGCAGACACTGGTCAGCATGACACCTTTGGGGGACCTATGAAATTGATGTCAGCCATTCTCGGGGCTTTACTGGGGTCCAGAGGGAGGTTTGTTGACCCAGACCAGCCTCTTTCATGCAAGTGTGTACTAGAGAATTTGAAGTGTAAGTTCATTTGCACACATTAAAAAAAATGGGGGCTGGAGAGATGGCTCAGTGGTCAAGAGCACTGACTGCTCTTCCAGAGGTCCTGAGTTCAATTCCCAGCAAGCACATGGTGGCTCACAACCATCTGTAATGGGATCCAATGCCCTCTTCCGGTGTGTCTGAAGAGAACTACAGTGTACTCATATACATAAAATAAATAAATAAATTTTTTTTTTTAAATGTATGTGGCCGGGCGGTGGTGGCGCACGCTTTTAATCCCAGTACTTGGGAGGCAGAGGCAGGCGGATTTCTGAGTTCGAGGCCAGCCTGGTCTACAGAGTGAGTTCCAGGATATCCAGGGCTACACAGAGAAACCCTGTCTCGAACCCCCCCCCCCCCAAAAAAAAATGGATGTATTTTGTGTGTGTCAGAGAGAGAGAAGGGGGAGAGGGCAGGAAAGGGAGAGGGAGAAGGAGAGGTGGGGGGGGGGAAGAAGGAGATGGGAAGGGAGTGGGGAGAGGGAGGAGAATGGGCGGGGGGGGGGGGAGGGAGACTGGAAGGGAGTGGAGGTGGGAGGGGAGGGAAAGGATGACCTTGGTTTTTAGGAGCCAGAGGCTGAGAGGACAGAGTGAAACAGTGCCTTCCAGACTCAATAGAATTGCTGAACTGAGGGACTCAGTAGCAGTTGGCCTGCATGACATCAAGACAGTTATCATGCATAGAAATGGGCTCATAACCTCCACTCCTGGTTAAATAGCTAGTGGCAGTTGTGAGCTGCAAGCAGAGAGAGAGAGAGAAAGAGAGAGAGAGAGAGAGAGAGAGAGAGAGAGAGAGAGAGAGAGAGCGCGAGAGAGAGAGAGAGATCTCTTTAGAGGTGTGATCCTTGTAGATTTTGCAGGCTCCACTGGGTAGCCCAACACCGATGCACGTATGGGCAGCACTAATTAGACTTGGTGGATCATAAACATGAAGTAAGATAAAAGATGAGAAGGGGGAGATGGTTTCATGCATAAAGGCACCTGCTGACAAGTCTGATGACTCAAGTTTGATCCCCAGAACCCACATGGTGGAAGGAGAGAACTCTGCCCCCACCCCCATGCATGCATGTACTTGTATGTACACACACCAAACAAATAAATATATAAAATGAAATATTCTGCCCCTTCCACCCCACCCCTCGACAGATGGAGGGAGAGCTGGCCTTGGAGTCATGAGAGCCAGAGAGCTGGCCCTGCCCCTCACCTGTTGCAGTGCTCAGGAGAGCAGCCCTCAACCTTGTCTGCACAGCATAGTGGAGCTGGCCCTGGTGTTGTGGGTGCAAGTGAGCTTGCCTCAAGGGCATGAGAGCTGGAGAGCAGGCCCTGCCCTTTACCAGCTGTGCCATTAATTGTGAGCTAGCCAGGGCAGTGCTGGAGGGCTGGCTCTGGGGGTATGGGTATGGGAGAGCTGACAGGCTGACCAACTCAGCAACCATCCAGGCCCAGATTCAGGGCTTTGAGTCGGCTCACCCCAACATCTGTCCCATCTATGCCTCCATTATGCCCATGAAGAGCCCGGTCCTGCAGATTCAAAGCTGCAGAATATCCATGACACAGGGCAACAATAGGATATCTGAGAGGAGTTCTAGTGAGTACTAATAGTCTTGCAGAACCCAGAGACCTAGAAGGAGACCAATAACTCATTGCAATGAACATTTGTTGCAGGGTATTAGATCACACTGTGAACCCTGAGAGTTTGTTATTTACTGAAAAAATAAAAGCTGTTTCTAGATGTGGTATGGCTTAGCCCTTAGTACACTTCTTTAATCCCAAACAATGAAAGTAAAGTTAGTTTATAGAAGGAAGCAGCCATGGTTGAAAGCAACTTCTTATTGAGGGGCAGACAAAGTGATGAATCAGAGAAAGATCTGACAGAATAAGATATGCCCAACTCTCATGAAAAGAGAGAGGAAAGGGAAGCTACTAAGGAGGGTGGTGCAGAGAGGGAGAAGAGGAGGAAGTTTTACCAGGACATTTAATTATAGAGTCAGGTTGCAGTGAGAGAGAACAAGCTAGATACAGATGAAGACAGAATGAGCCAGAGAATGAGAAGGAGCCAGAAGATTAGAACAGATTGCCAGAGTTAGTATGAGGCCAAGCAGAGCAATTCAGGAGAAGGTGAGAGAAGCCAGATTGAAACAGTCAGTGTGGAGAGGAGATCTGAGCCAGAACAGCTGAGCTGACCAGCCAGCCAGAGTTCAGAAAGAGCTAGAAAGGGTGAGCTTATTCAACAGCAAGTCTCAGAGGCTGAAAACATCCGAGGCCTAGATTAGATTGTACAAAGGCTAGAAGCTTCCAAGATTTGACCTAGGTTAGCAGACAGAAGCAGTTAGCTTCAGAGATACTTACCATACAGACAAATAAAAGATATATTTACAAACATTTGCAAGTAAAGATGTTTGGACAAAGGGGCATACTATGTAACACGCATGACACTCAAAAGAAAAAGAAACAATAATAACCTTGCTTTGAAAGCTACAGTATGTAACACACTGTAGCTTTCATTGCAAGATTTTGTTTTCTTTTGAGGGGGAGGTTGAAAGTGTGGAGGGCAGATACAAAGGGATGAGAAGAATAGGATTGGGGTGCATGACATGAAACTCACAAAGGGATCAATAAAAAGTTAAAAATAAAGAAATGTTTTGAATAAAAAAAAAACCCTAAGTTGTTGTGGTCAGAGAAATGGCTCAGCGGGTAAGAGCACTGGCTGCTCTTCCAAAGGTCCTGAGTTCAATTCCCAGCAACCACATGGTGGCTCACAGCCATCTGTAACAGGATCTGATGCCTTCTTCTGGTGTGTCTCATATACATAAAAGACTGCACTCATATACATAAAATAAATAAATAAGTTTTTAAAAAAACTAATGTAAGTTGGCAATCAACAGGTACATAAGAGAAGTTATAGACACTTGAATGTAAACTTTCTTAACACGCGAAGTACAAATGTGACCATTCTCACTGATGCAGTTGAGGTGTGGAGAGGTTCAATACTGTAAACTGCACAGCTGTTGAGCAGTAATGGATTCCTAGGCTGGTAATGAACCCAGAAATGGCGGCTCACAGGCAGGGTCTGAACACAGCAACACAGTCAGTTGGACTCTACTGATGACACACCTCACACAGGTGGTGTCTGAGTTAATAAAGAGGATATGAAGAGTGTCCCATGCAATGGCAAGCCCTCTCCCTCGTGATCACGCTGGTGACTTCTAACAGCACTGATGCTGTACCCTCAGGTGTATTTTCATCTTTCTCCAGAGGACTGAGTGTACATTTCTATGGAAACCACATCCATTTTTCACGTAAGAGGACTAATGCCTGTAAATAGTAACACCAGCCTCATGGGATTGTAGTCAATTTTAGGCAACCATCTCTCTAGCTCCTAAAGTCAGCAATTTCAATGAGGTAAGATGCCGTGAGGCGTCTGGCCACAGGGTACACAGTATATATGTTCTGATGGTCCACTGTCACTGTCAACTTCAGAATGCCTTAGTAGACAGACCTCTGGTCAGATCTCAGAGGCTGTTTCCAGAGAGATTTAGCTGAGGAGGAAAGATCCATTCTGGATGTGGGTAGGGCCATCCTATTAACTGGGGGCTTGGTCAGAATGTTGAAGAAAACGGGCTTCTCTCTACTTCCCGACTGTGGGTGCAGTGTGACCAATGTCTGGCTCTCCTGTCAGCGGGCTTTTCTTGACAAACCGTGAGTCCCAAATAAACTCTTTCTTCCATTGTAAGCTTCTTTTGTCACAATGATAAATGTATCTTATATATGGATGTTGGCTGCTAAAATTCTAGATGGTCAAGGAGGACTCTTAATGTTTAAGGCTGGAAACTTGCCTGGGGGATGAGCCTGATGTTGGCCCTCAGCCAAGCGCCGCACTGAACAAAGACCCACTTTAGAGCTGCCCTGTCCTTCTTTGGTCATGCTGCCTTCTAGATGCCACCATCCACATGGCACTGGCTAAAGTTTGTGCACCCCCTGGATGCTTGGCATAAAAGGCGAATTCTTTTCACTTGAGATGTAAACTTTCGGGCCAGACCACCCACTTCCTATAAACACAGAGCTGTAGGATCCCAGAGCACTGGAGGCTCTGAGAGAAAGTAGCTCTGGCAATGCTTAAGGCTGATGCTGGCATATGAGATTAAAGTCACCAAGCCACGGCCTGCCTGCTGTCACAAGTTCTATACTCTATATGAAGGGACACACTACACAGAAATCTCCTGCTTGGTGTCTTCAAGAACTGGGTCAAGTCTGAAAGCTTTGTGATTAAGGCAGGAATGTGAGAGTAACCACATATACATAAAAATCCAAATACATATGTGTGCACCCACCTACTCTGACACACAATACACATACTTGTGTATGCCCACATATCCCAGCATGCACCACACGCATACATGTATATCCACATTCCCCAACATGCATACACACACATACACATGTACACCCACATACTTATACACCATATATACTTGTGTGCACCCACATACTCCAATACACATCACAATGCTGTATACACCCATACTCTCTGACACACACCACACATACAGTGTCTATCCACATTCCTAACACACACACACATACCACACATATACACCCCTACCACCCCCAACTTGCACCACACATATATGTACACACACACCCAACACACTTGTGTGTACCCATACACCCTGACACACATGCACACACTACATCCCCCCCCCCATGCGAGTACCATACCACACACTCTTGCACATCCACACCAACACTCAAATCCCAATGGGATGACTTTGTCTCCTAGAAACAGTCTCTTTGCTGAGAGAGACCTGACATCACCCACTGTCCCTGCTTTAAGCAAAGCTCTCTATTCGACATCCTTGAAATTTAGACAAAGGAACCCATGCTCTAGCTTTCCCCAGCTTCCCTCCTCTCTGCTGCTTCCCTCTATCCAGTCTTTGCTAGTTTTTTTTTTGACAGGGTGTCAATATGTAGCCCTGACTGTTCTAGAATTCACTTTGTAGACCAGGCTGGCCTTGAACTCACAGAGACCCAGCTGCTCCTGTGTAGTTAAACTTTTGGCTACTTGTGGGTTCTTTCTTCCACCTTCTACATCTACTCTTTAACCCTGTAATACTAGGTAGCAGAGAAAGAAGGATAGAAGAAAAAGGGAGTGATGATATTGTTAGCTGCCTTCCTGCTGATTAAGGGTCTTGAGTCTTTGGGGGAGGGAAGTTGATCAATGCCAGGATATCTATGTTCTTCTTTGTGTAGCTTTGTGCATAAGGACTTGACAAACTGCAACCTACAGCATCCAACCACCAACCAAACAGCCAAGACCATAGCATTTATATACCCTCTGATGAGTCCCCAGACTTCTAAACATCACACAATTGCAGAACTATCCGCAGCTGGTAAAACCATGCCCCATGCTATAGCACCAGGCAAATCATAGTCACCTGCTGTAAAGCAACCTCATATCCCAACACCTGGGATTAAAACAAGTTTTATAATCTTTCTGTGTTTTTTAAAGAGACCAAAATTCTCAATACACTTCTGCCTCCCGAGTGCTGAGATTAAAGGTGTGCAACCACCACGCCATCCTGGCCCTCAATTTCTTAAAACCTAGGTGCGCTAATAAAACGAACAGTTTCAAAGCATGAAAACCATTATGAAATGCTAGTAAACAAAAAGATATGTAACCTCATTAGCCATCAGAGGAATAAAATCAAAGCTACATTGAGGTTTCATCTAACCTCAGAGAAAATGGCAGTCATGAAGCTTACAAGGGCTGGCCAGGATCCACTCCTGTGGGAATGAAAACTAGTCTGGCCACTCAAAGTCAGTTTGAGGTTCCTCAAAAAGTAAAAATGAAGGCTGGAGAGGTAGATCCTCATTTAAGAGTGCTTGATGTTAGGTGGTTCCTAATCACCTATAACTCTAGCTCCCTCTTCTGGACTTCTAGGGTACCACACTCACATACCCACATACAGATGTAAGAACATACACATCATTAAAAAAAAATCTTAAAAAACAAAACTAAAACTAGATTTACCACATGACCCAGCTACACCACTCCTGTCTATTTACACACCCCGGAGACACCAGTACATCCATCTTTACTGCAGCTCTAGCCCAATAGCTGTCCTGGGACCCACCTAGGTGTCCAACATCAGAGGAATGGGTAAAGAAAATATGGTGTGTGTATACAATTCAATTTTCTTTCAGCTATAAAGAGTGAAGCTGTGTTATTTGCAGAAAGAAGTATGAAGGCAGGGGACTGTTGTATTAAGTGAATTAAATCAGCCTCAGAAAGATAAACATTGTATGTTTCCTCTCATTTGTGATCCCTGGATCCTATAGAGTCACATAATATCATATACATATACATACATACATACATACATACATACGTGTATACATTTGTACACACATAAATATATAGAGTACACATAGTCACTTAAAATAATATACATATACATATATATGCACACACATACATATATAGAGAACACATAGAGTCATATAAAATCATATACATATATACATATATGTGTACACACACATAGAGTACACATAGAGTCATATAAAAGCATATACATACACACACATATATATATATATGCACACACATACATGTAATAAAAGCAGAAGTGAAACTGTCTAGGAGACAAAAGAGAGGGGTGAGAAGAAGAGAGTGTAAAAATATGGGAGATAGGTTCAATATGATTCACACCTGTATGAGATTTATTGAAATAAATAAAACAAAAATCTAAAAAATGAAAGGTCCCCATAAAGTACTCAAAACAAAATAAACACCCCCCACACACATTTTATTTTTTATCCCTTGACCCCAATTTCCCTGTACATGTCTCTTCTGAACTAGGCAGGAGGAACTTGATAGTCTGTGTTTCTACCTCCACTGTTACACAGTGGGGAGTCAATGGGGGTCCCAGAGGAGACCAGAGGCCTGGCTGGCAATCTGAGGACCTTAGAGGATTGGGTTGCCAATGGGAGAGACACACAGCCATGATGGTTAGGGCAAGCGGTGTACCTAGCTTGCATCTTCTCAGTCTAGCCTCTTCTTGTTTTGATCAGAGGCACGTCTGAGTTCTAGCTTGCCCACTTTCCCCCTGTTGCTCATCCCACAGTAGATTCTATCATAAACTGCAACGATGAAGAACCCTGGGCGCCTTTCCAAAGAGTCGTTGGCAGTGGGCTGCGTGATGCTTTCTCCAGGATAAGCCTGCATCTGAACCCTGCAGTACTCATGTGATGGGGAGAGACTTTGTAAGTCTTACTCAGCTAACGCTTTAGGGTTGTGTGACTGGTCATAATGGCACTATTGAGTCCTTGTAAGACTGTAAGCCCTGGTTTGAGACAGGAAGGCAGCCACAAGCCAAGGGTACAGCCACCTTCTGAAATTGTGTGAAGGCGAGGCACTGTGTTCTCCCCCAGAGCTTCCAGAAGAAAAGCAACCCTGCCAATACTTTGGACATTGCCCCAGTGAGATCAGTTTCAGACTTCTGACCCTCCAGAATGGAAAGAGAACAAACTCTTATTGTTTCGGGCCACGGAGTCATCCTTGTATCTGTTACCATGACAACAGCCAACTCATGCCAGGCTCTTACCATCTCTAATGGAGAAACTGTGGAGAAGGGCCAGGCCATCAAACCAATGGTTGTACTTGCTGTCTCCCACTGTGTGCATCCCAGGCCCGTTTCGGAGCAGGGTCCCCTGCAGCCATGCTGGAATGCTGCCTGATAAAAGATAAACTGTTTAGTTGCCAGATTCCATGACCAAACTGAAAAATCTCAGAAAAAAAAATGGGTGGGGTGGGGATGGGATTGGGGAGAGTGATGGAAAGAAACTGAGTGCACAGAGTGTACTATTCATTTACTATTCATTATCTGTTTGTGTACTTCCTGGTCCTTTCTAGAAAAGGGACACCAGGTTTGCTAGCACTGAAGAAGACCAAAGAGAACAGACACTGTCCCTAGTCTGAAATTGCTCACTGTCCATTAAGATATAGAAGAATAGACTCTCCAAATACATTGCACCAGAGGCAGTGCTATAGCCCAGTGCTATGCAGAACAGAAGTGCCTCTCTTGGCCAAGAGCCAGGAAGCAGTGGCTTTCTGGAGGTGACAAGCTGAGTCTTGAGGGAGAACATTTGCCTCACAGCATGAAAGAACGTTCTAAGGCTGGGGAGACGGCTCGGTGGATAAAGCACTTATCACACAAGCAGGAGGTTCTGAGCTTGCCTTCCAAACCCTTATGAAAAAATGTCAGGCATGATAGATAACATGGGCTTGTTATCCCAGTGCTGGGGAGGCAGAGACAGGAGGATTCCTGGGACTTGGTAGTCAGGCTAGACAAACTAGTAGTAAGTCCCAGGTCGGTGAGAGATCTTGTTTCAAGTAACGACTGGAGGATGGCACCTGAGCCTGACTTTGGGCCTCGGTGAAAGTGTGAGCTTAGAGGATAACTTGCAGGAGCTGTCTCCTTCCACTATTTATGAAGAGCAAGCCACGGGGAGCCATCTGATAAGCAGTACCCCCCATGGCCTCTGCATGGGCTCCTGCCTCCAGGTTCCTGCCCTGTTTGAGTTCTTGTCCTGACTTCCTAGATGACAAACAGGGATGTGGAAATAGAAGCCAAATAAACCCTTTCCTCCCCGAGTTGCTTTGGTCATGGTGTCTTATCGCATCGATTGTGACCCTGACTAAGACATCTATCTCACGAAAACTTAAGAGAGAGTTTGGAAAGATGGTGCAGTGCCTAAGAGCACACACTGTGTTTCTAGTTCCAGAGGACCTGAGTTCGGTTCTCAGTATCTACTGGAGCTTGCACATAACTGCCTGTAACTCCAGCCCCAGGGGATCTAACACCTCTGGTCTTCCCAGACACCTGTACTTATGTGCACACACCCACACATAGATATAGACACATGCACATGATTAAAGATACTAAAAGCTTTTAAAAGGGGGCAATATACTCAAAGAATGATACTGTAAATTTTTCCTTTATATTTTAATAGTCAGCCAAATGTATGTAATGTAATACACACACACACACACACACACACACACACACACACACACACAGAGTTATAGATTGAATCATAAAGAAAATATACACAAAAGCTGGGAATGTTCCCAAACAACTTCTAAGACAATTTCTTGGAAAACTCCACCTAAGGGCCAGTGAGACGGCATAACAGGTAAAGACACTTGCAGCCAAGCCTGACAACCTGGGTTCAATCCCTGGGACCAACATGGTGGGAAGAACCAACTCCTGCAACTCCTGCAACTCCTGCAAGTTGTCCTCTGGTCTCCCCCATTTGCACCGTGACTATCGGAGCATTCCCAACTGGAGACAGAAGGAAGGAATCGCTCTCCCCGTGGACACTGCGTTACAGTGGGCAAACATATCCCATTGGTTACAGAGACTGTTTCTGGATCCTGGCTCATCTTGTTCCCATATATGGAGTTTCCAGGCTTCCAGAAGCAACTTCTAACACGGGGGGCGGGGGGAAAGATGCCCATTTGAATACAGAAGGCTCACCTGTCACTTTGGCCTGCACTGGATCCAGCTGTTCTTTCTTATTCTGGCCAAATATTTTCTCCATGGAATCGGTGGGCGGCAGTAAGGAGGAGGTTACTGGAATAGACACAGAGCCCTGGGTGCTCAAAGCCTCCTCTCTTTCTGCCCTCTGATCCTCGATGGCTCCATTTATCCCTGTACACTCCGTCTCTTTCTCTGCTTCCCTCTCCTCTGCTGGCCAGTGTTTCTGCCTTCTGCCGGAAGCTGCTGGGCAATTTATTCAGTGTTGGGTTAAAGGTCAGTTCCCAAGCCATGTGTTACTGCTAATCTTTAATCCCATTAGTGTCTTTCCAACTCCTCCTCTCCAATTTCACTTTTAGCTTAGCCAAGGAAGGCTCCGCTCTAAGTCGGAGAAGACGATTTGGTGCATTCTGTTGAGTTTGCCCTAGCTAGCCCATCCTGAGAACTGGATGTGTTTATGGATAGAACAGAGAGAACAGCATTTGGGACCAGCAAAGGCACTGACACTGCAAGGCGTGGGTTGATGACATCTTTGCCTCCTGCAAACACAGAGAAGGCTTTGATTTTAACCTGGGGCCTGGTTCCTTCCCACTCTCAAGAATCGTATTGGTTTTCTTTTTGGAAGGAGGGCATGAAAATTTGTCATGTGACCATTTAAAAAGCAAAGACAGGGAAGGCAAAAACTGACATTATCGGGAACCAACGAATAATGAAAACACAAAACACCATCAGGGCCTGTGCACGCATGAGGCTTTGAGTTTTGCCCGGAGCACCTGCATGGATTCCAGAGCTGGGAGGCAGAGATAGGAGGATCCTTGAGGCCTTCTACATAGCCAGTCCAATAAAACCCTTCCATTTAACTCCGACTGTTACGAGGGAGGAACCATGGTTGTCTTTGGGTCTAGGGTTTCCCGATGTTCACATATCCTGATGTGACGCCATTGACTAAAGTCCACATTGCGTTCCAAGAGCACGGGGTGGGAGTTGGAGAGTTCTTGATTCCTGATGCTTAAGTGATGCCCTCAGCCAGGAGAGCAACAGAAGGCTTCTATGAGCTGGCTCCCACACTCCACAACACATAACAGGAATCAAAACACCACAGGACACCTCGTGAATATGTACTTCTCTGTCTTACGCAATTAAATAAATTATAAAGATGCTTGGGGGTTGGGGACAGGTATCAGTTGGTAAAGCATTTGACTTGCAAGAGGCCCTGAGTTCAATCCTCAGGACTCGTGTTACAAAAAAAAAAAAAAAAAAAGAAAGAAAGAAAAGAAAAAGAAAAGAAAAGAGAAAAGAAAGCAAGAAAGTAAAACCAGACCTATTGGTGCTGCCTGTTGCCTATATATAGTCCCAGCGCTATGGAGGTAGAGGCAGGCAGCACATTGGCTCATGTAAGTGCAACACACACACACACACACACACACACATAAAAACACACATACACACAAATACAGACACACAGACACACATACACAAACATGCACAAACACACACAGACACACACGCACATACATACACACAAACACAGATACACAAACACAAACACACACAGAGACACACACATACACACAAACAGACACACATACATACACAAAAATACATACATAAAAACACACAGACACACAAACACAGACACACACACAAACACACACACAAACACACACACAAACACACACATACAAATACAGACACAGACACATATACATACACACAAACACAGACACACACAGAGACAGAGACACACACATACACACAAACACAGACACAAACACACACAGACACACACACACAGAGACACACACGCACACAAACACAGACACACACACACACACACACACACACACACACACACACACACGCACAGAGTTTGGGGAGAGAGGAGGCAAGCTCCTTCACATAGCCCAGCTGTGGAGGAGGGTGAGAGCTGAGCTGAGAGTCGTTCAGGGTTTCAGAACATTCTAGAACAGGCTGTGCTTCCTCCCCTGGCTGCACATTGTCATCACCTGGTGAGAGCTTGCAAAGGGCTGTCACTGGGCTGGGCTCCAGATCCACTGACTCAGAATCTCAGTGGAGCCAGAGGCCTGTGTTTTAGGAATGTCTCTACTGGGCACAGCTGGAGCTGAGGAGTCCATCGCCAGGGAAGAGACGGTGAGTCTGACTGACAGGGGGCTGCAGTTCCCATGGGCCTGGGCCATGTTTCTCTTTCCAGTCTCCTTTTCCATAGCTATGAAGCAGGATGTAAGGATACCAGAATCCCAAGGCCTATTGTCTTTTCTCTCTCTTGTAAGAAGGAATTTTTTTTCTCTGTTCTATATTTCCAGTAGGTCCCATGATAACCTACCTGCTACTTTATGCTGCTGTCATGCCCAAACACATGTATCCATGCCAGAATCATTTATCCAAGCCCTGAAAAATCTACATCCTTGTATATGTATATGGGATACACTGAGGGCTCAGCGGAAAAAAAATTATACTACTTCCCCCCCCCCCCACCTTCCAGAAAGTTCTATCACTAGTGCTGAGCTAGCAGAAGAATAAATAATGTTACATGTAACTAAGGGGGCAGAGGCAATCATGACTGACAAGTAGTGTAGGGGATATGTCTTAGGGTTTCTATCATTGTGATAAAACACCATGACCAAAAAGCAAATTGGCGTGGAAAGAGTTTGTTTTGATAATATGTTCCATGTTCGTTATCAAAGGAAGTCAGGACAGGAACTCAAGCAGGGCAGGAACCTGGAGGCAGGAGCTGATGCAGAGGCCATGGAGGGATGCTGCTTATTTGCTTGCTCCCCATGGCTTGCTCAATCTGATTTCTTATAGAACCCAGGACCACCAGTTAGGCTTGGCAGCACCCACAATGGTCTGGGCCCTCCCCCCTGTCAATCACTAATAAAGAAAATTCAGCTGCATCTTATGAAGGCATTTTCTCCACTAAGGTTCCCTCCTGTCAAATGCCTTTAGTTTATGTGATGTAAGAATAGCCAACACAGGGTACGATATCAGAAAAGCCAAAAACTGAGAATGGCAAAAGCATGCATTAGTCCACACACTCAGTTGCTCCCTTCATCAGCTCCATGAGTATGAGCCCGCCCTGCCCGGCAGGATCATTCCATACTGCAAGCAAATGACAGGAGAGGGAACTGCAAGCAAATGACAGGAGAGGGAAATCCTCAAAACTGTGCACCAGGAGTGCAGGAGCCAAGACAGCAGGCTTTCGCAAGGACTAGCCACCGAGCCAAGACCTGTAGGATGATTACGTGCAGCCCACTGGAGATGAAGAGGAGGGAGGTCCTAACAGAGGAAGAGCTGGACTGTCTCGGATCTCCACACAGAGGACTCTGACCATGAGAGGGTTAAGCGTTGCTTCCTGTCAGGCTGGAACCTGAAGGAGAGAACTACTGGCAGGAAAGGAAGGGAGGGGAGAGGAGAATTGTCAACAGGTCTTAAGGCATGAAGGCTGGAGTTCCTAAGAGGAAAACGAGAAGAATAAGAGACTGGCCTTGCACAAAAGTGACTCGTGCTAGGACCTTCCATAGGCTGCTTGGTGTAATGTATCCACTTATTTCTGAGCTATGTAGACCAGCAAAATGGCTCAGGGGGTAAATGCCCTAGCCTCCAAGTCTGAGATGGAAGGAGAGAACTGACCCCCAAAAGTTGTCCTCTGACTTCTGTACACACACACACACACACACACACACACACACACACACACACACACACCATACACATAAAATAAAAAATGTTTCCTGAGAGTCATGAACAAACATCCATCCAACCCAGATAGGACCATATGATTCTAGCTTGGCGAACCCATGATTTTAGGAATGTGGATGAATCCTGGCTACATCTCCAAAAATCCCTGTGAAGCATGGATGAGAGCTTCCCCATGGTAAGAGAATGCAGGAGGGAAAGAAGGAATGGCTGCAACCTCAAGTGGAGTTGTCTGTCATTCCCTTACCCTCTGTGAAGGAATGACCACAGGCCTGACCTTGTTGAAGGCTGCCCAAAGGCAGTCACAGCTAATCTGACTAAGGTGGATTGTGCTCTTATTAGCTGTTATGCTCTGAGGATAGCAATTCCCAGCAGTTGGATTTCCTCTGCAGCACAGTCAGCGCTGCCTTGGTGGCCAGACAGATGCTTCTGTGGGATCTGCCTCTGTAAGAGGGATGGCTTGACATGTACAAAACTCCAGTTTGCTCTGAGAGCATCTCAAAGGGGCAACCAGCAACCTCTACCAACCCCTCATGGAAGGGAAGAAGACCATGAGAGCTGGGGTTAATGGAAGAAGAATCACGCTCAGTGACCTAGTGACTCAGTGACCTAGTGTCTGTACTCAGCATACCTCACCTCTCACCCCTCATAGCCAGTGCTTCAACCCGTGAGTTGTTGAGGAAGCCACTGAGGCCTGGCCAATTTGTGCACCTCAGGTAGGGAATCACACTCTGTGATAAGGTTGAAAGTTAGAACACAGGAGCACCTCAGTAGTGTGGGTAGTGGGCTGGGGGGGGGGTGTTTCCCATTTTATGGGACAATCCCACAGGATGAATTCATGAGGCTAACAAGTAAACAGGGAGAGCTGGGGTGACTGCTCACAACCAAATGTTGGCCATGCAAGCATGAGGACCCAATTCAATATCCCGAACTCACATTTAAAAGCTGGGTGGGAAGCCAGGCATGGTGGCATACACCTTTAACCGCAGCACTCGGCAGAGGCGGAGGCAGGCAGATCTCTGTAAGTTCAAGGCCAGCTTGGTCTACATAGTCAGTTTCAGAATATCTAGTGGGTAGAGACAAAAGGATCCTTGGGATTCATTGGCAGCCCAGACTAACCTACTTGGTGAGCTCCAGGCCAGTGAGACCCTGTCTCGAAAATAAAGTGGAACATGACCTAAGATTGGCATCTGGCCTGCACATGCATTCACTCACTCATACGTGAGCACATACTTACTGCTAAAATTCCTTCCATGGGGAATGTGGTGGTTTGAATATGCTTGGCCCAGGGAATGGCACTATTTGGAGGTGTGGCCTTGTTGGAGGAAGTGTGTAGCTGTGGGGGTGGGTTTAGAGACCCTCCTTCTTGCTGCCTGGAAGCTAGTCTTCTTCTGTCTGCCTTTGGATGAAGATCTAAAACTCTCAGCTCCTCCAGCCCCCTGTCTGTCTGGATGCTGCCATGCTCCTGCCTTGATGATAATGGACTGAATCTCTGAACCCGTAAACCAGCCCCAATTAAATGTTGTCATGGTGTCTGTTCACAGCAGTAAAACCCTAACTAAGACAGGGGAGACATCCACAATAGCAAACCCAGGAGTCAGTCCACCCAAGTTCCCTCTGGGGAACCAATAAGTTTAGCAGGGCTGACTTACAGTGCAAGAGGTCACAGTTACAGGCAGGAGGATGGGTGACCTTAAAGCAGCCACCCTGGAAGGTCTGCTGCCCTCTGTGTGGATGATGGAACCACCCCTCTCCCCAACCCTCCACCAACTCTAACCCCTACCCACATCCTTTTGAGCCTCTCAGAGGCCTTGAAGCCACGTGCAGTTAGGGCAAAACTGAATACAACTAACTGGTTGGGAGGGGTGGCTGGATATGCAGGTGAGGGTATCAGAATCCTCCGGGCCCCCCTCCTTCTGAAATGGACATGGACAGTCAACAAGCTCAGGGATGATAATCTTTTTGCTAGCATGTTGATCCTGAAGATGGTGGCAGTTGGGTTCAGAGGATAGGCCTATAAGAAATCTCTCTCTCTCTCTCTCTCTCTCTCTCTCTCTCTCTCTCTCTCTCTCTCAAAAGCTGAAATCAACAGGCCATACACACTTGTATTATAAAACAACCCGGTGCTTGGAGGCAGAGGCAGGTGGATTTCTGAGTTCGAGGCCAGCCTGGTCTACAGAGTGAGTTCCAGGACAGCCAGGGCTACACAGAGAAACCCTGTCTTGAAAAACAAAATAAATAAATAAATAAATAAATAAATAAATAAATAAACAAAACAAAACAAAACAAAACAACCCGGCAGTCTTACTTTGAAACCTTGTATCGCTTGCTAGAAGTCCTTGCCCACTGCAGGTGAATGTTACCCTCCCTGTTGGAGATAGTGTTATCTTATCTAAATCACTTTGCAGTTTTCCAATTAAGTTAAGTTCTAGATGGTGCTGCTAATTAACCAGGGTGATAAGCTGTGCAGATAAGGTCCACATCTTGGTTTTCAGGTTTAAAGGTGAAAGGCAAAGTCCCCACCCAGGCGGCAGCTGCCCTTATGGAAGGAGAACAGAGTGTGTGGCGCACAGTGGGTGTTTATTCAGTAGACACTTGGTGCACAGACACAAGTCTGTAGCTCATCCTGCTGTGGCCACTGGGAGTCTTTGCAAGTCTTTTATAGAGTACCACACACTGGTCAGCTTAAAAACAGGAATCAACCCTCCATTCTGGAGGTCACAAGTTGGATATCAAAATGTCAACAGGGCCATTGGTTTTCAGAGGGTTTGAAGGAGTGTTCTTTTTGCTTCTAGCTTCTACCATGTGCATGCCACCTTGGTGCCCCCTGGCGTATAATTCGATGTTCTTACCTCTGCCTCCATTTCCATGAGGTTGGACATGCTATTTCCTCAATGAAACATTCTTCCATTCTTTCCTCTGTGTAGCTATGATCAAGTTTCACGATTAGCACCCTGGTCACAGTCCTGGTCATTCTACCCTTGTGCAACCTCGTCTTAACCTGATCACATTGCAAATCTGGTCCCAGATGATGTCACACTTCAGGGTGCCGCAGATCTTCCCGAAGGACGAAATTCGATCCACAACACTGAGGAAGAAGAGGCAGAGTAAACCTAGGTAATGGCAGGTTGATGCTTGCAGCAGGGGCTGTTAGCTTCCCCTGAGGTCTCTCCTGCCCTCTTTGGAAGCTTGCTGATACCTTCAAACCATGCCAAGATGGAAAGAGATCATGCCGCTATGGGAGCAGGAAAGAAGTCAGGCAGCTCTTGTGAGACTGATGGGAAGAGGTCTGGGGAAAACGTGGGTACATGAGCCAGCAAGCGTTGAAGAGATACAAACTTTATGGAGGAAACAACATGTCCAAAGGCTGGGGTGGGATTGTGTGTGACCTTCACTTCTGTGGAGGTGACTGGGCTGTCATTTTTCTGGGCTACTGATGAGAAGCAAGGCTTTGTCTCTGTGAGATTGTGACCCCTCCTATCAGCTCTGCCCCTATTGCCAACCTCTCTGAGAGAGAGAGAGGGAGAGGGGGAGGGGGAGGGAGAGGGGGGGGGGGAGGGGGAGAGGGAGAGGGAGAGGGAGAGGGAGAGGGAGAGGGAGAGGGAGAGGGAGAGGGAGAGGGAGAGGGAGAGGGAGAGGGAGAGGGAGAGGGAGAGGGAGAGGGAGAGGGAGAGGGAGAGGGAGAGGGAGAGGGAGAGGGAGAGGGAGAGGGAGAGGGAGAGGGAGAGGGAGAGGGAGAGGGAGAGGGAGAGGGAGAGGGAGAGAGAGGGAGAGGGAGAGGGAGAGGGAGAGGGATATTGTATATATGTGTGTATGGGTAAAGGCCAGAGGACAACCTTGGGTATAATTTCTCAAGTGATGGACAATTTTTTTTTGTGTGTGTGTGAAACATGTCTATCTCTGGCCTGAAACTTGCTAATTTTGCTTGGCTGCCTGGTCAGCACGTACCAGAGATCTGCCTGTCTCTGTATCTCTGGCACTGGAATTGCAAGCAATCCTCACCACACCCAAAGCCTGCCTCATTCTGTGTAATCAGTCTTTCAAAGTTCAGGTTATCCTGTGAGATCTGGCAACAAGCACATGCTAGCGAGGCTGAAGGACTCATCTATACACAGGTCTTAAAAAAGAAACAAATCACAAGAGGGCTGATGATGAGATGGCCCAGCCTCCAAGCCTGATGGCCTGAGCTTGATCGATAGACCAGAGAGAAACGACTCCCAGATGTTGTCTTCTGACATCCACTCATGTGCTATAGCATACACATGATGTACACACACACACATACACACACACACACACACACACACGAATGCACATGCACACACTGAAAGACTGGAGGGATGGCTCATTAGTTAAGAGTACACTCTGTTTCCAGCACCCACACGGTGGCTCACTACTGCCTGTAACTCCAGATTTGAGGAAATCTGATGCTGTCTTTTGTCGTGTGGCTCATGTGTGGCACACAGACAAAACTGTGAGCAAAACACATAAAATAAAGAATATCTACTTTTAAATGTTAAAAAAAAAAATGAAGAGAATTCCACTCACCATCCCAGAGGCTATGTTAATGCCAGTTTCTCCTGGATGGCTTCCAAATGATGAATTAAAGAACACAGGAAGGTACACCAAGCACTGTCCAGCTGGGAAACATGCTTTCTAGGACCAGTCGGCCAGGGGATTGGAGACGCAAGCTATGGGGGTGTGGGGGCAGGGAATTAATTAGTTTAAATGGGGCATTGAGTTCATGGTGAGAATCACAGGGGTGTTCAAGCCAGGTGGTCCTGCTGTCCCAGTTCTGGGAGCATGCCTGTGTGAACCGGTCACTCCCAACCAGAGTGCACCAGAAGTAGGACCCAAGACAGAGATTTCTTCAGAGGTGAACCCATGAGATTCCAGCGAGGGCTGAGGAAGTTCATCAAGGCAAGGGATTATTAGTAACACAATCGCGTCATGCCTAGCAGGCACTGTGAGGTTGCAAGTGGCCTTTAGAAGATGTTATTTGTAAGACATTGTGAATGAACAGTGGCAAGAAGACATTGATGACACATCATTAAGCCCACACAGTAACTTGGTCTGGTTGGGTGGCCCCTGTCTCCAAGGTGGGTATGAAGAAAGTCAAATTGTCTCAGTCCCCCTTCTCACTGCTGAGGTAAACCACATAACAGAAGTGACTTAAGGAAGGGTTCCTGTTGGCTCACAGTTTGAGGGGATACAGTCCATCCTAGAAGGGAAGGTATGGCGGCAGGAACATGAGGCATCTGGTCACATGACATCCACAGTCCCGAAGCAGAAAGATGCATGCTGGTACTTAGCTTGCTTTCTCCTTTTTATTTGTTCTGGGACACTTAGGGTGGGTCTTCCCTGTTGTCAGTTAACCTAATTTAGATCCCTCACAGACACACCCAGGGGTTCATCTTCTAGGTGATTGTAGATCTCGTCAAGGTGACACTATTGACCACTCACAAGGTAAAGGCCCACTGACTCTGGCCAGTCATGTTTGTGTTCTCCTGAGAGATGCTGACTTCCGGTCCCACCACATGTGAGAAAGAGGCCAAGAGCCCCACGGCTTGTCTGTAGGAGAGACACTCGGGGCATCACCATGGCAACAACCATGACTGCGATCCTTAACAACACAGAGAAGGCTTGCAGGCTATGGCAGATGGACACACACACTGTGTCTGGGGAGCACCTACCCTCAAGAGAACATGGTCACGAAGCTCCTCCCTGTGAGGCAAACAAACATGATGGAAGAATTCAAGAGATTCTGTGACCAAAAACCATGTGTCTGTGAAAGGCTTGCTAGTGGTTTCTGGGTCTCTTCCCACATAGATTGCTCGCAGTAAATTCTTGCCTGTGTTGGCTTCAGCAGAACCCAAGCTAAAATGGGTATCATTCCCAGAATGAAACACTGGGGTCACAGGGTGCACATATTATAATGGTTCCTTTTGTGCCATGTGTTTGTGCATGCACATGCATATGGAGACCAGAGAAGAAGTTTGGGTGCTGTCCCCCCCCCCTTTTTTTTAGACCAGGTTGGAATTCTCTCACGGACCTGGAGCTCACAAATAGGGTAGGATGGCTGGCCAGTGAGCCCCAGGCATCTGCCTGTTTCTACCTCTCCAGGGTTGGGATTATACCATGTAGCACCCCAAGCCTGTCTTTTCTACATTAAGTACTAAGGCCAGAGCTCGGACCTCATGCTTGTTGGCAAAGGACTTAACTGACCGAGCCACTCCCCCCCTAATGCCTAGTTTAGAGTTCTTCTTATGAAACCATGCTCTGTTTAGACCAAACGAGCTGCCTCTCTGCTCCCATCTTGCCAAGCTCTTCTATAGGCTCAGATGGCTGACCAGGTCAATAGCAATATGCTCGCACGAGGCCAGTTGTGTCCAGGCTACTGGATATGCGGATCTCACAGAAGCTAAAGGACACTGGGAGCTGGGGAATTCACCAAGATAGAATCCCAAGGGCTGGCGACTTCCACTTTATCAGAATTCAAAGAATTCAAAAATGGAAGTAAGTCTGCAGATTCTCACGTGTCATCTGAAGTCCCCGGAGCTCATCTCATTAGAAGTATAAACTAAGCCCTTCTTCCCCAGGAGATACACTATCATTGCGTGCGGCCTTTCACAAAGTTCACTGATGGAAGTCACTAGAAGTTTGGCCTCTGCAGATAACAGACCAGTTCTGCCCGGTCTGCATTCCAGTCCCTGAGTCATCCACTGACACCATATCCTGCCCTGCTCACGACTCTGTCCCTCTTCTATCTGGCAGCTTTACTGCTCAGGGCTCTCTGAGAGGTTTGCAGAAATGAGGGTGGAGGGGAAGAAAGATCAGACTCAGAAACTGAAAGTCGGGGCGGAGTGGACATCCATCAAATTCTACAGTGAGTCAGTCATGGGATAGACATGGTTAAAGGAACTTGGTCTCATCCCCCAAGGAACTCACAGAGAAATACAGCCTGAATGTTCCCTAGGTGAAGAGGAAGAAAGTGAGGTCTATCCCCATAAGGGTTGCAGGGACCCAGAAAGAGCAGTGTTGGGTGTGTCCATTCAGTGGCCTAAACTGCATGTGACCAAGGATAGCTATGAGTATAGCCCAACATAGAATCATAAGCTTTGGGGCTGCTGAGATGGTTCAGTGGGCAAAGGAGCTTGCTGCTCACACCTGATGCCTTGAGAGTGATTCCCTGGAGCCGACGGAAAGGAGAAACTGACTTCACAAAGTTGTCCTCTGACCTCTACATCTGTGTGGTGGCATGTACACCACACCGCTGCCGCCGCCGCCACCACCACCACCACCACCACCACCAGCTGCCACCACTACTACTAAATTTAGGGCCTCCAAGATGGTTCAGTATAAGCCTGAACAACCTGAATTCATTTCCCCCGGGACTCACAAGCTGAAAGGAGAGAACCAACTCCCCCTTTTGTGTGCACGCAAAGCAAATACTAAAAACATAAAAGTAAAAGTACACAAGTTGGGATTGGAGAGATGGCTCAGCAGTTAAGGGCACTGACTGCTCTTCCAGAGGACCCGGGTTCAATTCCTAGCACCCATATGACAATTCAGAACTGTCTGTAACTCTAAGATGTGACACCCTCATACAGATGGATGAGCAGTGTGAGGATATCAATGCACATAAAGTAAATAGATAGAAAGAGTCTCTATATAAAAAAAGTACACAAGTCTAAAAAATGTAAACCTGCATAAAGTATTAAAGTATTACATTTTTTCGTGTGTGTGCAATGTTTTTGTGACACTGTTGTGAAGTCCATACTATGAACTGTTTTTTTTTTTTTTTTATCCGCTCTGTTTTTACAGTACTGAAGAGTGAACCCAGGGCCTCCCACTCACCAGGCAAGCAAGCCCTCTGCATCCCCAGCTGTGTTTGAACTTTGTAGACTGGAGAGTCACATTACAATGTCAAAAGGTCATATGTGCCTATGAGTACACGTTATGACATGTGTGAGCCCAGAGAGCATGACACTCGGTGAGACAAGCCAGACGCGGCACGTGACAAACTGGAAGATTCTATTTGTATGAAACATCCAGAACGGGCAAACCTGGAGGCAGAAATGTAGATTCGGAGTTGCCTGTTGAGGTGAGGAGAATGGAGATAAAAGGTAATAATTACAGATGGAGTTGGGGAGAGATTGGTTGGAAAAGGCCCTGCCACAGAAGCAACAGGGCCTGAGCTGGAGCTCCAAACCCATGTCAGAGCCGAGGCAGCGACACATGTGTCTGTAAGCCCAGCACTGGAGAGACGGGAGGATTCCTGGTGGTCACTGCCAGCCATTCTAGCTAGTGAGCTTCAAGTTGAGTGAGAGAGCCTTGTCTCAGATACTGACGTGGGAGGCTGGAGAGATGGTTCAGTGAGTAAAGGCTCACACGCTGGAAGGGAGAGACCTGATGTTGTTCTCTGCTCAAGCCTGATGAGTGAAGTTTGAAACCCATGGAAACGGGGGACTGACCCCTCCACAACACAGATACACACACAGGCACACACAGAGACACACAGAGCCACAGAGACATAGACACACACAGAGCCACACATACACACCCACCACACACACACAGACACACACACATAGACACAGACACACACATACACGCATAGACACAGACACACACAGAGAGAGACATAGACACATACACACACAGAGATACAGACACACACAGAGACATAGACATACAGAGACACACACACAGACACACACACAGACACACACACAGACACACATGTACAGACACACACAGACACACAAAGACACACACATAGACATACACACAGACATACACAGACACACACAGATGCAGATACACATAGACATACACACACAGAGATATACACACAGAGACACAAAGACACACACAGACACACAGAAACATACACACACTCACACACACAGATAGAGGTGTAATGACATCTTTTTAAGGTGGGAAGTTGGGGCGTAAGAGAGGCTGCAGAAGACTTGTCCCTTCCTCCCATCTTGCCATAGGATTGTTTGTTATGTCTTGCTAGACTCTTGCTGTGCTGGGAGTAAATACACCCACTACCACATCTGGACTATTACAAGGACTCAGAGGACCAAACTCAGGCTTGTGTGGCTTTCGGGGCTTGTGTGGCTTGTGCTTTTACCCTGAGTCATCTCCCCAGTCTCAGGAAGTAGTTTTTGAGTTAAGCCTTAAAGGAGAAGAAGTGGGCTGGAAGGACTGACATATTGTCCAAGGCCAGACTAGACACAGCCTTGTGTACAAAGATAAGACCTTTTTGTTTTACCACAGACCCTGGGCATGCTCCAGATGGTCTAGGTGATAGCCGAGGATGAATAGGTTACAAAAGCTATTTGATGACATGAAATAAATCTTGTAGGGATATTTTATCCTCTGGTCAGCATAAATGATGACATGATGTGTCAGAAGGGGGAGACGGTTATCATCTGGGTGCAGATGTCCTTCCACACAAGAGGACTGCATATGGGCACCACTCTGTATGTGTGGCATCCCATAACTTATTTCTATGCCAGTTGTATCACTTACCTCACACATGTTGACTGCTTTTGTGTAAACACTGGGCACTCGGGTAACGGCCCAAAAAGAAGAAGAAAAGAATAGTAAAGAATCTGTCAAGCAGGTATCATAGCTAATTTATCTTCCTCTAGAAGAAATCTGAACATGCATTGGTTTTCAGACAGGCATTGAACAAAGAGTTGGGTGAAGCCAAAACACAGACACATTCACCCCGTGTATTTTGTCCCATAAACAAGAGAGTTATTATTTGGTGCGAAGAAGGATAGGATGATGGATGGTTGGGTAGCTGTGGAGATGGCAGCATATGAAGGACCGATCTCCACCCTGCAGTCCCGGCAGTGGTCCCAGGATGAGCACGGCAAGCTTGGTGCTCCTGGGCCTCACACTGAGCACTGGGGCCACCGTTGCAAAGTCAGAAGGAAGCAGCCTCTGCCTAAAGAGCCAGGTGTTCTTCAGAGACGCTTGCTATGAGTTTGTGCCGCTGGAACACACCTTCCACGGTGCCCAGGGCTGGTGTGAAGGACACGGAGGCCATCTGGCCTTCATTCCTGATGAAGACACCCAGCAGTTCCTGCAGAGACACATTACCCAGGACAGAGAATGGTGGGTCGGACTCACTGGAGGATCAGCGCACAATGGCACTGCGGGAGGTAGGTGCTGCATGAGGGTCTGATGAGAAGTGTGTGATAAAAATTCTTATTGCTACTTCTTACCCAGAACCCCATGGGGCAAATCAACATATCCTAATTTTCATGGCAAAGAAACCTTCCTCTTTGGTTGTTTGGTGGACCCAGTAAAATAATTCACGTACAGTAACTAGCAGAGGAGGTAGTCTAAAAACATGCTTATATTTCTCTAGTTCTGGAGTCTATGCTCTCTTTGGTCTGATGCTTCTGTATGTACATTCTGAGGGCAGATCTCCCCTGGGAGGTTGCAAGTCTCACACCTGAACAGTTCTGACCACCTTCTCAGGCTCTAGAAACTTCTGGAGCAATGTGAACCACTTCAGTATGAGCTCAGCCCATGCCCAGACATGGCTGCACAGTTGCCTGGAGTCATCCACCCATGAACAGCACAGAACACTCTGGGCTCTACATTCTGTCACTCCTAGCTAGGTAGCGCCACCTTTTATGGCTTCTCCAAGATGGTGTCCAGTTATGTCTGAGCATTTGAAACTAATGGTGAGGACACACCTGTTCTCTGGTATAGGGAAGAGAGCAGTTGAGTTTGGGCAAACATTCCGTGTAAGGGAGGGTAAGAGAGGACTCCTGCCAAGCCCTGCTGCATCTGCTTCCACTCAGGCTCTTGGACCTGGCTGGACACCTCAAATGTGAGCTACAGCAACTGGCAGGAAGGACACGCCACACCTGTCCCAGGGACCTGCGGTTACATCAGGAGTGGTCCTTTGTCTCAGTGGGCTGCCCTAGAGGATTGTACACAGACCTTTGCCTTCATCTGCGAGTCTGGTGAGCTGGTCCTGTGGAGGCTCCCTCCCTGCCTGTCTGCTTCTTCCCCTCTCCCTCATGTTTCTTCCTTCCCCTCTCTTCCACATCTGTCTCTCTGGGTCCCTCATCTTCCTGTCCAGACGCCTTGCCTGTAGACTTCTGACACTATCCTATTTGTTTGAGACATTCTACCTTTCCGTCTCTGGGTGCCCACCCAGGCTCCCAAACCTCTGCCTGTATGATACTCTGTATCTCTCCGGGTCTCTTGCCTCCTCTCCAGCTGTCCCCACTCCATCTTTGTGTCTCACAGTCCTAGCCCAGCACTTTCCCAGATCAGTGTATGTTCCTAAGTTGTCGCCTTCCCTTTGTTGCAGGGGTCGGCCGCAGCCTGGCTTGTGAGGGCCACAATGCTACCATGCACTGTGACTCAGGAGAGGTCATCCTAGTCCAGGATGCTTTCTACGGGCGCCAGACCCACTATATGTGCACCCGAGGAGTCTGGCCTCCTTCAGACCTGGAGGGAGAATGTGCCTGGGTCAGCGTCAAGGATGAGGTGGCAGGTAGGACCCCAGGGCCCCACAGCTCTGGCTGGATCGGAGAGAAGTTGCTGGTCTTCTATCTACAGTAGAGGGTTCTGGAAAATTCTGATGCTCTTCAGATCTGACCTGCGCCCCATCCGTGTGGGGACCCAACCAGTCTGTCTACAGCACCAAATTCTTAAATAGGACACCAAGGCAGCTTTACCAAGGTCGTCAAATCCAGATCCTGAGGCAGGAAGGCTTCTAATCTCCTACCCATCCTGAGAGCAGAGAATATCAACTTAACCCATTAAAAAAAAAAAAAAAGTACAAAACAGTTCAAATCTACAGGCAAGAATAAAGAGAGCTGAATTGGGTGGCTTATTCTGTGTTCCACTTGGGATATGGAGGAAAGAGAATCAGGAGTTCAAGGCTCCTCCTCCCCGCCCCCCTTAGCTACCTAGCAAGGTTGGGGACAGTCTGTGCTACCTGAGTCCCAGTCTGAAACAAGCCAGCCAAGAATAAAGAATATTGTGATAAACTCCCAGACAGCCATTATCCACCTTTTGTTAGATTGTAATACCATGTTACATTGTAGCATTAGCTTCAGATTTATTCATCAAGAATTGAATATGGCACCATTGGGCTCCAACCCTGCACTCTACTGCAGGAAACACTGTTTACAGACAGCACACCTGGTCCTCTGTTCTGCCTTCTTTCTGGGCTTCCCTAAGCCTTGTGTGATCTTGGTTAAGTAAATGGCGCTGTCTTCTGTGTGTCTGTCTTCTGTGTGGCATCCCGCTGCCTAAGGTTGTTTTTTGAGATGCGTGGTCCCTCTTGGTTTGTGCTGTTCTAGTTTATTTACTTTGCCTCTTACACAACACTCCTCCTTTCTTCTGCCCCTGCCCATGTGTGTAAGCCAGAAGACAAGCTTTGGTATCATCTCTCGGGGTTCATCTACCTGTTTATCTTGAGACGGAGTTGGGGGGGTAGGGGGTGGGGGGGTTCACTGGAGTGGAACTCTCTTAGACCAGGTTAGACTAAACGAGCTAGCCAATGAGCCTCAGGGACCTGCCTGTCTCCACTTCCCCAGTGCTAGGATTATACATTTGTATCACTGTACCCCGCTTTTCTACCTGGGTTCCAGGAGTTGAACTCGGGTCTATGTGTTTGCAGGGCAGGCACTATATTGACCATATATTCTCCTCAGTCCTTAGAGCAGACATTTCTGATGCTATCCTCTACCTATGTGGTAATTTCCCTTGGGCTCCCCATCCCCTTTAAGTCAGATAAAATCTCCTCTGACCAGTCCTTGCTCCATCAAAGGACTCAAATTTCAGGGACTACCAGGGATCCCTGGGGTCTCCTGTGAAGACTCTAGAACCTTCCTGGATCCAAGACATCAGGGAATCTGTCTTTGTCTGTTGCAGTGACCACTGTTCAGTCACCAGGGATCTGGAAAGGCAGGTGGTTTCAGCTCCTCAGCTAATGAGGACACAAGGTTGCATGCCCAGCCTGGGAGGCCTGGGACTGTGGGTTCAACTTCCCTGATATGCCTGTTAGAATTTCCTCTCTGAGGATCTGTCTCTAAACAAAGACCCGCGAGGACTGTGGGGTGCAGAGTACTCTCTGAGTCTCTTCCCTCTGGGGAGAGTGTGTCTCTTCTCCCTTGGAACTCTTCTTTGCCCCACTGCTCTTTCTCCCACACGTTCACCACAGTGTCCTTGCTCCCTCTGGAGCTGGTGTGGGGATAGAAAATACTGAAATCAGTCTGTACTTCTCAACATCTTTCTTTGGAGTTCCAGACTTCTGTGCTGGGTCCTCCAAGATGGAAGGGCCTCAGTTGGACGAGCTGAGGGAGGAGGCTTCCTCTCCACAGCACCCTGGAGCTGGGCTGGCTGCTTCCTCAACAGTCAGCTGTAAGCTTTGAAAACAGGGTCAGCCCACCCCAGAGAGCACACTGGAAGGGAAACCTGAACCCCATTGGGAAAGGGTGAGAAAACCTGGCAGGGCCCCAACATCTGATTGTGTCGAAGTGCCCGATCACTCAATCACCAAGTGGCCAATAAACATTTATTGAGGACCAATAGTACTGTGCACTACCCCGGGTTCTGTAGAGAGAGGATGAATCAAGCATCTGTTTCTGAAGAGCTCAGAGTCCAGGGAGGAGACAGATAAATGTCGCCATGGGAGGGAGCAAAAGGCACTGTGCATTTACTCATTAAAACGTGCTTTAGATCTACCATGTGCTAGCTGTGTGCGCTAGACCCGACAGTGTGCAGAACGTTTAAAATACTCCCAGGCCTTTGGAGACAACCATCTAGTGCCATGAATGCCCATGGGAGTATACAACCAGCCGGGGGGGGGGGGGGCCGGGGGGGAAGGTCACCAACTGGGCCTCCTCAGGTATTGTGCCGAGAGCTGGGGTGTAGCTCACTGCAGACAGCCTGCCTGGCATGTGGGAAGTCTCAGGTTTAATTCTCCGAAACCCCCACACCACCCAAAAGCCACAACTGAAAGAATTAATGTTTTGAGTTGGAAGCAGTGGTCTACACCAACCATCCCAGCAACGCAGGAAGTGGAGACAAGAGGATTGGTTGAGGTCAAAGATTAAGGTCAGCCTTAACAGCAGAACGAGACTCCACCCACCCACTCCAAAACTAGAAATTAGTCAGCTGCAGCGGTGGTGTACCCTTTTTGTTGTTGTCGTTGTTGTTTTGTTTTTTGGTGTTTTGTTTTGTTTTGTGACAGGGTTTCTCTGTATAGCCGTGGCTGTCCTGGAACCCTGGAACTCACTCTGTAGACCAGGCTGGCCTACAGAAATCCACCTCAGAAATCCACCTACCTCTGCCTCCCAACTGCTGGGATTAAAGGCATGTGCCACCACTGCCTGGCGGTGGTGTCCTCCTTTAACCTCAGCACTGGGAAGGCAGAGGCAGGTGGATATCTCTGAGTTCAAGACTAGCCTTATCTACTTAGGGTATTCTGTTTCAGCTACCTATTGAGGGCTTGTTTTTGTGTGTGTGTATGTGTGTATGTGTGTGTGTGTGTGTGTGTGTGTGTTTAAGTGTAGAAAGAAAAGAAGGGGAAAAGGAAGAGAGGAGAGAGGGAGAGGAGGGGGAAGGACCAGAGGGGAAGAAGAGAGAAGAGAAAAAAAGAAAGGGAGGGGAGGAGATAATCTGTCAATCATCAATTATGTTAGGTCATTAAACAGGGCAATTCAGTCCAAGGAGGTGTTTTTTAAAGCCCTGGACGATCTGAGAAACCAAACAGTACCCTAATTCTAGAATTGTGGGAGTGGTGAGCTAGGACTCAGAAAGCCACTCACAAGGCACAGGGACTTCCCAGGTATGCTTAAGGTCACCAGTCACATGACCTGGGGATGGAGACTGCCCCCCCCATCCCCAACTCAATCTCTAGGACTGTCCATTTCATTGTCCAACAATGAAAACTCATGAGTCCCCCTAGGCAGGAGAACCACTCCTCATGGAAACAGAAGAGAGCCAGAGAGGAGAGGAGAAGCCAGTAAGGTTCCTGGTGTGAACACCCTGCGGCTTAGAGAGACCACATTTAAGGTGTGAACACCCTGAGGCTTAGAGAGACCACATTCAAGGATGAAGAGAAACTTGAAGCCTCTGAGGACTGGATTCCGCCTCAGAAGTGGTATTGGCTGCAGTCTTTCCCAGCAACCCAGAAGGGGAAGCAGCCAGTCCAGGCCACCCAAATTTATGATCTTTAGAACGAGAGGACCAGAGCCTGTGCTGTTTTGAGCCATGTTTGAGCAGCTGTAGATGGACAAGTGTCCTCCACAGGTGCTTGAACCGGGGTGTCTGGGAAATGCGACTGTTTGTGATGTGGGACAGAGTCTGGTGAGGGGACATGTGGGCAGGGACAGGGGCCCACTGACTGGTTGACTTCCCAGGAGATGGGAAGTAAGAGACCACCAGGAAAGGTGCAGGTGGGGGTTTGGGGAAGGGGGAAAGGGGTGTGCAAAGTCCTACAGGATGAGGGAGCTTGGTGGTATAGGAAACTCCAGAGTGCATGGTGTGGTTTTAGTGCACAAGGCGCATGACAGGAAGTCCATCCATGGAGCCTGGGCATTTCCCTGCTGGAAAGAGATGGAGGCTGCTGGGCAGATGGGGGGGGGGGGGCTGGAATTTGGCTTTTAAAGGCACCCCAGCTGCTGTGGGTGCCTGTGTGCCCTGGAACACAAACAGGGAGCCTGGCATCTGAAACCTAGGTGGGAGATGCAAATGGCACTTGAGAACGGGAAAGATTCTAGGCAGAGAAGTGAGCCTGGTGGTATTGCTCACTGGTGAGAGGATGCTGTGATGTCTCTGGCTTGGACCACTCTGTGTCCTAAGGTCTGTAAAGCTGAAAGAGAGACTGAGAGATGAAGGACCTCATGTGGAGAAAAAAAAAGGGAGAGCAGAGTCCCAGGCTTGTCAGAACGAAGATCTCTAACTGGGGGATCCACGGTCTAATGGCGATAGAGGTCAGAGCCCGAGACCAAGATGTCAACAGGGTCACGCTCCCCCACCGCCCCAAAGCTGTCTGAGAGAAGGCTTCCCGGCTTCTGCTAGCTGTTTTCTGGTATCCCTTGGTGTCTTGGTTTATGGAAACATCAGTCTCTGTTTCTGTTTCTACAAGCCATAGATGAGAATACCACTGGCCCCTGGCTGCTATCAACCCCACGGTTGATAGCAGCATAGCAAACAGAGAGGAAAGGTAGACTCCATGCCCAGGATGGTGTCTAGGGACTGGGGGGTGGGTAGGTAATGTGCCTTGCTGGCTAAAGAACGACAAAGGCATTTAACTATGTCCCAGCTTAGAGCAAGCATGGGTGGCCTTCCTGTCGTCTTAGCTCAGGGCCTGTAGGTGCCAGCAGGCATTTGATGGGCGGGTGCTCGGTATCTGAGTGGATAAGGTAACATGTCTTCGATGCTTTTCTGAGTGTATGTCCTCTTCTCTCCCATGCTGTTCCTATCTCTGTGCAATGTGGATGTCTCCCAGGCCAGTGTCAGGGGCTGCAGGCATGCCAGGTTGTGGCAGATGGGACATACTTTGGAGATCTCTGCCCCACCAGGGGCAGCTACCTGTGGGTGCAGTATCAGTGTCTGGAAGGTGAGTCTCCAACTGGGTGGGTATGGGATTTTTCTTATTTCTGTTGTATGTCAGCTTGAAATTCTCCTCCTTAGGTGACACTTCCCTTATAACAGCTTCCCTGTTGCCAGACATCCCTGCCTTCGGGCCTGCTCTCTTGGAGCCGTGTGTGTGTGTGTGTGTGTGTGTGTGTGTGTGTGTGTGTGTGTGTGTGTTTACATCCCCACCTCCTGGCCTGCTCTCTTGGAGCCATTTGTGTGTGCACACATGCACATACACGCATACACACACACACACACACACACACACACACACACACAATTTCTTTTAAAATTGAATTTAAAAATATTTTTATTTTATCTGCACAAATGCTTTGCCTGCTTGTATATGAGTGAAACACACATGTAATGCTTGCAGAGGTCAGAAGAGGGCGATGGATCCCCTAGAACTGGAGTTACAGATGCTATGAGCCTCCATGAGGGAGCTGGGAACTGAACCCAGATCCTTGGCAAGAGCAACAAGCACACCAAACCCCCGAACCATCTCCCCAGGCCTAAGATTAAAACCCTAAAAGTCATGAAATAACCCACACTGTCGCCATTTGTAAAAATGTCATGATAAAGGAGGGAGAGTCCTTCCCTTCAGCACGACAGCCCCATCACTCCCTCCCCCCAAGGAAATGTTATTAATATTGTGAGGACATTTTCTCTCTACTTTTAAAACTGTTTGCAGACGTGGCTATGAGTGAACACATTCTGAACTCAGACATAATGATATGAACCAGACTGATCTATATAGCCCGGCTTTTCTTTTTCATTTATAATATATACAGGACTCATCTCTAAGACACTTTCCCATATTTTGGAGGGAGGAGTGGCTTGGCTCTGTGAGCCAGAGTTTAACCAGGGGCTTGGGTGTGAGCATAGCTGTGGCGCTGTCCACTGAAGCATGGACCTCTCAGCAGTGGCCACACCACATTGGGGACAGTGACCCCCTTGGCCAGCAGCCCTCCACTGCCCATGGCTCCTGAGTGAAGGATCAGGCCCCGTGAGACTCTCCTCATCCCGTGACAGAATACTGCTTGGACTGAGTACTGTGTAGGCTACCACCATGGTGCAAGCCTATCTTGACATGAACCTGGGATTATTTTCAGAGAAGAAATTGATAGTAGCTAGCTAAGTGCATTTTAAGTGCCGCTAGACAGCACTAAATTACCCTCCCGAAGAACTGCATTAATTCACTTTCCTACAAAGAGTACAGACGCCAGCTTCCCTTAAGGGTGAGACAGCGCACTGTGCCATCCTGTGACAAATGACTCAGAAAAGCAACTTCTGCCCAGGGCATGAGCCATAAGGACCTGAGGGGAAAAGATGAATCATTGTGGTGGGGTGGGAGGAGGGGAAGGTTCTCAGAGACATCGTGCAGGGAGTGGAGGTTGTGGGACAGGTACAGGAAGGGGAGGGTGGCAGCCAACAGGCTTTACCAGTGGCATTTGTTAGCTGGTTCTGTCCGGGTGAAGCAAGACGGAGGGCGACTCTCCCTCGTTTATTGTCTGGGAAGAGTAGGTCTTATGCCTTGGCCCTGACTTGAGTGGCTTTGCTAGCGGACAAAGCATGTCTTTTGGAGATCTGTCAGCTGTAGTGTGTCACTAAAGTGTGTGGCTTAGGGCAGAGGAGGGTGTGGCAACCACATTTCATCCTGTCCCTGTGAACCAGGGTATTCTGATTAGATTGTCCTCTGATTCATGAAGAGGAACCAGATGTCCCAACTGCACTCTGAGCACCCCTTACTGGTCCCAGCTGCACCCTGAGCACCCCTTACTGGTCCCAGCTGCACCCTGAACACCCCTTACTGGTCCCAGATACACCCTGAGCACCCTTTACTGGTCCCAGCTGCTCCCTGAGTATCCCCTACAGCTGAGGTCAGAGCCTGATGGTGTTCTGCCTTAATCTGGAGAGGCTTTGATTTCCAGTTTAGCATCCAGGCAGGGGAAGCTGCAGTACACCGGTTTGCGCAGGGCTGTGTGGAGCCCCAGCTAGTTCTGCTTGTCTCAGACCCCCACCCCATCCCAGCTTTTGAAGTTCAAGGCTTACAATGTTCAGTATGAACCAGCCACTTTAGCCAATTAGATTTTCATAAAGGAAGTTTTTTTTTTGGGGGGGGGACGTTGTTTGCTTGTTTATGTTAGTTGTTTTAGCCATTATAAAATAGACTTGGATAATCAGTGTCCCAGTTAAATAAATTCAGGTGTGTTATGAAGCTGTTACACAGAAGAGCACAGCTCTAGGACTGCCACAGACCAATCTCTGGGATGCATTAGGTTAAAAAGAACAAGGTACTGGGTAGCAAACACAGCCATCTGTCCATCTGTGCCATCTGTCTGTCTGTGTAGATTGAAGAACATGCATGTTCGAGTATGCTTGTGTGCCTGTATCTCTCTAGGAAGCAATCCAGGATTACGGTGACAATGGCTGCCACTGATCATCAGAACAGGGGTCTTGAGGGATGTGCGTGCTTTCAGAGACTGGCCTTGTATGTGGTGGGGTACCCGCCTTGTATGTTTGAGGTCCCGGCTTTGATTCCCAACATCACATATATGCAGGCTTCGTGGTGCATGCTTGTAACCTCAGCATTCCCGAGGCAGAGGCAGGAGGATCAGAAGTTCAAGGTCATCTGAAGCTACAGTTTGCATTTGAGGGCGGAGATCTATAGATCCTGTCTAAAATAAAATGAAAATGAAAAACATTTAAAAGGCCAGAGAGATCACTCAGTATTAGAAGTTCTTGTTGCCAGATGACCCGAGATCCATCCCTTTAGCCCACGTGGTGCAAAGAGAGAATTGGCTCTTCCAGGTCCTCTAACCTTTGCATCCACATGAATACATGTTCATGTGTGTGCCACGCACAATATGTGAATGAATAGATCTCTCAAAAGTAAAACTAATCAGGAAGCAGAGGCAGGTGGATCTCTGTGAGTTTGGAGCTAGCCTGGTCTACACAGTGAGTTTTGGGTCAGCTAGGGCTATATAAAGAGGCTCTGTCTCTAAACTAAACTAAACTAGTAAAGCTATAATAAGCTTTAAATGTTTTGTATAAAAGTAATGGCCACAAGGGTAGAAGGAAGTGAGTTTTAAGCAGAAACACACATCATTGGTTCGAAAATTCACAAAACATCATGCTTGGGTCTACAGGCCTGCGGCTGGTGGTGCCCGACAGGAGTTTTATCTTTGACAACGTCACCATCTCCCTGATGTGGCTCCTTTCTCCCTACACTGGAAACCTATCCTGTGTAGTCAGCATGGGAGATGGCCATACTTTTGACCCCTACTACCCTCCCAGGTAAGAGTGACCTCTGATCCTTAAAGCGGGTTGTATCAGTCAGCTTTTGCTGTATAACAAGCTATCCCCAAACCCAATGGCTGGAACTGTACTTTTCATTTCTCATGGTTCTGGGGATGGCTGGTTGGATTTCCTGGCTGGCCTGACCCTGTGGTGACTAGACAAGGAAGGCCTCCCTCTCTCTCATGTCCCATGGCTAACTAGATGTCAGCTGAGAGCATGTGGTGTTCACCATTCCACAGGCTGCCCTGGGCTGGATTCCACGTGGTTTCTAGAATTGAGAGTCAAGTGTTAGGAGTGTTATTGGGATTCTTTCTGTCACCGTGGAATGACAGCTCTGCCCTAGGATGGAGCCAGGCCGTGTGCTCAGGTGCTACCTCTGCAGTCTGCACCACCTTCACCACCTGGTCTCTGGCCACCCGAGCTTTGCCACACAGTTTTCCCATCACAGTTCAGCCACCCTGTCTGTGTGCCTTGGGTTATGTCATACCGGTAGCTCCAAGCCTCAATGGCTTTGTCCATCACACATGTACATGTGTGTGCTGTACACATAAGCAACCCTTTCGCCCTGACACCTATTTGAGCAGCAGCTCTAAGCAAAGGTCACCAGCATTTTGTCTTTTAGGAGAAACAGATGACACCAAACCCCTCCACCCTCACCCCACCCGAGTGATCCAACTTCCTCTGTTTTAACAATCCACTGGACCCCGAAATTACCCGGCCACTTCTGTCATTTCCATTCACCTTGGGACGGTCCCTTGTCATGCACCTGACCTGCAGCATAGATAATGGCATGAAATTTTTCTTTTCTTTTGTGGGTTTTTTTTTTTTTTTTTTTTTTTTTTTTTTTGAGACAGGGTTTAGACCAGGCTGGCCTTGAACACAGAAATCCACCTGCCTCTGCAGAAACCATACTGTACAAATGTCATTGTGCTTAACTCCCAGTTTTCCCTGCTCTCCTTCCTTCCTTCCTTCCTTCCTTCCTTCCTTCCTTCCTTCCTTCCTTCCTTCCTTCCTTCCATTTCTTCTTTCTAAAACATTTATTTATTATAGGGTGGCACACTTGTGCCACCTGCACGTGTAGAGGCCAGAGGACAACTTTAAGGAGGCAGAGATCCCCTTCCACCATGTGGGTTCTGAGAATGAAACTCAGACCATCAGGCCTGACAGCAAGCTCACTCACTGAGCCCACCCCCTTCTCACTCTCTTGCTCTCTCACTCTCTCACTCTCTCACTCTCCCTTTCTCCCTTCTAGATTGAATCTCATTCCGTACTTGCTACATATCCTAGGTTGGCCTTGAACTTCTTACCCTCTAGCCTCATACCGAGTGCTTGGATTGTAGATATGAGCCGCCATACCCTCCAGCCCCCTTACTTGTCTGACTTTTTGCAATGCTGGAGTTTGAACCTAGGGTCTCATGCAATGCTAAATTAGCGCTCGACCACTAAACTATAGACTTCTAGTTGTGCCTAGCTACTTGTTAGTCCAAGAGGTAGAAACTTTAAAACTGGACCCCATTCCTACCATGGATAGCAACACAACCTTGTAGAGAACCAGTCTGATGAATCAGAGGGTTCTCCTTTGGAAGCACCCTTTTTGCCTTGCATTTGATGTCCTCGTTCATACATATGTCGGGCTGTTTTCTTTCTCTGTCCTGGAAAAGCCTCTGCATATCTGAGATTGTATTATGGGTCTTACAGAACAATTTATATAAGGCCAACCTTGTCCAAGCCCGGAATTGGGTAACATGTGCCCCCTAATGGCAGGACTGGGGATTGACTGTTTTTCTGTCTCCAGGTATTGCCTGCTGTTTTGAGTAGGCTGTTTTGAGGTGATAATCTTGTTGAGAAAATGCTAATTACAAGGCAATACAAGCCTCATGGAGGAACTAGGTATACACGGGGGTGGTTGGGAAGAAGTCTAAAGCTACATTTTTTTGGATTTGAGTGCAGAAGCAGACAGCCCAGGGCAGTGGTTCTCAGCCTTCCTGATGCTGTGACCCTTTAATACAGTTCCTCATGTTGTGTTGACCCCCAACCATAAAATTATTTCCATTGCTACTTCATAACTGTAATTTTGCTACTGTCATGAATCGTAATGTAAATATCTGTGTTTTCTGATAGTCTTAGGCGACCCCTCTGAAAGAGTCATTCAACTCCAAAGGGGTCGCGACCCACAAGTTGAGAAACTCTGATCTAGGGGAGGGCCTGGCCTGGACTGAAGAAGCAGGTCCTGCAAAACGCTCATTCCCCCTTGTACTCATGGGCATGAGGGAAGATGAGAGAGTCTGGAAAGCTCAACAGTGCCCTGCCCAGGGAAAGCTGTTAACGCTTGCCTGTCTGAGGAGATTGTTCCTGGGAGAGGAAGGTGGGTAGGTACCCAGGACCAGATACTGATGGGAACGGGAGAAGGAGGATGCTGAGACAGACTAGAGGGTGAGATCAAAGTGGGGTGCCATAGGAGACACTGCTGATCCCACAGGGTTCCCGGCTTGTGTAGCTCTCAGTCTAGGGGAGGGGATATCATCCACACACTGGCCCTGAGCCACCAAAGGATGGGGAAATATGCCTGGGGGCACAATGTATCCTTGGAGTGAAGCATCTCCCTTCAACTAAGGGGATTCGTAGAGATGCATTCAACTGAGGCTCTTGGGGGAGGGGGTGGCATGGGTCACCTGCTACAAAGGAGAGAAGACAACCCTTCTTGGCCTGGGGTGCATGTGATCTGTAAGGTTAGTGCTGTTGCCAAGGGGCTGGAAAAGCAGCCTGCTATGTAAGCATGAAGGCCTGAGTTTGGTCCCCAGGACCCAGGTGAGAAAGCTGTAATCCCAGTGCTGGGCAGGCAGAGACAGGCGGATCCCTGCAGCTCACCAGCTCCCAGCCAGGCTGAGCTGGAGAGTTCCAGCTAACAGAGAAAGAGAGACAGACTCAGTCTAAAGTGGGCTGGCTATGGCTGTCCATGCCTTTAGCCCCTGCACCCAGGAGAGGTAGATCATTGTGACTTTAAGGCTACCCTTAAAGAACTTACAGAGCAAGTTCCGGGCCAGCCAGGGATGCATAGGGAAACCATGTTCCAAAAACAAATGAACAAGGTGGACAGAGATCTGAGGAACAACACTCAAGGCTGACCTCTGCCTCCAGATGCACCGCAGTGCACTCCTGTGATTCCAGCACTTGGGAGGTGGAGGCAGGACGACCAGAAGTTCAAAGTCATCCTCAGCTACATTTTGAGGCCAGAACTACATTAGACCTTGTCTAAAAATGAAACAAAGATCTCACAAATCAGAAAACATAGCACAGCACCCATTTCTACGCCATTCATATTTCACCAGAAATTCTGAGGATTTAGGAGATGGTTTAAGAGATATAGGAGTTGGGGGCAGGCAAATGTTTTGGACGAAGGTCTTGAACATCCACAGGTTCTCATATCTGTTAGGAACCCCAGAACCATCCCATTAAGGATACCAAAGGATGCTGACAGAGAACTAGACAGACACCATCTTCACTGTCAACCTATGGCCAAGGGTGGCCCTGAATTAGCAAGCACCTGAGTCACACGAATCCTTGAGAAGCAAGATAAACCCATTGTGAACATAAAGGGGCCATGACCTGAAAATGGGTCAGGCTTATGCCAAGAACACAAGGCTCAGCCACAGATGAATTGAGAGAAGGCAAAGTTTTCTGGAGGAGAGCCACACGTTGATTGGTGGCCTTGGAGTGGGACAAAGGAAGTGGAGAGTCTTCTGGGTGACAAGGAGAAGGGGCAGAAGATGAAGGTATAGGTTGGGAGTGAAAGGCTCTAGGCTACATTGGACACAGTAAAATGAGAAGCCAAACCGGCAATGGTGGTGCACACCTTTAATCCCAGCACTCGGGAGGCAGAGGCAGGCGGATTTCTGAGTTCGAGGCCAGCCTGGTCTACAGAGTGAGTTCCAGGACAGCCAGACTATATATAGAAAACCTGTCTCAAAAAACAAACAAACAAACAAAAAACAAGAGAGAGAGAGAGAGAGAGAGAGAGAGAGAGAGAGAGAGAGAAGCCAAGCAAGGCCCAGAGAAGGGGTTACATGAGCCGCTGGATGAGAGTAGACAGTATCAGAAAAGAACTTTCAGAGGCTAGAGAGACAGATTGGCTAGTGAAGATCTTGCAGTGTAAGCAGAAAGAGCTGAGTTCGATCCCCACCACCCCCATAAAAAGTCAGGAATGGTGACAGAGTTTGTAATCCCAGGACTATGGAGAGTGAGACAGGAGGATCCCTGGAGTTCACTGACTCCTGAAGAACATCACCCAAGGTTGACCTCTGGCCTCCACACACGTGCACATAGAGGTGCTTGCGCGTGCACTCACACACACAAATAATTGTTTTCAAAAGGCTGGCAGCTGACATTTTTCAAGAGTGGTCTATGCTATTCCTGATCCGATGTTGAGTTGTCATAGAGTGACCTCCCCTGACACAGAGAATAGGGTGTGCTGTGTGACATCTTTTACTTTCCTCTGTGAAACTTTTTTTTTTTTTGAGACAGTCCAGACTAGCGTAAAAATCACTATGTAGCAGAGGATGGCCTTGAACTTCTAATCTTCTGCCTCCTCCTCCCTGATGCTGGGATCACAGATGTGTATCATCACACCCAGTTAATGGACAGCTGGAGATCAAATTCCGAGCTGCATCCATGCTAGGCAAACTCTCTCCCTACTGTGCTACATGTTGCACAACACCCCAAGCTGCCATCTTGCCTTTGTGGAGAACGGGAGTTGTGAACTTATGCAGGATTATTGAAGCTGTGCTCCTTTAACCGCTCCTCCCCCCCCCTCGCCGCCCCCCCCCCCAGCGTGTCGAGCAACGTGACCCACCAGTTCAGCTCTCCTGGGGAGTTCACAGTGTTTGCTGAGTGTACGACCAGCGAGTGGCACGTGACCGCTCAGAAGCAAGTGATACTTCGAGAGAAGATGGAGACACCCCGTGTCACTGGGTGCTCTGGCCTGTCTAGATCTGGAGCCGGCCTTCTCTGTCAGGCTGTCTTTGGGGAACCCCTGTGGATTCAGGTGGATCTGGATGGAGGTGAGTCTGTAGGATGGAGCAGGTGGAGGCGCATGGGGGAGGGGGTTTGCCTCCTCCAAACCTATCCCGCTAACCTGAGGCTTTAGTGTCTTAGCTACCTTGTTCATTTATTTAACACCCGTGGCGTCTTCAGGGCTCTAAGTGCTTGGTCTATGGTGGTCCACTCAGGATAGACCCCATGTTAATCTACTCCAAGCTAGAAGGTTAGTGAGCCAGCGAGAACCCCCACCTTCCCAAGGCTCTTTCCACATGTCCACAATCCTATCTGAAACACTGGCCCTCCACACCACCTCCCTCTGGGGGAATTTCAATAGGAGGGGGTGGTCACACAGCCAGTGTGGACCAGGAGCATGGCGCCATTCTGTGGCCATGGGGCCCGGATATCAGCTGTACACACCCGAATACAGGCCTCTCCACAATTCTGGCGAGGGTACACTCTGATTGGACACAGTGCCTTCTAGTTTAAGCCAGAGGCCATTCTGATTGGTTCCAGCATCTGCCTTGATTCGCCAAGACTTTCTACGCTGATTGGTTACAGCTTCCGTTCTAATTTATCACAGAGATCACTCTAATTGTACCCACAGGATCCATTACTCCTCAGCACATCCATCCCCGGTGCTTGGATACTTCCCATCGATATTTTAAGTTCACCGCTTTTGTCTACAGAGACTCCAACCCCCAGTCCCGCCACCTTATCCACTGCAACCTTTTCCCACCAAGCGCAGTCCAGTTAGAGCTCTGAATGGAGCCCTGTTGACATAAATTATGCAGTGCAGAACTACGATGGTGGTGATGGTGGTGTGGGGGATGTTGGTGGTGATGGTGGTGGCTATCATCAAATGAGGAAGGATCTGACGCAGTATGACATCCTTCACTCTGATCGTCTTAATGGGATTGTGGTGGGGCTCTGACGCGGCACTCGTGAGATTCCTTCCTGTTCCTGTGTGCCTGTTGCCTGACAGGGGCTGGTATGTGCACCCGGGGTAAAGTGAAATAATCTTTCGTTGATTTGTTTAGTCTTCCTACAAATATAATTGTGTGTCAGCTCTTTGCCGGGTGTGGGGGAGGAGGGAATACACATGAAAGTGAAGGGTCCTGCTCCTATAGGGCTTTATCACCATCATCACCAAATGATCATCATCACCGTCACCACCATCATCACCACCATCATCATCACTATCGTCATCATCATCCCCCCATCATCATCATCACCATCATCACCACTACCACCATCACCATCATCAACACCACCAGTACTTCTTTTCCTTCTCCTCTTCCTCCCTTAAAAAAAATGTTCATCAGCTTCCAAACAAGAAAGTGTTTGGCGTGGCTTCTACTGGAAAGAATACCATCTGGTTATATACATCACATTTTCAACCAACTACAGTATTTGGCATCCAGCTAGGACAGTCATCTGCTGCCTGCAAGGGAGGCCCCACTTTGTGGGGAGCAGGTTGGGTTTCATAGAGATTTACCTGTCCTAGGAGGTCATCAGTGGAAGTTGAAGGAAACAACTTGAGCAATTTTGGCTGAAAACAAGGCTAGAAGTTAATTCTCCTGCTTCAAAATTCCTGTGCGCCAACCCCCGTACCTCTTTTTCAGTTTCCTACCCAAGGGGAAGGTCCCCATCATCAGGATGTTATAGCATTTGCTATAAACTTCTGTGACCAGGGGCATAAATGAGTAACAATGGGACTGCAGCTGTGGGTCGGTTGGAAGAGGACTTGCCATTCAGGAAACCCTGGGTCTGATCTCCAGACTGAGCACAGTGGTGCTTGCCTGTAGTCCTAATTCTTGAGAGGTTCGGACAGAAAAATCGAGAGTTCAAGGCTATCCTTTGCTACATAGTGGGGGTCAAGGACAGCCTGGGCTACATTAGGCCCTATCTCAAAAACAAACAAACAAAAACAAATAATATAAAAACTGATCAGAGAGGATTCAGAAAGTTAAAAAATAAATAAATAAATCACGTATAAAGCCAAAACTAAAAAAAAACAAACTACTTATAGTTAGCATTTAGGGAGGGCGGTCTGTCCTCACTTATTTCTCCAGACTCATGTTTATGTTTCCTGCAGAATTTGACATCAGAACTCAGCCTGAACTATCCTAGAATGCTAGCTGCACAGTTGGTAATAGCCTTTCTAAATTTCCCTTAATCCCTCTAGGAGCCGAGGCGACTTACGCTGTGCTTTCGGGTAATAGAACTCTGGCTGAGTTCACCACCCCTAGGGGCTCACAGCTTTACAATCTGACCCTGGGCAGAGAAATCCAGGAGCTGCTGGGCCCTGGGAGGCACCACCTGAAGGTCCAAGCTGTCAGCAACAGCACCACCTCCGTCCCCTCTGGAAACGTCACTGTCCACTTTGTGGAGCTGCTCTCAGGGCTGCGGGCCTCCTGGGCTTCCGACCACATGGAGCTTGGGTGGGACTTGTTGGTCAATGTCTCAGTGGCTCATGGTACCCTGGAGGAGCTGACCTTCGAGGTGGCAGGACTCAACACAAACTTCTCCCAGAAGGAGGAGAGTGTTGGGCAGTCGTCTGGAAACTTCCACGTGGCGGTTCCTGCTGAAGGTACTGGGGTTGGCAACTTCCTCTGGTACCCACCACACCTTTTTTATAGTTCTGATTTGGCTCCCCTGGGGCTCAGAGGGGTGCCAGGAAAGAAGTGACACCAGGTAGGTGTGAGGGTCTCAGGCCTTCTGCCAAAGGTCTGCTAAGAGAACAAAGATTCCACAAGAGAGCCATTGGGGCTTCGCTAAGTGATGCCCATGAGCCACAGCCTCCTCCTCCAGCCTAGTCCTGATGCTTCCTTCTCCACTCCCTTCTCCAAGAGTCTGACTTGAAATAGGAACAAGCCAAAGGATGGGAAAATGAAGAAATACACACCACACTGGGACTTTAATCCCCGTGACAACTGTCAGATGTATCTCTGCCTCGAGAGCCATGTGTGTCCCAGGATAGATACGAATGCGGTCCAACGTAAACTTGTAAACTTATTTAAAACATAATGAGATTTATTTATACATTTACTTATAGTAGCTCAGTTGCTATGCTCTTGCATTGAACTCTGTGGATGACATCATGTCCCCATGCCCTAAGTTTAGACTCACCTGCTGGCTTTTGGCTCCCTAGGCTCCCTTGAAGCTGTCCATTTAAGTCTATCTCCTTTTAACTGATAAAATCGACTAGTCCAGTGGCATTTTGCACATTTTTAGATTAATAGACTTCTTTTCTCCCTGAGGTGAGATGATCTGGGCCTCTCCAGTAAGAGGGAGGACACAAAGGGAGTGCGTCCGGACTCCGCCCTTGGTGGACATGTTTGAAATTGCCACCGGTACTAGTCTCTGTGGGCTCCTGAGACCATCCTCTGGGCCCCTCGGACTACAACCCTCAAGATGATGAGGGCTGTATCTCCCCTTCAGCTGGCTGCACATATACAGCATCTTCCTCTCCCAACCTGTCCCTGCTCCCTCACCATCCCTCTCCTGGAGGCCTACATCTGGTCCATAGACAGTTCTTACCCACACTTGGCCCACTGTATTTCCCAGGAACAGACAGACAAGACACCCATTTGCTTATGCCTGCCTTCTCTATTCCCCATATCCACCATCATCCATCACAGGCTGATGCCACAGGAATCCACAGTAAAGAACCCACCTATGGAGTTCTTCAGCCTCAAAGAACCTTCTCGTCCTTTGAAGGGTAGCCCTGTTTCACTTTCAACTCACACACCATACCCCACCCAAGCCCGCTATGTCTCTGTGTCATGTACCTTCACCTGTGTACCCCCAGAGTCTTGCCTCAGGCCTGGTATATAGTAGGACTCGTAAGTGCATAGAGGCTGAGAGATTCCAGGGCTGCAGTCAGGCTGCCAGACAGGCACACCTAGGGAAAGCTGTCTCTGCTGTGTCATGGAATTTTTTGACAACTCCAGCGACTCTTCCCCCTTGCATTGCAGGTACCTTCCTGGTCACTGTGCATGTGCGGAATGCCTTCTCAGAACTGAGTCTGGACATCGGGAACATCACGGTCACAGGCAAGGTGTTTGTACTCTCAGGAGTCTAGGACATTGAACCTGCCTGGGGTCTAGGGAGGAGCCCTTCAAATAGGGCTGTGAGCAGGGAGCCCGTTCTATTGTCACAGACTCTTTCTGGGTGCTCTGAAGACACAGTTGCAGAAAGTTTCATTCAAGTTCCACATTGAACGTGCTCAGACGTCCTTCCTGCCATGTCTCACTGAGCACTGCACAGTACTCAGACCACAGTTCACATTATCTTAGGCATTATAGTCTAGGGACCATCTGGAGTGTAGGAGGTGAGCTGAAGTTTTCTTCTCCATCTCCTGCGATGGCTTGAGGGTGTGGCTCAGTGGTAGAGTCCGTCCTTAGCACACAGAAACTCCGGACTCTACCCCCGTGATGCAAAAACAATAACAAAAATACAGAAGAGGAGGTTTGGGGGATGACTGCTGGTTAAGAGCTTTCTGAGCAGGTGTGAGCACCTGAGGTCAGGTCCCTTGCACTCAGGGAAGAGTCAGGCAAGGCAGCTGCACATCTGTCACCCACAGAACCTTGTTATCTGTGTCTCTATCGCCTGAACGGTACATCTTGGGGGCATCTTCGATATGATCTCTGTTTTCTCATATTTGTTTGTTTGAGAAGGGTCTTGCTGTGTTGTCTAGACTTGTCACAGACTCTAGGCTCACCTGCTCCTCCTACTGCCTCAACCACTCCCCCTTCATAGCTGGGACCTTGAGTATGTATGTGCCATGATCCTTTCGTGAGTCCGCCTTTATGTTTTATAACATTTTCCCACCAAAGCTTAATTCTTGTTCTCATTACGTTCACAGTCCCCTCCAGCCTCCAGGAACCATCTGCAATAAATGCTGAAGCAAAGAATGTGAGCATCTTTTGTTTTTGTTTTTTGTTTTTCGAGACAGGGTTTCTCTGTGTAGCCCTGGCTGTCCTGGAACTCACTCTATAGATCAGGCTGGCCTCGAACTCAGAAATCCACCTGCCTCTGCCTCCCAAGTGCTGGGATTAAAGGCGTGTGCCACCACTGCCTGGTGAATGTGAGCATCTTTAAAGCACTTAACTTCACAAGGAAACAATATCCAAGCACTCTTCTTAAAGCCCAAAAGCGTGTTCTCTAATCACTACAGGGTTACGATGTAAACAACAAGACCCCGAGTGGTGTATATAGGCCAATTCCCTCAAGGCCTATATTCTTAACCGATTGCCTCTGCCTGCCACATTCTCCTGCTGCCTCTAATTGGATCTCCTCTAAGGAAGAACTGGTGGCACTTTGAGTGTTAAGCATCCTTAATGTAGCTTAAGGGTAGCAGTTGGGTCTCCGTTACCACGTTCCCCATCATCAGCACAGGGCCTAGTCCAGAATGGCCTCTATCCACGCAGGCAAATGCAGTGAGTCCTAAGCCTACATTGGAGATAAAGCTATGTACCCAGTGAGTCTTAGGGAGGCACACTATGCCTCCTGAGGGATGCCTGAGAGCAGATGACCATCCAGAACCTCTGCTCTTTGCCTCACCCTGTGGCTGTTGTCAGCACGCAGTGCTCTGGGATGGAGGGTACGTTGGTGGCGGCTTTCTATAGTGAAGCTGACTTGTGGAGTGTTCTATCACTGGGGGTCCCTTCCTCCACAGGGTCACAAACAGGACATGAAGGTGTTCGCTGAGCCTGAACTGTACGTGGACCCTTTCACAGAAGTCACACTGAGCTGGCCGGATGATGACCCGGGCTTGGACTTCCACTGGTCTTGTGGTAGGTGGTGTGACTCTCCTGCCATCTGTTTCACTGAGCATCGTCAGGTTTGTCTGCTCTCTCTTTGTCGGACACAACTCCTGTCTGACACTGTCTGCCTGTGTGTGCCAGAGTGTAAACCTCAGACATGGGTATAGAGGTAACAGCAAGCCAAGGAGAGATGGTGTCTCTGAACGTGTGTGACAGGGGCATGGGGAGACTTAACAGCAGTAACAAAACCTAAAAGCCAGGTAGTTTATTTCATTGACACCATCTACTGACAAATCCAGATAAGACCAGCTAGGCCTCCTCTGAGAGGGTCATTCCTTCCTAACATATAACACCACACACACACACACAGAGATACACACAGACACAGATACACACAGACACATAGACACACAGATATACACACAGACACACACACAGACACACAGATAAACATAGACACACACAGACACACACACAGACACACACACACACAGACACACACAGAGATACACACAGACACACATACACACACAGAGATACATACACACAGATACACACACATACACAGAGATACACAGACACACACACAAACAGAGATACACACACACACACACACACACACACAGATATACACCCCCAAATTAAAAAGGGACAGTTTGGAAGTAGGGCATGGTGGCTTATCCCTGTCACCATGTCAGTCAGGAGGCAGAAGCAGGAAGACCAGGAGTTTGAGGCTAGCGTAGGCTGTGCAGCCAGACCCTGTCTCAACGAAACAAAACCATCAATAGAAGCTTTGCTAAGTCAGAAAGTCCATGGTGTGCTGGGTTCAGGGATGTTGAACACAAGTGTCTTCCCATCCTGCTCAGGACGTTGCTGGGCTCAGTGGGATGCCTGTGTAGAGAGGCAACTGCTCCACACAGACCAGAGGCTGCTGGTGCTCCATACCTTCTGTCTGCCACCTGTCAACTCCGCTGTCACGCTGCATTTGGCTATCCTAAGGGGCCAAGAGCTGAAGAAAGAGACAGAACAGTGCCTCTACGTGTCTGCTCCCCTGGACCTTGGGCCTCAAATCAGGTGAGGCACATGGGTGCTATGTCATCAGCTGGCACCACTTGGAGGTGGAACTGGAAGGGTGGGCCAACCTGTCTCACCATAGGGGTGGCAGCCTGGGGATCAGCAACAAATGGCATGAAAGGCAGCAGAAGTCTATGACAACTTCTTCATCCAGAGAACAGGAAAGGCTCCATCCATGTGGAGCTCAACAGAGACTTGGAGGAGGGGCTTGGGGAGAGGAGGAGAAGGGGAGAGGCAGGGCCTTACACCCAGGAGCTACCCAAGGTCCCTGAGCAGAAGGGGATATGCTCCCAGCTTGCTTCAAAACATTCTGCTTTCCATGAGTCGACTTAGCATCTTACAGGAGTCAAAGTAGAAGCTTGAGGTGGCTGGCCTGTCAGCCGGGTCCTGCTGAAGCAGATGGCTCACTCTAGTCAGAAACTTACTACCAATGGATAAGCATCCTTCTCAGCTGTGAGTGAGCAGGACTAACCCAGGTGACAGTGTGGAGCTGCTATAGGGTGGGGCAAGCCATCGATCCTAGGATTACAGAGGTAAGACAGGGGATGACTAGAATCTCCTCTGTCAAGAGAGACTGAAGCTATGGCCGTGACTAGTGGGCACTGAGTCTGCCATGTTAGCCCTTTGGTAAGAAATAAATGAATAATCCTGTGCTTTCCTCAGCCCACCACCTCTCCTCAAGCCTCCTGGGCCCCTACCAATGCTTTGCACTGGCTGGACCTAGACAGAAGCCCAGAGGGTGGGAGCTGAGACATTGTCTCTGCAGGGAGAGCCAGAGAATGGCCTGGAAGGTTTATAGAAACCCACCAGCATGCTTGTACTAAGGAAGACACTAATAAGAGAATTAGGAAGTTTGGCAGATTTATGAAGTTAAGGCTGAGAGGACTTGGAGAGGAATTATACATACAGCAGATGTCAAAGTGACCTGTCAGGGGCTCCAGGGAGGGGGTGGGACATCATATAGAAGGTTCAGGGGGCTGTAGCCAAACAAGTGATCTTCAGGTTCAGTGAGAGACCTTGTCTCAAACAATAAGATGAAGAATAAGAGAAGACACCCCATATCAACCTCTGACCCCCTCACATGCACACACATGCATAAACATGCACACATGCATGCATGCACACAGATACCTGTGTACACACACATGCACATACTTCTGTACACACATACACATACATGCATGTACACACACCTGTGTGTGTGCGCGCACACACACACACCAAAACAAAAACACAAAAGAAAGAAGGCCCAGAGTTTGGATTCTGACTCATGGTTCATGTTCCATCCACCCACTCAGGAGTGATGTCACCTGGGACCAATCATGGCATCCTATGTGTGCTATGAAGCCATGGCACTGTCACTTTTATCAACACTAAAGAGAATCTCAGAATTTATATGGCTTTGTCCATTTCCTTTGCAGCTAAGGAAACCAATTCTTAGAGTTTAAGTAAGTCATGCAAGGCAAGTCTTCCTAAGTGACAGGGGTCAGGATTGGAAGCCAGGGACCTGTCCTGCACTCCCATTCCACCCCAACATCATTGCAAATAGAGTGACATGGAAATCTGGTCATGTCCTGACTCTTCTTCGGCCTGCAGACCAAGGCTGTGTCCTGGCTTAGGTTGGAGCATTGGTTAGTTTATTCCATCTTTCATTCGGACAAAGGCAATGTCCCACCTGCTCTACAGACTTGAGAACTGGGCAAAGACCAGGCAAGTGGTCATGATGCCTGACTGAACTTTCTCTGTACACTCTGTACCTTCCAGCTGTCAGAAGAACTGCCGGCCAGTGAAAGCCGACCAGGACATTCTGCTCACCGTCACCGTGGGAGATGAAACCCCAGTGGCCGTGTTCAACTGGTACTTAGATGACACCTCATCAGAGAAGGTGAGATGTCACAGCCACTCAGAAGAAACTATGTCCTCTGAGAGAACCAGCCTTGTGTTGAATGCTGGGTCCTGAGCCAGGGTAGGCCAACCTCATTTGGAACAGGCTCAGGGGCAGCCAGGAAGATTAGAAACCTGAGGGAATTTCTAACAGGTGAATGGATACACAGGATCAAAGCCTATGGGGAGAGAGACACTGTTGCTCTCAGCCCAAGTCCCCTACTGGGATGCAGACATCTCTCAGCTGCTAGGCAGCAGCATGGTGGTCTATGAACGTCTGATAACCCAGCACCCTTGCCCAAAGGAAGGACATTTCTGCAGTATGCCACATACACAGCTGAGGTCCCATGGGGCCATGCTGAGAAGGATGCTTCTTTAAAGCTTGTTCTTGCCCTCTTCTCTGCCCTGTTTGCTTCCCCAGCTGATTCCCCAGCGAGTTCACCCTGTATAAGTGACTTGCATACATCCCTCGTCAGACTCCTCCCTCCATAGGTGATCTACACACTCACTGGCCCTAAGACTCCTCCCTACATAAGAGACCTGTACCCACATCCCTCCTTGGGATCCTTTTCTGGGAACCTGACCTTAGGCAAGAGACAAAGCTGGAGGCTGTTTCCTGACCTCCTGGGTAGTAGCACTGCCGCCATTTGCTCATCAGAAGAAATTTGACAGGCCCAGGGGGTTGGAAGCCATAGGACTGAGGATGTCCAGGGGCCTACCTATAACAGACCCCAAGGGCCTGAGTGCTCTTCCCTTGCAGGCTGAGCCCCTGCCAGCTGCCTGCAGACTCAGAGGATTTTGGCCACGATCACTGACCCTCCTTCACAGCAACTCCTCCATTCTGCTCCTGAACAGCAGCTTCCTGCAGACCTGGGGACCTGCTATTCACATCCGGGTCACAGGTGAGAAGCTGTCACCCTATCTCTCATTATAGGACCAAGACAAACTTGGAAACACTAAAATAAGGGACTTTGGTCTAGCGTGGAGCAAGGTACGGAGTTTTCTGCCTGGAAGACTTTGGGCAAAGGATTTGAATTCCTACGTGACCGGTGGCCATAGACCTCTCTGTGGGAGGGGCTGTGGTGGGCTGAGACTGAGTGAAAAGAGCCAGGCTCCAGGAGCAATGCCTTCTGTCCCATGAGGGTCCGGGGCTCAAAACTTGTGCTCAAACAGGCGCCCAGCTGCTTCTCTCAGCCCACCACCCCACAGAGGACAATTGTTAGATAAGAGTATTTGGGGGCCTACTCCAGAATCTCCAGAGAGGTCAGAGGCTGCCAGTCTGTAGCAGGCCAGACATCTTTGTTTAACAAGTTCCCAGATCATCCTGAAGAGGGGTTAAGGTTTTGGACAGGCAGTCCCCTAAGCACAATGACTCTTGGCTTCCCAGCACTGACCAGCCACGGCTACGGGGAGGACGCCTACATGATCAGCATGCTACCTCCACCTGAGGTGCCTGCCTGCATGATTGACCCGGAGGAAGGTTCTGTACTGACAAGTTTCGCTATCATCTGCAGCACCCCCGCAGCCCTGGGCCCCGTGGAGTACTGCTTCTGCCTGCAGTCAGGTACCAGCCAGAGGCTCTGCTCTTCCCTCAGCTTCCAGACTCATCTTCTCTCAGAATGGGTATTGTCCCTGCACTAGAGTATGTTCTATAATGAGAGAGGTTGACAGGATGAGAGACTCCTAAGTCTTGGTCACCCTCAAAGAACTGGCCCAGTGGGCATCATGCAATAGCAGCATCTGCCCAAACCCAGGGGACGCAATGACTTTGTCCCAGTGTAGGGTATATAAAAAGGTTAAATGAATGAATAGACACAACAGGTAGGGGCATACCATATCATAGTCCTCCACACACACACACACACACACACACACACACACACACACATACACACACACATACACACATACACACACACATACACACACACACATACACACACACACACACATACACACACACACACATACACACACACACACACACACATACACACACACACACACATACACACACACATACACACACACACACACATACACACACACACACACATACACACACACACATACACACACACACACATACACACACACATACACACACACACACACACACACACACACGGGGGGGAGACAGAGAGACAGTTAAGGGGGAGGGAGAAGAGAGAGGAGAGAAAAGGGAGAGAGAGAAGTAAATAGAGAGGGAGAGAGTTGGGGGAAAGGAAGAGAGAAAGAGAGAGGAAAGGAAAGGGGAGTGAGAAAGAAGAGAAGAAACGAGAGAGAAAGAGAGACACACACACACACACACACACACACACAGAGAGAGAGAGAGAGAGAGAGAGAGAGAGAGAGAGAGAGAGAGAGAGAGAAGAGGCAGGGAACACTGAGACTCTTAGAAAGTCTGACATTGTAGCTCCTAGAACCTTCCACACTTTCACTGATCCTGACTTGTAAGTGGTGGCAGAGAATGGCAGTGTCACAGGACAAGCAAATCTCAAAGAACATTTTTTTTTTTTTTTGGTGTGGAGGTTCACAGAGGGTGAACCATCAAAGATCCTACCTACACTGCATGACAACCATCCAGTCATCCAGACTGGCAGTGGATATGAACAGGTGGATGGCGCGGGGCAGCTCACTCCGTTTACCATTGCACTTTGGTTGCCATAGATTCCCCCTGTGGCCTTGGGCATTTGGGAACTGTCACACAAACTCTGTGTGGGCCTTAGTTCAAGTGGAACTTTCTTCCCAGATGAGGCACCATAAGTGGTGCAGGCATACTCTTCAGTATCCTGCCCAGACACCACATGGCATAAACAGTGTGCCCTGACCTGGGCGGGGTGGGTGTAAACCCTTCTGAGGGAGTGTAGTCTTTGTGGATTATCTTGTCAAAGGATGTGCAGTTTGCTGGGCTGTTAAGGTAACAGGGACTGGGTCTCAAGTAGACTTCATTTCCAAACACTTCCCCTCTGTACCCAAAGGGAGAGGCCAGATTCCCCTTTGTCCCCAGCCCCATCTCCCACAGCTCAGCAAGAAGGCAGGAGGTATGGCCATACAACACTGACTGTTCACTTGCAAGCCAATGGCTTCATGGTTGTCCGCTCACTACACAATGACTGGAGACTCCCATGATGTGTGGGGCTCCTTCAAGGAAAAAAGATATTCATCTGCTCACTTATGTTTATAACAGATAGGTGTCCAATGTCAGGATGTGTTCTGGGTGCTGGGTATGCTGCAGTGAGCACAACAGAGGAAATTGCTACCATCACAGTCTTTAACATCTAAAAGCAGAGACAACTGGTAAACCAAGACATGTCCTACAGGGGGCGCTGTTTGAGCATAGCAGCAGGGAGCTTCTCTGTGGGTGCTGTGAGGCTGGGGTGAAGGCATGGAGTCTGGTGAAGAGTCTGTCCGGACTCTTACTTGTGTGAGGCCCTGGATCCTATTCCTATCACTGTTAAAACAAATCCCCAAATTAATGTGGACACTAGGGGTGCTGGCTCATGTCCTACAGTCCCAGCACTTGAGAGGCTGGGGCAGGAGGATTGCCTTGAGCTCAAGATCAGCCTGGGCTCCATGGTGAGTTCTAGACCAGCCTGAATACAGAGTGAGATGTTGTCTCAGAAAAACAAACAAACAAACAAACAAACAACAAAAACGAAACAAAACCAAAATCAACAAAACCCCGAGTGAGTACCAACAAACAAACAAACAAAAAACCCCAATGGGCTGACTAGATAGCTCAGTGGGTACAGGGGCTTGCTGCTCTGGGGCTTACTGCTCTGGCCTGGGACTTGAGTTTCATCCTCAGACCCACATAAAGGTGTTAGGAGAAAACTAACACCATAAAGCTGTCTTCTGCACTCCATATGTGCGCTGTGGTATGTGGGTATCCTCCTCTCTCTCTCTCTCTCTCTCTCTCTCTCTCTCTCTCTCTCTCTCTCACACACACACACACACACACACACACACTCAGACATCATAACAAATCACACACATCATATACCAGATACATGACATCATATATACAGAGAGAGAGAGAGAGAGAGAGAGAGAGAGAGAGAGAGAGAGACTTTAAAAACAACAAAAACAAAACAAACCTGCCTAGCTTGTGCTGCTGGTTCCTGGAGAGTTGTGGATCTGGTCTGAGTGGAATTTAGGAGGCTAATTCTCTTCCTCTTGCTATTCCTCTCTCTCCATCCACTCCCTAACTTGTTTTTGTTCATGTTGTAATTTGTTTTACCACATTAAAAAAAAAAAAAAAAAAACTAACTAAATAAATAAATGCCAAAACAAACCACCTCCAGGATGGAGAGATGGCTCAACAGTTAAGACCACTTGTTGCTCTTTCAGTGGACCCAGGTTCCATTCCCAGCACCCACACGGTGGGCCACAACGTCTGTAGCTCACGTCCCAGGGAATCCAACATCCTCTTTGGCCTCTTAGGCACCAGGCATGCGCGCGGTGCACAGATACACACGTGGGCAAAACACCTATACACGTAAAGTAAAAATAAATCTAAACTTTTTTAAAAATTTAAAAACCAAACCAAGGCAACCAAAATCAACACAAAGAAAAACCCAAAAATCAGAAACCTGCTTACAAACAGGGAGGACGTGTAAAGTGTGTTTTTCATACACTTTAGGGAAATGGTTCTAAAGGTACAGCAACCTATGTGGTAGCCTTCTCCCCAACCCTGTGGATTTCCAGGGTGGCCGTCACACCAATAGCTGGAACTTCTCTGTCCCTGTGGCCAGGGGTTTGGCTCTGCCCTCTTAATTGCTCCATTTCCATTTTTTTGCCAGGTTCCTGCCTCCACTGTGGCCCTGAACCAGCCATCCCCACTGTGTACCTGCCACTTGGAGAAGAAAAGGATGGCTTTGTCTTGACAGTGGTCATCTGGGTCACCAATCAGGCGGGGGACAGAGAGCAGACCCAAGTGGCAGTTAAGGTGGGTGGCGGTTGATGGCTCGTGTCTCTTTACTGTGAAATGTCTCCAACGTGGCTGAACTATGGGGCACGCGGAGGCAGCTGAGGGCATGGGTGAGCAACCATGATCAGCCAGCAGAACTCTGGTCATGGAGAAATCTCAAAAGGAGTTCATGGCCCAGAGGCTCAGGAGCAGGTGCAGTCGGGGGATGGTAGGGATGAAGAGAACAGCTGGAGGTAGAGTGTGATCTTGCCCAAGATGTGGTGGTGGACTCTATCACTTGCCTGAGACAAGTGCGTCCAGGTACCCTCCAGCCTCAGGGAGTGCGAGCAAGCTCTGCTAGACCTGCTCCGCTCCCAGACCCATGGCTGTAGGGGCCAGCATCTTGAACAAAGACCACTGATCCCGTGTCTGGTTCCCTTGTCAGGTGGGACGCGGTGACATGGGTGTTGAAGACGTGACATTCCAAGAGATTGTGTCAGAGAGAATCACCTCAGCTCTGCACCAGGAGCATGGCCATGAACGACTTCTCCTGTTTGCCAAGGCTGTATCCTCTGCACTCAACATGGAGGAGCAGAGCCCAGGTTCTGGGCAACTTAGAATGGACATCAAATGGAAGGTGCATGAAATGGGCCCTTTAAGGTCTGCATGTGGCTTCTTGGGAGGGGGTGGGGCTCATGAGTCAGAGAAGCCTTGAGTGCCCCCCCCAGTGGTCACAGTCACTTCCTGCTTTTGTTCTTCCACTGAGTGACATAAAGTGAAGGGAATGTCTTCTTTACTGCTAACCGGCTTTCTCCGCCCACCTCCATGGAGTCACAGTCTTCTGGGATCCAAAGGAAGGTTGAGAGCCTCAATCTGGCTTCCTTGGGCTAAAGATCACAAAACCGAGGACCAGAGGAGGAAAGTGATCAGGAATGCCTGGGCAAGGCTGAGAACCTTCTGGAGACCGTAGGGAAGAAGCTACTTCTTACTCTTTCTAGCTTTTAGAGGTCATCACCAGTCCTAAGACCTTAGTCCCCTTTTCCCTGTTATGTGTGCGCGTGCACGTGTGTGCGTGTATGCGCGTGTGCATGTCTGTGTGTGTTTATATAGGCTCTAGAGGATCAAACATAGGTCTTCATTCTTCCGTACAAGGTACTTTACTAACTAAGCTATCACCCCAGCACCCTCTTAGCACACTTTTGAACCGTCTTCTTTCCCCTCCTCTGCATACATCCTTCATCCCCTTCCCCAGTGTTTCTGTCTCTCTTATGGAGACCCTTGCGATTACACCGGTTCCCACCTGTAACTGTCAAAAGAGCTCCCCATTTGAAGGTGCTAAACCGAACTGTATCTTCAGAATGCTTTTGACAAAGCACCTTTTCTTTCTTTTTTTCTGTGAGACAACATGGTCACTGGTTTCAAAGGTCCAGATGTCGGTTTCTTTGGCTATTGTTCCCCCTTTTACAGGGCCGTGTGAGCCCTGTCATTCCTGGGACCCCAAGTTCTCTTGCAGTGCCTTCACAGTGCCTCTGAGGTACAGCTCATCTCCTGGCCTTTCTCTCCCTCTCCAAGGTCAGAGAGCTTGTGCTGAGATCACTGTCCACGGTCACCACTGGCCTGGAGAACATGCAGAAGGTCCAGGCTTTGGCTGAGGTGCTGAGAGAGGTGACTCACCGCAGTGAGGAGCTCACACCCGTGGCCCAGGTAAGAATTTCCACTGGCTGAGCCAGGCTATGGCACACATCCCTCCATGGTGTGGGGGTGGCAACTCATTAGAGGATAGATCAAAGAAGTCCGTCTATTATGGTGCTGTCCTGGGGCTACAAGACTTTTGCCATCTTCTTCCTAAGAGTACTTCATGGGTGGTTCAGGGGAGGGTGGTTCATGGCAGGCCCAGGTGCCTCACACTGGGCTTATTATGGTCTGTATGTTTACTGTCAACTAGTGAGCAGCAACGGAGTACCTGGAGCCTACTCATCTTCGATCCCAAGTGTGTGTCCGGGTATTGCTGCTGACCCACTGTGTGCCAACCTAACAGGCAGCTGCTGGCTCCTGTCTTTCTAGCCTGAGGTCTCCCTGACCCTCAGCGCTCCTCCACCTGCTCACAGGGCAGGGGATTCACACAGTGCTCAGTGGCCGGCGAGGGTAGGGCACATGTACCTCAGCTCCTGGACACTTTTGGCGGATAAGTCCTGAGTGGGACTGAGTCCCAGGTTAGATCTCAACAGGCTTGATAGCACCTTCTGCACGGAGCTCTGACCCTTCCCATCCTCACTTCCTCTAGAACGTTCCCTGGGGTCACTTTCAAATCAATGACTTACACTCAAACTTTTGCTTCAGGATCATCCTCCTGAAGAATCATAGCCAAGTACCATATTCCCAGGGTTATGGCAGGCCAGAGTCAAAAATGAAGCCATAAAGCCAGAGAGAGGGAGAGAGGGAGAGAGAGAGAGAGAGACAGAGACAGAGACAGAGACAGAGACAGAGACAGAGAGAGGGAGAGAGAGGTAGGGGGCACCTACCCAGATGCTCTGGCAGGGGGCTGCCATCACAGATCTTCCAGTGTGAAGCCATCAAGGCTGAAACTATCCCAGAGCCCTATGCTTTTGATATAACACACTTCTGTCTGCACATCTGCCTGTTTTATGCACCCCTGCACACATACACCCTTCTATACACCTCCCACTCCCCATCTCCCCTTCTGTGCATCGGGCTTACACTAATTTACTCATTCTACAAATGCTTCTGGAATGTCTGTGCACAGGTATCAAACTCCTTCCCTGCCCTAATGGTACTTTGAGGCTATTGAGAACCTAGATATTAAACAAATAATTTCACAAACATATAAAATTACAAAATTGGGATGAATGTTATGTCCAACTATCAACCATCCATCCATCTATCATCCACCCATTGTCCATCCATCATTCATCCATCTATCCATCCACCCACCTATCATCCAGCCAGCCAGCCAGCCAGCCTCTGTCCATTCTCCTTGTATCTGTACTGCATCCCCCTAGTCAGTAAATATTACCAAATGTCTGATGTGTGTAGGACATTGTACAAAGTACTCTGGGAAAGACTGAGAGGCAGACCAGGCTACTGTCCCAGAAGAACTTCAATGCTGGTAAAAATAAAGGATCCAGTTTTAAGTCGGGCTGCTTACAACAGGCTCTGGCGTTGCTCGTCCCTGGCTTGGACCCTCCCATGTACCCGTCCAACATACTCCTTATCCTCTGAAGGACCCATCCCTGGCAGGGGCTCACCTTGATTTTCCCTTCTTTGGGTGACCACAGTGGGAGGCCAGCCAGGTTCTGCAGCATGCCACTGAAGCCCTGTTGACAGCCAGTACCAAGGTTCGTCCTGAGGATCAGAGACGCCAGGAAGCTACCAGGGCCATATTTGAGGCTGTGGGGAGTGTTCTGGAAGCTTCCCTCAGCCATGGATCAGAAGAGCCTATGGAGACCAACAGCAGCCAGGTGGGTGCCCTGGACCAGATGCAGGCCTCATGCATGCTGCACGCTTGTTCATGCTGGTGTTGCTAAGTGGATCCTTCTCGCCAACCTCCAGATGGGAAGACAGTCATAGAGGTTACATGCTTCTCGGAGAGTGGGGGGAAGGCTCTAGAAAGCAGGTGTAGCTAGCACACATCACACAGAACAGGGGTCCTGCACTTAGTGAATCCCACCTGTCTCTTGGGAGCCAAGCCACCCAACGTCCCTAAGCCTCCTTTCCTTATCTGTACCTGAAGGCACTCTGCCTCACCCCATCAGCTGTCCACTGGACATGTTATATGGGCAATGTCATGGTTCCTGTAACCAAAGCACAGAATGTTTTTAGGAGTCAGGCACCCAGAGCAAGAAATGAGATGCAGTGCTGCCCTGAGAGTCACTGGAGGGCCTTCAGAGTACTGCCTCTCAGAATAGCATCATGGCAGAGCCACAAAGCCAAATGGTAGCTGGTCCATAGTCTTCTATCCAATGGGCTACATTTCCTACCCAAAACAACAACAATAACAACAACAGCAACAACCTGGAGGACAGACACGTGCAAAGATGTCTTACATGTGCCCACACATTCAGATACTAAACACAGACTCCCATGCTCATCCTTGCACACACATACATGCACATACTTCAAAACTACATATACACAGCCACACACACGCAGGCACATGGCCACACACCCATGCACATCCCCAGAATCCCCCCAAATGCACATGCTTCGGACCTTCAAGCACACACACACAGACGCTGACTTACGTTCACATACAACAATGCAGTGGCTTATAGGCCCTTACAAGAAGTCTCAGCAACACATCAACTTGCCCATGTGTCCTCATACATACTTGAACACACACCCTCAGACCAACACCCAAATTCACTCATACACACTCACATTTTCACGCTGGTGCTCACACTGGCTTGCACGTACTCGGATACATACATACATACATACATACATACATACATACAATATCTCATGTACAGTCATGGATATGCACAGACATAAATACACACACAGACACACATACACACACTCTACTAGGTCCTTGGCTGACCCTTACCCTAGCCTTGTTTGTCATCATGATCATGTGTCAAAAACATTTCTAAACATTGATTTATTTGAGGGGCATGCGCACATGGTACGGCACGCATGTGGAGGTCAGAGGACAAGCCATGGGAATTGATTCTCTCCTCCCACCATATAAGGATGGAATGTTCATAATCTACTCGTGTGCACAAGTCCCTAAGATGAAACACGGGTTGTCAGGTTTAGTTGCAAGCATCTTACCCACTGAACTAACTAACTAACTGGCACTAAATGTGTCTGGTTTTGGGGATTTGGTTGGGGGCTCAGAGAGCTGAGCCTTGCCTATGGCTCTTAACTCTCCTAGAGCAAGACCCAGGCCACGCATCCATACACACAGCAAAGGGTCACACAGCACAGTGGCTCTTCATATGGACCCTGAAGCCAGGCTCTCTGAGATGAGAGACCTGGTTCATCTCACCAATATGTGACTTTCCTAAGTACCTGCCTTTCTGTGTCCCTTCTTCTTCTCCTCTTTCACCAAGGGGAGGGAAAGGGCTCGCTTCGTGGAGGTGCTGTGTGGGTGGAAGACCCCCGCAGGAGTCAGCAGATGCTCCGGACTTCCTGTAGCTGTCTGCTTTGTCTGTGACCTGCAGCGCTGTCTTTGCCAATCACCTCCCAGTCCCTGCTAAGAGTTCCACACTAACCTGGTGACAGCAGCCAAGGGGACTGTGATGACAGTCCACAGTCATGTTCTGCTTCCTTTCCAGGCTCACACTGTGGCCCAGCTGCTTCGGGTCGTAGACCATTTGCAGAGTGCCCTCCTGCTGGGGACATTGCCAGGAGGCCTTCCAGCCATCCTGGCCACCCCCTCCATCTCTGTGTACACAGACAGGTACTGAGCTCCACTGTGCACGCCCAACAAAGTTGATGCCCTAACCCACGTCCCAAGCTACCCAAGACATGACCCAAAGGCCAGTCTCAGAGCTGGAGTTCTGGGATCTGAGCCTGGTGCGTGGGTGTAATGGAGTCTTTCCACCATGGTAGGTGTTTGTAGGGGACAGAAAGGGAGCTGGGGGGGTGGGGGGGATAAGGGCAGCATTAGAATCAACTGACCTGTGCAGGCAAGGGGATTAATGAGGGAAACCACCTCCTCACACACGTGATTCTCACTGTGTCATGGATAGCCCTGGCTATCCCATTATTATAGAGAGCCTGTGGCAATCCCAGACACACTTGCCTGAGCTTTTCCAGGAAGGTTTGTGTCAGTGAGCGCTGACTAGGGCTTCAAGATATGTTGTGTTGTGTATGTTTTCCAGAGAAGTTACAGTAGTATAGTTATGTATTTATTTGTTGAGTAAGCAGGTCTTATTGCGTAGCCTTGGCTGACCTGGGACTATTTATGTAGACCCTGGCTGGTCTCAGAATTGTAGTAATCACTCTTCCCCTGCCTCAGTGCTGGGTTTTATAGGCACATGAGCCACCATGGGTAGCCTGGTAGTTATTTTAATTCACCCATATATAGAGGAAAAAAACAGAACATAGAAATAGTTTCACCCAAGTCTATCTAACTTGGTACTTATTGATGTTAGTTACAGGCATATGGGCAACTTATTGGTGGGTGGGTGGGTACTCAACTGAAGGAAAGAGCCCCACTTGTCAACAATTATTACCTGCTTATATATATCCTTGGGACTGGGAGGAGCCTTGTGTTCTCTGGGCCCCACAAGCCTTGTGAGCTCTCTTGTTCTTCCGGAGTAGAATGTTAATGGGCCCAGTCTTAGGGGTGCTAACTGATCATAGCTACTCTGATATGAGATAGTGAAGATCACATCCAACCCAGAGGAAACAGACACACACCTTGATGCCACTCCCTGACCAGGCAGGAGGAAGTCTCCCTCACTAAGCTCTAGTCCTTGACTCTTCAGACCACGGTGGCTCTCCTGGGTCCCACAAGCAGTATCCAGCTTTGAAAACAGGTTCCTAGTCTCATCAGATGGGACAAGGACAAAGGCCAGAAAATATGGGGCTGGAAGCCCATAGTATCAAAGGTCAAGGCAAGTAGGGGAGAGAAACTTAGAGAAGTGATTTGCCAGCCACTTGTTAAGTACTGACACAATACCAGGGATCGAGAGTCAGTTCTAAGCATCTCTGATAAGAACTTGCTCATGGACCTCCAATCCACATGGGGGCACCAGCAGCTTCTGACGCTTCTTGTTTGAACTACAGAAGCTGCTAAACACAAATATTGTCAGCCATCTCTGACAATAAAGTGGAACCCCTTCTCATCCAAGCACACAACGGGTGTTCTTCCTCAAACACCAACTTCTTTTCTTCCTATTCTCACCCTGTGGTCAGAATACAGCCACGGAGTTGGCGAGGCTCTTCGGTGCACACTGCTGCCGCTGACTCTGTGACCTTCACCCTGCCTGCCGCCACCTTCCTGTGCCCTGTGGAGGACAGCCAGGAGCCTGTGGACATAAGGGTAACCTAGCAAGGCATCCTCGGAGACAGCCTTTATCATGTGCAAAGCACTGGCCCTTGTATTTGCTCGCTGATGATTCACTGGCCTCACTCATTACAGCCGGGGTTCAGTATCTCACCAGAGCCACAGAGAGAAGCACAGGAGGACTCAGACCCCACAGCTCTGGACACCCAAGACTGTTCTATTTCCAGCGGGTTGCAAGTGTCCTCCAGCCGCCTTGGCTTCATGAGTTGATAGTGAAGCTCTCCAAGTTTCTGACCACGACTAAGACATAAAAAGACCAGAGCACTTTTCATCCCAGATTACAGCACATCTGATATCCCTAGATGCTAGTGAAAATAGACCAACATCTTTTTCTTAGACACTTCTTGCTACCCTTGGTACCCATGGAGTTGGTTTTAGGATGCCTGTGGACGTGAGTTTCAGATCTGTGGCTGCTCAGTCCTTTATATAATGTGGTATGACAGTCACACAAAACCTATGCACAGCTTCACATATAGACATATACACATACAAACACATATACGTATACACACAGAGACATATATATATGCAGAGAGGAGATGGGGGAAAGAGGGAACGACTCGCTATGTAGTCTTGGCTAGCCCAGAATTCACTATGTAAACCAAGCTGGTCTTGAACTTGCAGAGATCTGCATACTTTTGCCTTCTGAGGGCTGGGGTTAATTAAGGCACTATGCTCCGCCTATACCTCTGCATATACTTTAAATCAAGTCTGAGTTGCCTGTAAAAGGGCCCTGGTCTTTTTATGTCTTAGTTATGGACAGCTTCGCTATCAACTATGATCATTGTTTGATACAATGTAAATGCTAGGTAGGTAGTTAATGAAAATGCGCTATTTAGGAGAGTGGCAAGAAAAAAAGTCAGTACCCATTAGTACAAATGCATTTGTTTTTCAAATATTTTCAGTCCACATTTAGTAGAGCCCACAGACTTAAAACTGAAGATGTGGAGATCTGACTATATCTACTCTGGGGGAAGAAAGACTTGTTGATTCCTGGAGCCAGCCCTTTGAGACCACATCTCTGGAAAGCACCATCGGTTAGAGGCAGGGCCCTGCATCCGCTCCATAGAGCAAGGACCAGTCACTAGCCTCAAGATCTCACGGTTCACCCCTGAACCTCATCAGGGCTTCTCACTCTTGGCTTTCAGATGATGAGTTTCTCACAGAACCCCTTCCCTTCCGGAAGCCAATTTGATGTCAGCGGAACTGTTGGTGGACTTCGTCTGACCAGCTCCAGTGGCCATCCCATCCCAGTGAAGAACTTGTCCCAGAATATCGAGGTAGGCGCTGCGCTGTTAGCAGCAGTTGGGTGGCACTTGGCCTTCTCTTCATCTTGGTTTGGGATCAAATGGATCTGTTGTGAGAACAACATTAAAGAGAGAGAAACCGCTCAGTGTGCCCCTTATACTATGAAACATTGTATTCAACTTAAAACCATGCATACCTGGCCATTCACCCATCTTTGGTGTGTGACAAGTGGACTTGTAATCATCGCACAAACCAAATGTTCATCTCAAAGGTTCACGACGCAGCCTCCAAACGCCGTTAGATTCTCTTTAAAGTCAAGCTAGAATGCTTACGCACCACGGTGCAATGGCCACTTAGATTCTTTTAAGAGCTTACTGACTTTTTTTCTAGTCACCTGTCATTTCCCCTCAATGACTGATTGACAGTTTGCAGGGATGTCTCCACTGTCACCCATGGCACTTGTGAATGTGTCACCGGGAACTTGGCAGGAAGGTGCAGTTAAGGACCTGGAGATGGACTATTGAGTCTAGATTATCCAGGGGTCCAGTGGAGTCACAGGGGAACTCAGAAGAGGGAAGCAGGTGGGGTGAAAAGTTGAAGGGAGACATTGACTGTTGTTGATGACACAAGGAGAGGTTGGGGTGAGGGGAGGGATGAAACCTAGGTGCACAGGGGGCCTGTAGAACTGAACCAGGAGAATGGAAAGACACCTCACTCCCCACAAGGCAGAGATCTCTTTCTGCCCACATCAGCCCTTCCACACTGACACCTCGGGGCTCTGGACATACATCACTTTCCCTGCCCACCTGCTGCCTGGCTGGAACTCTTTGTTTCTGAAAACAGATCCTGCTTCCCCGGATCTCAGCACACATCAAGCCAAAGATACTGAGCCTGGCCACACGTGAAGATCTGTCCGTGAATGTGACGGCACAGGACACAGCTCTGGGGATCCAGCTGCACTGGGGACCTGGAGTCCCACTCACACTCAGCCTGGGTTATGGCTACCATCCGGATGAGACCAGCTATGACGCCCAAACACACCTGCCTCCCGTGGCCGCCACAGGTAGTCAGCTTCCTGGGTTGTTTTCTTGAGCGGCTTCCCAGGTGTGTCCAGCTTCAAACTAAGGTGTCAAAGAAAAATCAAAGGACAAGGCTGGGGAGATGGCTCAGTCATTAAAATATAAGGGCCAGAGCTCCATCCTCAGAAATCACATAAAAAGCTTTGATGTAGTAGTAGCTTGTGCCTGTGATCCCAATCCTGGGTGGGGAAGGATCAGAGACAGGAGAATTTTGGGGTTCACTGACAGCTAGCCTAGCTGAATCTGTGAGGTTACAGGTTTTAATGAAAGAACTTGTCTCAAAAATGAAAAACAAAAAACCAACCAAACAAACAGAAAAAAAAAAAAAACGGAGCTGGAAAGATGGTTGGACAGGTAAGAGGACACACTGCACTTGCAAAGGATGCTGGTTCAGTTCTAGTCATTCATGCTGGGTGGCTCACAATCTCCAGCTAAAGGAGAGCCATGCCTCTGGCCTCTGTGGGCACCCACACACACCCGCATTCACATACATTCACATACCCCTCACCAACTGCTCATAATTAAAAATAATCAGAATTAATTTTTAAAAACATGAAATAAGATGGAGAAGCATTGAGGAAGGCACCCAGTTTCAGCCTTTGGTCTCCACATGTGCACACACGTGTACACATGCACACACACACCACACACAGGCACACACACACCACACACACAAATATACACACACCACACACAGGTACACACACACCACACACCACACACCACACACCACACACCATACAATTATTTAATGAAAAAGCAAAGAACAAACTGCCCACCTTCTTCAGCGGCCTTCATGGGCTGATGTTATTGGTATTATTTGCCCCAGTTAAATAAACATTTATTACATGCAGTGGAGATGCAGATAAGCCCATAAATAACTTTCCAAGGCCATCTGTAGAGATCTGCACATTCCAGATATGAGCAGAGGGGGACTAGCCAGGTGCAGAGCAATCCCGGCACTTGGGAGGTTAAGACAGGAGGACCAGTAAGACCAGTAGGACCAGTAGGACCAGTAGAGCCAACCTTGGCTATGTAGCAGCAAGTTTGAGGCCAGCCTGGTCTGCATAAGATTCTGTTTCAAAACTACAAATCAAACAAAAAGAGAACATAGACACTCAATAACCAGTCTGATATCACATAGCCAATAAGGACACAAGCCCTTCACGTCCCGAATGCCCTCGCATAACCGAGCAAAGGTACTCCTGGAATAATGGAGCCGCCTCCCGGTCTAAAACCTTGGTGTCCCCTAGTTTCAGTGAGACCAGAGCCTTGTTTCCTGCAGGTGATCTTCCCACATGGATCCTGCACCCAGAGGACCTGCCCTTTGGAGAAGGGATCTACTATTTGAGGGTGGTCCCCAAGGGTGGTCTGGAGTCTACGTCTGTTAGGAACCTCACAGTTGGCATTACCACCTTCTTGGTGCATTGTGTCTTCTGGAATGAAACCCAAAAGACCTGGGACAACTCTGGATGCCAGGTAAGGGCATGAAGAATAAGCTGGGGGGGGGGCGGTTAGGGCATGGTGGGCATGTCTACTCTTGTAGTATCCCCTTTGCAGCTTCTGGCACAATGTCTCTCGCTTCTCCAAGGTGCTCTGCCATTCTTGTGATCAGAATGTCCTCCTTCCACTCAGCTAAGCCCATTTTCCTTGAGAAAACTTCATGGCCCTGACTAGGTCAGATTTCCTGCTATAAACTCTGGCGCATGCTCCCTGCTTCACCCTGCTTAGCCGTGTGGTTCCCCAACCTTTTACCTGAGCCCATCTCAGTAGCCAGAAGTTCAAGATCACTGAGTAAGAACAGGCATAATTCAGAAGGCTCCCCATCATGTGTGGAGGCATGGCAGGCCGGGATGTCACTTCCCAGAAAATGACCTCAACTGTGTCCCGAGTTCACTTTTACCAGCATTAGCTCATCAGCGCTTCAGAGAGCCCCGGGAGAGCTGGTGTCCCCATTTCACAGGCAATGAGACAATGGATCAGGAACAGTAGATGGGTCTGCCTTCAAATCCCACACACCTCATACAGAGGACCTGTGCCTCAGGGACCGGTCTGCCCGCGGCCAAGTCATCACCGTGACCGACGCAGCTTCCCCAACTGTCGAGGTTCAGAATGGCCTTATTGTGATTGAGTTTTTATCCACTCTGCACCACACGGTTGAGGCACATGTGACAGTGTCCTGCAGGGAGCCTTTGGCTTTGAGGCCATCAGAACACTCTCTGGATAGGACCACATTGTCCCAATCACGAGTTATATAAGGCTACTTCCCCTAAAATGCTCTATGCTCTCCTTACTTATTTCTATCTAGAAGCTCCAGTAGCCCCCCCTAGCAGACCCCCACCTCCTGGCCTCCTACTCCAGAGCCCCCTCTCCTAGGGACCCTTCCAGCTGCCTCTGTTACCCACTGTTAGACTTTTCTACCATCCCACGCCTTACCAAGATCAGTTGCCTTCACGGAGAATCCAAGTTTCTCCCTCTCCTCTCTGTATCGATGGTTGTGGCACCTTCTTTCATTGACTGACCAACTGTTCACCCTGTCCCTGTGGTGAGGGTAGATTGGTGAGAAAAACCATCAGATTAGAAGCCTAGCTGAGGACACAGCCCAAGAGCCATGCCATCCTATAGTTATGGAAGTAGGACACTGAGGGTGAGCCCCTTCTGGGCTCTATCAGCTTCTTTGTCAGTCCCCACCCTGGCTTCTGGCTGCCACATACAAAGGACCTGTGCCTCAGAGCCAAGTCTGCCCACAGCCAAATCATCCCCATGACAACACAGCTTCCCCAACTGTTGAGGTTCAGAATGGCCGTATAGTGATTGAATTTTTATCAAGGGGGGGATTGGAATAGCACAAAGATAGTCCTAAGAGATAGAAGGTGTGTAGGCTCCAGGCATCAGCCTTTTGCATCTCAGGAACTGGTCTGGGCAGGTGGGGACCTCCCAAAGCACCCACTCCCCAAAGCTACCTTATATGGCTAACATGGGATGCACCCTTGGGTTCAGTCTGCCATCAAATAGTCTTGAGTTTAGTCTATACTCGCTGGATGAACTTGGGCAAGTTGCCCCTCTTCTCTGAGCTTTACCATCCTAAAATGGGGTCAAGCCCAGTGGGGCTGAGGGGTGCAGGCAACTTTGGACAATGCCTAACTTACAGAGCAGGCTCCATCTATCAAAGGGAATCGTTGTGTGAAACCCTCTGGTTGTAAAGGGTAATGCTGTCTACGAGATGGAAGCCAGGGACAGGATCAGGGTGGTGGCGGGGAGAAGGCACAGGATTCACTCAGCCAAACCTAAGGCTCTGAGTACAGAAGAGAGCTCCCAGATGTTTGTGATGCCCTTTAAAATACGCCCCTGGGGTTGGAGCCATGGTCCAGTTGACAAGTGCTTGCTTTGTAAGCACAGGTCCTGGGATATGTGTGAAAGTGCCAGGCATCGCTTGTGGAGGGACAGTCAGGCATTGGCTCCCTAACCAAATTGTTTAGCCTCAGTGGTGAGCTCCAGGCCAGTGAAAGACCCTGTGTCAGAAGCCCAGTATGGTGGTACGCAGCTTTGATCCCAGCGCCTGGCAAGAAGATCAAACAAAAATCAAAAATAAAAAGAAAGAGAGAGAGAGAGAGAGAGAGAGAGAGAGAGAGAGAGAGAGAGAGAGAGAGAGAAGCAAACGAAACATTACTGGGAAGATTAGGTTTTGATCGCCAGCACAATGAAAGTAAATAATGTTCTCTGAAAATGGATTTTTCATTTTTCACTGTGTGTGTATATATGCATTTTTGAAGGTGGGTGCACATGTCTGTGCCCCCATTTGTGTGTATAGGCCAGAAGCTGATGCTAGGATCCACCCTCCATTTTCTACCTTATTCAATGAGGCAGGGCATCTTAGTCACACCCACAGCTCGCTGACAAGGCTAGGCTCAGTACCCAGCTCTCTCTAGGGATACTGTCTCCCCCTTCTGAGGTTAGAAGTACTGGCAGGTTAACAGATCAACCTTTATGCACCCATTTAGGTTCTGAGACTCTGGACTCCGACCGTTGTTGCTTTCACAGAGAAGCCAAGTTCAGTTCCCAGCATGCACATCAGCAGCTCACAAATACTTGTAACTCCAGCTCCGGGCAGATTTGATACCTCTGGCCTAGATAGCCAGCCAGACAGTCTTGTGTAGCCCAGATTAGCCTTGAATATGTAGCAGGGGGGATGACCTTGAACGTGGATCTTCCTCAACCCAAGGCTTCATGCATTCTAGGCAAGCTCTCTACCAACCAAGTTACATCCCCAGCCCTAAAAAAGATAATTTTAACCAGAGGTTGGCTAAATCCATGGATCTGAAAGGCTGACTGTGTGGCACCCACACTGAGGTGTTCATCATTTTTCTTCACTGGGCTGAAGCAGACGCGCTTCCCAAACATGGTCTCTCTGGGGTTTGCAGGTGGGCCCACGAACCACCACCTCCCAGACACACTGCCTTTGCAACCACCTCACCTTCTTCGGAAGCACGTTCGTAGTGATGCCCAATGTCATCGATGTCCACCAGACTGCCGAGCTCTTCGCTACCTTTGAGGACAACCCCGTGGTGGTTAGCACAGTGGGCTGCCTCTGCATAATCTACGTGCTGGCAGTGATCTGGGCCAGGAGAAAGGACATACAGGATCAGGCCAAGGTGAGGCGCTGGGGGTTCCTGGGAATGCGGGGAGCATGGGCTGTAGAAGCCGGAGGCCAAAGGTCTGTGGAGTAGCCAACTGTGGAAGTGCAGGCCTTAACCCCTGGGGTCATTTCCGGTGAGTTGGCCCCTCAGCCAATGCATCCCCTTTCATCAAATTATCAGGTAGACTGTGCTATCAATCATCAACTAAATACTCACTGCATGCAGGCACCAACCCGTTTATGTTCACGAAAGTCTGAGGGAACGCACAGGAGAGTGCGGAGGCTCAGTGTGACAGAGCTTGAGGCTGTTCTTCACTGCCTCCCTCCTCCCTATCCATCACTAGGGATAACATCGCAGAATAAGATGTCATAAGGTGTCGTTCAGCATTCGCATCGCTGTCCTTGATTCCTCCGTGAGATCATTCTTTGATATCTAAATGTCTCGGGTTGGGGCTGGAGGGATTGCTCAGCAGTTAAGAGCACACACTGGTATAGTGGAGCAAGGCTTTAATCCCAGCATTTGGAGGCAGAGGCAGGAGGATCTCTGAGTTGAAGGCAAGTCTGGTCTACACAGTATGTTTTTTTTTTTTTTTAATTTTAAGAAAGATTTATGTATTCATTTAATGTATATGAGTACACTATAGCTGTCTTCAGACACACCAGAAGAGGGCATCAGATCCCATTAAAGATGGTTGTGAGCCACCATGTGGTTGCTGGGAATTGAACTCAGGACCTCTGGAAGAGGAGTCAGTGCTCTTAACCACTGAGCCATCTCTCCAGCCTTTCACAGTATGTTTTAGGCCAGCCAGGGATACGTAATAAGACCCCGTCTAAAAAACTTAACAACAAAGACAAAACCCACAAAAATGGGGCTTGAGAGATGGTTCAGGGATTAAGAGCACTTGTTGCTCCTGCAGAGCACATGGGTTCGGTTCTGAGCACCCACATGGTGACTCACAACTGTCCCTAACTCCAGTAACTCCAGTTCCAGGGGATTCACATGCATGTACATACATACACACATGCACATATGTATAGAACAAATAACTAAAATATCACATACTGATTTTTCAGAGTGACCAAGCTCAAGGTCCATGCCTGGAACCCACATCAGGCAGCTCACAACCACTTGTAACACAAACTCCAGGGGATCTGATGCACTATTCTACTGTCCTGGCCTCTTTGGACACTGTGGCCATTTGTACAATGCCACACACACACACACACACACACACACACACACACACACACACACAATTCCAGCACTCAGAAGGCTGAGGTGTATGGATTTCTATGAGTTCAAGACCAGGCTGGTCTACATAAAAAACTCCAGGCCAGTCAAGCCTACATAGTGAGTCCTTGTCTCAAAAAAGAAACTCCCCAATATATATAATACATATGATTTATATAACACATCTTAAATGCCACAGGTTGGCTCCCAGAAGGCAGACTCTAAAATGGAGTTAAGGCTGTGGGTGCTCTCTAAGAGGAACTTTTAGGGTGAGCCCCTGGGGAGCTGGCAGGATGGTCATGCAGCAGTGACAGCTCGCCAGGCCTCGAGGAGATCTGACTGAGCTGGGCTGAGATGCACAGGTCTTAGTCATACCCAGATACCTCACAGATGGGTCACTGACTCTCAGCTGTCCCCAAAGAGTATATCTGTGACAGAGATGACTCTGCATCCTTGGAAGCAGTGCCTCAGAAGCTGATGTAAAGCTTTCATGGGGGTTGGGGTGGGGAGAGCAGGGCAGCGTGACCCAGAGGTCACCACAGCCCCCAGCTAAGTCAGGTCACTTGACGCTTTCCGCTAAAACATCTGGACATCTCATTTCTTCTGAATTTCCTGGGGAACAGCCCTGTATAAACAGTTGGCTCACCGTACCTAACACAGAACATTCTCAGTCTAACGCCCACCCTATTTCCAACTTAACCCCACTGTTCTCACTTAATAATGAAACACTTGATGCTTCCTTGCCTTTGCTGGTATTTTTTCCTGAAGCCCTGCCTTCATAACGGACAGTTCTCACTGGATCAGTTTACAGTGAACGTAGCTTTGTTTTTGTATGTTCGTTGTCATGGGTGACTGACTCCTCCTTAGCTGCTGGTGGTGGGTGAGCTCACTGAGGAGGGTCCCGCTAACTCTGTCCTTCTGTCCAGGTGAAAGTCATAGTGCTGGAGGACAACGATCCCTTTGCCCAGTATCACTACCTGGTGACAGTCTACACCGGACACCGGCGAGGGGCGGCCACGTCTTCAAAGGTACCTGTGGTTGGCGTGTGTGCCTGTCCCGGTGCAGAGGTGGCTGTGGTTGGTGTGTGTGTCTGTCCCGGTGCAGAGGTGGCTGTCACTGTGGAGTGTATTTGGCTCCATGGTTTGATATTGCTGGTGCCCTCATTCTGTTTTATGTTTTAGGGGAAAGAATATTCTTGTGTGTGAATGTGTGTGTGTGTGTGTATATGAGTGTATGAGTGTGTATGTGTGAGTGTATGAGTGTGCGTATGTGTGAGTGTATGAGTGTGTGTATGTGTGAGTGTATGAGTGTGTGTATGTGTGAGTGTGTATGCATATATGAGTGTGAGAGTGTATGTGTGAGTGTATGATGTGTGTATGTGTGAGTGTATGAGTGTGTGTATGAATGTATGTGTATGCGTGTGTGAGATTGAGTATAAGTGTGAGTATGTGTGTAAGTGTGTGCGTGTGAATGTCTGTGTTTGTGTCTGCATGCCTAGTTTTGTGCAGTGCTCAGATCAAGCACAGCACTTCTCAAGGCTGGGCAAAGGCTGTACCTACTGAGTTACAGTCCTGGCTTCTGGTGTCTGGACTCTAGGTGACTCTCACCCTGTATGGCTCGGATGGAGACAGTGAGCCCCACCATCTGTCAGGCCCTAATGCTGCAGTTTTTGAGCGAGGAGGGGTTGATGTCTTCCTGCTTTCCACTCTGTTCCCCCTGGGAGAACTGCGGAGCCTCAGGCTGTGGCATGACAACTCTGGGGACCGGCCATCATGGTGAGCTGGGAGACAGCAAATGACTAGAACCTTCAGCGGCCAGTCTGGCCTCAACGCCTCTAAAAACACATAGAAGAGCATGGTACAAGTGAGACAAGCAGGGCCAGAGAGACCCCTGGCTCATGGTCCATAGAAACCAGACAAGGGAGGCAGCCCTGGGGTCCAGCACTGGGCCTGCCCCTGGCCTTTCTGTAGTGTCAACTCCAGACTTGTCCAAGGTCACACACAGCTACACATTCAGAACAAGGTCTTATCCATTCTTCCTGAGATCAAAACGAGTGAGTCAGACAAATAGTGTCAGTACAACCAGGTATCAGCATGCAGAGCCTTTAAAAAAACATGTTCTGGGATAGCCTGGGGTACATAGCGAGCACTGTAGTAGCCTGGGCTAGAACATGAGACTTTATCACAAAAATTCTGGGCATTCCAGGTGTGATAGGATATGCCTTTAATCTGAACATTTGAGAGGCAGAGGCAGGTGGATGTCTGTGAATTCAAGGCCTACATAGTGAGTTCTAGGATAGCCCAAGCTATATAGACAGACTCTATTTCAAAAATTTAAAAAAAAAATTAAAAAGACACTGGGTAGTGTACATTCATAATCCCAGCACTTGAGAGGCAGGAGGTTGAAGTTCAAGGTCATCCTTGGCTCAATAGACAATTTAAGACAAGCCCTGTCTCAAAAAACAAAAGCCAGAGAGAAAGAGAGATAGCGAGACATACACAGACAGACAGACAGACAGACAGACAGACAGACAGACAGACAGACAGAGAGAACATACACTGCTTAGGTTTTAGCTGTTTTGACAGATGTCCTCACTCTGTAGCCTAGGCTAGCCTTGAACTTCTGGCAATCTCTTGTCTCAGCCTATGAGAGCTGGGGTCAGAGATATGAGGCACCACACCAAGCTTCCTGTTGTCTTTAACTCACTGTATTCGCAGGAAGCAGACTCTGAGAAGCAAGTGAACATGTCGGGTGTCTATTGAAGACACCCTAGTATCAGCCAGTAGAGAGGGAGGCCAGGCCTGGGGTAGACAGAAGGAGGTATCAAACAATGGTACAGCCCAGTACAGTGACAACCCAGGCCACCACCCTTGTAGATCCCTGAAGTTGTCCCAAGTTGAATCAAAATGTCCAGGTCTTGCATCACCGGATGTCCGTCACCCAGGAGAGCCATGGCCTGGACATAGGTGGCCTTTGCATCCCTGATAGAGCTGTGCTCATGGAAGCGAGAGACATGTGTACAGCACAGTGACAACTGGTATCCAGCATCCAGGGACAGCAGCTTTGCCATCTTCCTGCTGGCCAGCCAGTGGCAGAAAAGCTGCTGTTAGCCCACGCCTCCTAAGACAAGCAAGATATCTATCTCCTCTTTAGAGGCTTTGAAAAAGCTTGCTGGAGCACACTTTACATGGGGCTTCTTTTGCTTATGGCTAGGTGTACCCCAATAGGGGCCCAGAGTTTTCAAATGTTTCTTCCAGCACCCGGCTGCCTCTCTGAGAACAAGCAGCTGTCTTCAAAGCTAAGCTGGCTCTCTCTGCTGGATGACCTCCTCACTGGAGGCCAGATGTCACCCCTACGCCAAGTGAAGAACGTACATGTGCTTTTCCATGTGTGTCTGTTTTGGGGTTCACTTTCTGAAGGTCTTACCTCTGTGATGTCCCAGGGAGTCAGAGCTGTATCTCCCTTCTTCCAGGTATGTGAGCCGGGTGCTGGTCTATGACTCTGTGGTGGACCGGAAATGGTATTTCCTCTGCGACTCGTGGCTGTCCATCGATGTTGGAGACTGTGTCCTGGATAAGGTGTTTCCTGTGGCCACAGAGCAGGACAGGAAGCAGTTTAGGTACTTCCTTTTTATCTCGGCAAATGTACCTCACTGTCTTCTTTAATCTTAGGGAAATAGCCTCAGAGCCCAGACATGCTAATGAAGGCGCATTTCAACCAGTGGCCTGGATATCTTTTTGAGTATGTGACACTGCTGCTCCAAATGTCCTGTTGGAATGGGAGCTCTGGCAGGATTTGCAGCCTAAGAGCCAGAAGTGGTTTTCAGGGGTTAAGGAGAGGGGATCACTCATTCGTTTCCTGATGAATGACACAACCTAGAATCATTCGGGGTGAAAGAATCTCAGTTGAGAAAATGCCCTCAGCAGACTGGCCTGTGGGCAAGCCTGTGATGTTTTTTCTTGATTGGCGATTGGTGTGGGAAGACCCAGGTGGATGTGGGCAACACCACCCTGGGCGGTGTCCTGGGCAATAGAAGAAGGAAGGCTGAGCAAGCCAGCGCATCTGCATCTCTGATAATGCCTTAGGAGTTTCTTCTGAGGAAGGCAACCATGAGCAGTGTTCCTCCGTCCTTCCATCTAGGTTCCTGCCCTGATCGCCCTGATGATGGACTTTAAGCCGTCAGATGTAATAAACCCTTTCCTCCCCAAGCTGTTTTTGGTCATGGTATTTTGTCACAGCAGCAGAGACCCTAAGTAGGATAAACTCGGATTTAGCTGCTGGCCCTTTGGGGCCCTTTTCTGTGTTTTACAGCAGATGGGTTTTCAGCTCATGTTTCCTTTCTGTTTCTTCATCCCTTGTTCCCTTGCCTTCCTTCCACACTGGTCTGCAAACACATGCGAACAGACATTAATAGCTACATGAACACACATCAACTACATTGTTATTGTGTGTGTGTGTGTTGTATTTGTATACATGTCGGGGACAGAGGTCATTCCTAAGTCGCCATCCACCTTGTTTTTAGAGATGGGTCTCTCACTGGCCCACAATTTGCCATTTTGACTATGGTGGCCAGCCATGGAGTCACAGAAACCTTTCGATCTGTCTCTGTCTCCACAGTTCTAGGATTACAAGCATGTGTCACCACACTGACTTTTTACATAGATTGGGGATCAAATCCAGGTCCCCATACAGCAAACACTTTACAAAAGCTATCACTCAGGCCACTTATTTTACATCTATGGTATTACTGGAAATATGTCCACTTCTGTCTTTAGCATAATAAATGCATCATGGTCGTCACCCTTTGGGGAGAGTATGTTTAGGTCAAGTAATTTTCTTTATTTTTGTTTGAGAAAGGATCTCATGTAGCCCAGGCAATGAGCCAAGGATGACGTTGAACTCTTCATCCCCCTGCCTCCATCTCCCACAGCACTGGGATTACAGCCATATTCCATCGTGCCAGTGTTCCTAATGGCTTTGCCATAGCGCACAGGATGGATGGGGACTTTACTCACTGTCTTCAATGGGCAGGTCTGCTGGTCTGGTGACATCCCCTCCCAGTGGGGGATAAATTCTGAATTAGAGCTCTGCCCCCAAGAAGCTGATACAGATGGGGACAGGGATGATAAGTCCTAACTGATAATATTATAGCTATCTTATCAAATTCAAATTGCAGCAAAGACACCACGCACACGCATACTGACCACTTACCTACTTGTTAGTGCTACCTCAGTGCTTTACAAAGGTGACGATTTTGCTGACACAGTGGTACAGACCAGCTACGGTGAGTGTGAGGCCAGCTTGAGCTACACAAGACCCCGTCTCAAATCAATTACTATGACTCTAAGTCCTTCCAAACATCCAGAGAGGAAGGTTCTGTCGTTATCTTAAAGTCAAGGAAACTGAGTCATGAAGAATGGTGTCCCCTGCCAGAGGCCACAGGGTAGAGGGAAGGCAGGCCAGGACTCCACATACGATGTAGATATTGCTCAGTTACTTGAGTGCTTGCCCAGCAAAGCCGGGGGCCTCTGGGTATGGCGGCATGTGTCTGCGATTCCAGCACTCAGACTGGAAGCTGGAGGGTCAGGAGTGCAAGGTTATTCACTCTTCAATAGCGACTGTGAAACCAGCCTGTGCTTCAGAAGACTGTGTCAAAAGTAAAATCACAATCTGCTAGGGTTTTGTTTTGTTTTTTTTTTTTAGATGTCCATGATGTGGCATTTCTGTAGAGGTCAAGGGGCAACTTTTTTGAGAATTGGTTCTTCCCTTCCATTTTTTTTTTTTTTTTGAGATTTTATGTGCATGCGTGTTTTGCCTGCATATGTATCTGTGCACCATGTCCATGTAGTACCTCTGGAGACCAGGAAAGGTGTCAAACCTCTTGGAAGTGGAGTGACAAACAGTTGTTAGCCGCTATCATGTGGGTGCTGGGACTCGTACTTAGGTCCTCTTAAACAAATAGCACATGATGGGTGCTCTTGGCCGCTCTTAAACAGTACATAGTGGGTGCTCTTAGCCACTGGGTTCTCTCTCCAGCCTGACCTCATTTCTAAGGCAGGGTCTCTGCCGCTTACCTGAGAGCATCTCCTGTCTTCACTTCCCATATTGCTTTAGGAGTGCCCTGGGTTACAAGTCACCTAATCCAGCTTTTAAAATAATGTAGTTCATAGTTGTGTAGTAAGGGCGTCTACCTACTGAACTATCTTACTGGTCCTCAAACCTGCTAAACCTTACAGGTAAATCCCAGATTGTTGTTGGGTTTTGTTTGTTTTTTGTTTTATTTTGTTTTGTTTTGTTTTCAAGACAGGGTTTCTCTGTATATCAGCTCTGGCTGTCCTAGAACTAGCACTATAGGCCAGGCTGGCTTTGAACTCACAGAGCTCCACCTGTCTCTGACTTCCAAAGTGCTGGGGTTAAAGGCATGCCCCACTTCGGATTGTTTTTAAGAGACCAGCCCCTCTGCGTATGTGTTTTCGTCCCTAAATGTCTCCCCGCCTCTCCCTCCTGGTCTGTCCACAGTCACCTGTTTTTCACTAAAACCTCCTCGGGCTTCCAGGATGGGCACATCTGGTATTCAGTCTTCTGCAACTCCACCCGGAGCAGTTTCACACGTGTGCAGAGGGTGTCGTGTTGCTTCTCGATGCTTCTCTGCACCATGCTGACCAGCATCATGTTCTGGGGTGTCCCTAAGAACCCAGCTGAGCAGAAGATGGACTTGGGTAAATCTCGGGATGACTTCTGATGTCTGGGGCTGATGGGAACCAGTCTCACTACCCCAGCACGACCCCTGTAATCTAAAGGAGATTTTTAGTTTTGTTTGATTAATCTGATATTTGGAGACAGGGTCTCTGTGGACCAGGTATCACTAACCATTACAGGTGTGTGCCACCATGCCTAACTTGACTTAGTCTTTGTGTTTTATGTGCACACACATGTACTGTACACATGCATAAGAAAACCAGGGTTTGTCCGTGGGCGTTGCTCCTCAGGAGCCAGTCACCTCACTTTTGGAAGACTTAAGCTCACCAGCTGGGCTCCAGTGGCTAGCCAAAATGTCTCAGCCTGTCCCTCCTCTAAGCACGGTGATTATAAGCAGGTGCCACTCCACCTGACATTTTACAGTGATGCTTGGGATTGTGGGGTCCAGGTCCCCAAGCTTGCATGGCAAACACTTTACAGACCAAGCTGCCTCCTCTGTGCCCTGATTCAGTCTGCACTAGAACAAAGTAGATGTGTTTGTCCACATACCTTCCCAGCTGATCTTAGCCTCCGGCCCTGCAAAGAGAAGCTGAGTGAGCCACATGGCCCAGGCTTGTGGTAAACTGCCATGTTAGCACGGACTATCTGGCTTAGCCCATAGCCCGGAGTAAGCTAAAGACTTCTTAGGAGCAGGATGGACAGCTAAAGGCTCATGGGTAATGTCTCATGGTAAATGTCAAGGGAGTTGCCCTTGGTTGGTCCTTCACTGAGTAGCTGCCTTCTGCTGAGAGGGAAGAGGGGACTCTGGGCATCTGTCTCCATTTGACATCTCCTTCCCTCCTTTTTTCTTTAGGCGAAATTGAGTTCACTTGGCAGGAGGTGATGATTGGGTTGGAGAGCTCCATCCTTATGTTCCCCATCAACCTCCTGATTGTCCAGATCTTTCAGAACACCCGACCTCGTCTCCCGATGGAGAAGGATGGGAGATGGAAACAGGGACCCCTTAACCTGACTCCCTCACTGCAGCCCATGGAGGAGGGACTTCTGACACCTGAAACAGTGACCAAGGCATGTTCTCAGTCTTGGCTTGCGTAGGAATGGAAAGATGCTCTAACCTGGCAGGAACAGAGGGCAGGAATAAAGATCAGGCCTGTGCATGGGGCCTGGCAGCCTGGGTTATCTGACAGTCGCAGTTGCCAAGATTCGCCAACTGAAAACATGCAGACCAACACGATACATGTATATGCACACATGCAGACTGACAGGATACATGTATACACACACATGCAGACTGACAGGATACATGTATATACACACATGCAGACTGACAGGATACATGTATACACACACACTTGCAGACTGACAGGATACATGTATATACACACATGCAGACTGACAGGATACATGTATACACACACATGCAGACTGACAGGATACATGTATACACACACATGCAGACTGACAGGATACATGTATACACACACATGAGCACTTTCTGAGTATCTATTGTGTGCAAAATATCCCACCCTCACTGAAAATTCTTTTGGTAAAGTTCTTTCCATGGCGGGAGACACAAACAATATCCACGATTCTCCTAGGTTCCAAGGATAACCCAAAGAATGGGTCCACCAAGTTCAACCAGAGAAACCAAGGAGTTTACTGGGGCTTCCTGACTGAGCAATGGAGAAGGGTTATAGACAGGCATATGCAAGACCATAAAGCAGCCACCTTGGAAGGGTGGCACGCAGTAATGACAATGGTTTCCTTATGGCTGTGTAGATGGAGACCCGTCCCCTCCTTCCCCCGCTCCATCCTCCACCCCACCCACACCCAGACCTTATTTGCTGTGTCAGAATTGCATGACGTTGGTTGAGGACTTCAAGACCCTTCCTGTCCCACCCCTTCTAGGGAAAGTAAACAATCAACTGGCCCAGTTGGTAGGCTCCTCTATGAGCATGCCCAGAAGCACTGAAGATGGCAGCAGTGTGGTTCTAAGACAGTGCTGTACTGCAGATCCCTAAAAGAGATACTTTCCCCTGCACTGGTGCTTGAGAATCTTGTATAGGACCCTTGCTGGGTATGGTGACCTGACTAATGCAGTCTGGAATGCTGGGATGAGTCCATTTAGAGAGATTTCAGCGGTTGTGGATCGTGCCTGGGGTAGGGGCGAAGCTGTAGGTGAAATGTGGATCACCACTCAGAGCCTTTGCTCTTGGTCTCTGTGCCATGGGCCCTTGCCAGTGGCTCATGTTCCCTTGCCTCACTGGGCTTTCTTGCAGGGTATACAGAGTCTCCTCAGTGCACTGTTTAAAGCCCTGAAGTTGCCACCCCCAGCCTCAGGCTGGGACTCTGTGAACCCGGTAGACATTAACTACCTTCTCGCTTTAATGGAGGATGTCATCTGTCCAGAGGGCACAGTGGGACAGGGGTTCTGGGAGGAAGCCAAAGGGAGAGAGGACCCTTTCACCTTCACACGAGAGTCTGTTAAACCGGAAGGTAAGTCCTTCCCACTTCTGGGCCAAAGGTGAGAGGACTGTAGGGCCCAGGACCCCAAGACCATGTTCTCAGCACAAAGGAGATTTTTTTTCTTTGCTCTAGAGGGTCAGAGGGCAGAGATAAGGGACAAAGACAGGACATAGAGGATAGAGGTGGGGGGAAGGGAGCAAAGGAGAGGAGAGAAAAGAGGCATGGAAGAGTGGGGAGGGGTATTTGTCTTGGAGGGACAAAGACCTGCCTCTGGATAGAGAGGAGACAGATGTGGCCTATAGGCAAATGGTAGTTTATAAAGGTTAAAGGGGAAACCCCGTTTTAGGATGAGGTGTTTAATTTTAACTAAACATGTTAATTAGGTGAGCCAAAGGGGGCTTTTGATTGCTGGACTTCAATACTTTGATAGCTGGACCTTGGTAGCCAGCCTCAGGAGGAGGAAGTGGCCAAATAAGGGAATGGACCTTGGGGGCTAGCTTTAGGATGTAACCTAACAGTTTAGCAAGGCAGCAGGAACTGGAGAGAAGGCAAAGCCTGCCCGGGCCATGTTCACACCAGCCATGTTCACACCGGAGCTGACCAGAGTCCCTTTAAAAGGAAGTGGTCCTTTGGAACCAAGCAGTCCAGGCTGGAAATCAAGACCTAGCCTCCGTCTCCCAGAAGCTGGGATTACAGGCATGTACCAGCACACATTGCTTCACGCTTCTTTAAAAACAACAAGTACATTTATTACTGAACGTGGGTAAGAGTGTGCTTTGAGGTCAGAAGAGAGCTTGTGTGACTTGTTTCCCCCTACCACGTGGGTCATCAAGCTTGGCAGGTGTCTGTGTCCTCGGAGCCATCCCTTGGCCTATGTTTTGTTTCTTATTATAAATATGTCACTTCTATGATTTAGAACAAATGAAAAAAATAAGATATTTAAACATTTCTTTCGGCTGGTATGGTGGTGACTGCCGGAAATCCCCTCACTTAGCGCTCAGGAGGATGGAGAAGGAAGGCAAGGTCATTTTTGGCAACACCGGAAGCTCGAGGCCAGCCTGGGATACGAGAATCACTGTCTCAAAGACAGAATAACATCCATAAAAAACATTTTAGGGGGCTGAGGATAGAGCCAGAATATGTAACTCATCCCTAGGTTCTGTCTCCAGCCCTGAGAAGAAATACGGAGAGTCTGAAATTCCAACAAACTGTAGAAAAACAGCAATGGGGCCGGTGGGTAAAGATGATGGCCTCCACGCCCAACTTCCCAAGCTCAAACCTAGCACCTGGTCAGAGAAAGAGCTCTCACAAGTTGTCCTTGGATTTCCATATACACCTGGTATGTGGGTGCCCACATGCGTCATACACACACACATGCACGCACACATGCACACACGCACACATGCACACTCCCCTCCCCCACCCCGCCCCATCTGACAGCTTGGGTCTGATCCCTGGAGGAGATAACTCCCACAAGTTATACTCTGACTTTCAGATGTGTGTCATGGTGCACTCATGCACATGTGCACATGCGTGTGTGTGTGTGTGTGTGTGTGTGTCTGCATGTGCACGCGCGCGAGCGTACACGTACATGCATACATATTAAATAAATAATAAATGTTTAAACATCTTTAAAAAGAGGAGAAGGATGAGGAGGAAACCAGCTCCTAATATAATCAGGGAAAGTGACTGTTGGTTGGAGATTACTTGGGAGGCAGAGGCAGGCGGATTTCTGAGTTCGAGACCAGCCTGGTCTACAGAGTGAGTTCCAGGACAGCCAGGGCTACACAGAGAAACCCTGTCTCGGAAAAAAAAAAAAAAAAAAAAAAGTAGTTAAGGGTGTAGCCCTTTGCAGCCTTTATCTCTGGCAGAAACTCACTAATGTACTTAATGAAATGGTGTGAGCTTGAAGGCTTGTTGCTGAGTAGACCAACGTGGTACAAACCTGTAATCCCAGAACTCAAGAGGCTGATGCATTCGGGTGCTGAGATCCAGGACAGCCTGAGCATGTCACACAGTAAATCTATGTGCAGAGGCCACCAGGAAGCCTGGAGAAGGCAGGTGCTTCTCCAGCTTTTTGCCCTCCTTTCTGGTTATTTGAAACGGCTTTTGTTTTATGAGACAGTCTCACTACATAGACCAGGCTGGCCTTGAACTTGTTATTGCAGGCATGCCAGCTCCTCACACCTGCCTCACTTGGAAGGTTTCATATTTTAAAACAAGAAGAAAAAGTGAGAAGAGGGCTAGGGAGGTGGCTCGGTCTTAGAAGGGTCTGCTGCTCCTGCAGAGGACCCAAATCCTGTTCCAAGCAGCCACATTGCACTGCCTCTAGATCTAGATCCAAGGGACCCAGTGCCCTCTTCTGGCCTCTGTAGTACTCATATACACATGGCAAGCACACACCCATTCATGTGAGAGAAAAATAGTAATATAACTGTTTTTAAAACATGAAAACAGGGGGTTAGAGAGATGGCTCAGTGGTTAAGAACACTGGCTATTCTTCCAGAGGACCCGGGTTCAATTCCCAGCACCCACAAGGCAGCTTAAAACTGTCTATAATTCCAATTTTATGGGATCTGACACCTACACACAGATATACTATATCACACAGATGTGGGTAAACACCAGAACACATAAAAAATATTTTAAGTGAAAAAAAAAAACAAAACAAAAACGAGGACTTACCTCATCTTTGGCACTGAGCAAGACTGCACTTAAATTCAAGTCTAACCATGTAGACAGATTTGCAGGTGTGATGTTCCCATATCTAGGGTTGGCTTTCAAGAGTCTAGATGGGCAGCCAGCAAGATGAATGAGTGGGTAAAGAGGCTTGCTACCAAGCCTGACAACCTAAGTTCAATCCCCAGGACCCACATGGTAGAGGAGAGACCCTAGTCCTGAAAGTTATCCTCTGACTTACACGAGTACTGTAGAACACACAATCAGAGACAGACAGAGATTGAAATGGAAATAGAGAGACAGAGATAACAGGTAATAAATATTTTAAAAAACAAAGACTCCAGAGGGAAATGGCCGGACAATGGTCGCGTAAAGTCAGTTACTGGGTTAGAAGCAGGGTGTGTGGGAAAGTGTGCTCTTCTCCTTAGAAGTAAGCACATTTTTCAAACTGTCCCTGATCAAAAGCTAAAAGAAAATGTTGCTCCACTAGCTGGCTGGCTGGGCCCAGCCTCTGCGCCTCAGATTTCCTGCACCTGGCATGCAGCAGGGGAGCTCAAGGGGGCTGCTGCTGGTTTTATTGTAGCTGGTTCTCTGTCACTTCCCACCCTCTGGTCACTTTCCCCTTTTGACTCATAGAGAACACATGGCACCCCAAGCCCAAGCTGGCAGTGAACGGCCTTTGGAAGAACAGCATCTACAGTCGGTGTCTCTACCTTCAGCTGGAGCACGTAGAGAGGGAGCTGCGGCTGGTGGGGCCCCAAGGCTTCCTGCATCGTCACAGCCATGCCCAGGCCCTCAGGCAGCTACACATCCTGAAGGGTCACCTCTGGGGACAGCCTGGTACCCCAGCACTGGCATATACCAGGTAATCTTTGAATGCTGAGTGGACACACCTGCCCTCTCCAGCCTGGAGCTACAGGCTGGGATACCTTGTCCAGCCTTGAAAAGATGTCCACCCAGACCATGCAGGCAGAAGGAACTAGGGATTCCCTTGAGTAACCTCAAAGCCATCAAAGGTTAAGGGGAGAGGGCTACTTTCGGGAAGACACTCAGTCCTTTGCACAGAATGCAGTCCACGACCTTATTTGTGGCGGTTGTCCTCCAGTCTGCAATGTTGGAGCAGTGTCTCAGTCTCTCTGTGCCTCAGTTTCACTGATTGAAATATACATCTCCTAATTCAAACCCAAAGGCTATTTTCTTCCATTTATTTGATGTGTTTGTTTTGTGCTGGGGGTTGAACCTCATCTTTATGTACGCTAGGGGGTCTCTCTACACGTGTTCAGCTTGAGCTATATAGGAAGCTCAAGGCAAAGCTGGTGTCTTAGTTACCGTTACTATTGCTTTGATGAAACACCATGACCAAAAGCAAACTGGGAAGAAGTAAATGGCCTGTGTGGCTTACATTTCTACTTTGCTGTTCATCACTGGAGGAAGTCAGGGCAGGCACTCAAGCAGAACAGGAACCTGGAGGCAGGAGCTGATGCAGAAGTCACGGAGAGGTGCTGCTTACTGACTTGCACCTCATGGCTTGTTGCCCTATTGATCACTGATTTAAGAAAATGCCCTAAAGGTTTGCACACAGCCAGATCTTATGACAATGTGCTCTGAGTTGAGGCTCTCTCCTCTGAGGACTCCAGCTGTGTCAAGTTGACTTAAAACTACCCAGTGTTTTGTTTGGTTGGTTTGTTCTTTTGTTTTTGCCTGCACTCAATGTCTGTGTCTCCAGCTTATGTGTCTGCAGAGGCCAGAAGAGGTTTGGGAGTTACAGTGGTAAGCTGCCATGCGGTTGCTGGGAATTGAACCTGGTTTTCTAGAAGAGCAGCCAGTTGCTCTTAACCACTGAGCCACTCTCCAGTCCCGATATTCCATTTTTGTTGTTGTTGTTTTTGTTGTTTCAAGACGGGCTCCCTCTGTATAGCCCTTGGTGTCCTGGAACTCACTATGTAGACCAGGTTGGCTTCAAACTTAGAGATCCTCCACTTGCCTGTGCCTCCCGAGTGCTGGGACCTACAAATGCCTAACTCTTGTGTTCTTTAAAAAAAAAAAATGTATTTTTTTTTGTAAGATTTATTTTATATATGTGTTTGTGTTCGTGCATGAGTATCAGAGGTTAGAAGAAAGTGTTGGATCCGTTAGAACTGGAGTCACAAGGTTTGTGAGGTATCTGATATGCTAGTCTCCTGCTAGAACAGTAAAGGTTTCTTAAACACGGAGTCATCGTGTGTGTGTGCGTGTGTGTGTGTGTGTGTGTGTGTGTGTGTGTGTGTGTGTGTGTTATAACTCAGTGGTAATAGACTCACCTAGGATGCTGGAGACCCGAGGGCTTTCTTTCCATAGCTCACATGCACACAGCTTTTGGTAGTCAACAAATAAAAAAATTGTTATTATTCAGAAAATGACCCTTCTTGAGAGGTCTTCTGAGGTAATAGGATGATCTTGTATTATGCCTGGAATGTGTTTTTAATATTCCCCCCTCCAAAAGGAAAAAGGAGGGTATAGGGGTGTGCCGGACATGATGGAGTCAGTCGTTGAAAGCAACTGATAAGTGTGAGGATGCGGGGATGGGTTGCTGGCTTGATGCCTTTTGTATGACGAGATCTTTTTTTTAGTGACATTGAAGCAGCCTTCTAGGCTTGCTGTTAGAGACTGCCCCCTAGCCAGCACTGGACAAACGGCAGCCTATAGAGCAGCTCTTTCAAGCAGGTACAAATTAGAGGAGAAACAGATTATCAGAGGTCAGGCAGCTTGCACAAAGCCATCTGGAGGATGAGGTCAGATCAGGATTTTAATATGGGTCTTCGGGTGACACCCTAATGTGTTGGTTTGACCTCTTTTATAGCACGCCTCGGGCCAACAAGTCCCCTCGTGGCCTGCCCTGGTGGTGTGTCCTGGTAGGCTGGCTCCTGGTGGTGACTACCAGCGGGGTGGCGGCCTTCTTCACGATGCTGTATGGCCTGCACTATGGAAGAGTCAGCTCCCTCAAGTGGCTCATCTCCATGGCTGTGTCCTTTGTGGAGAGTGTGTTCATCACCCAGCCCCTGAAGGTCAGAACACCCCTGCTAGCCACCTTTACCCTCTGGTGCTCAGTCCCTTTTCAAGCATTTTTTAATGTTCATTTAACAAACACATGAGCTGCTACTGCTGCACTGACCCCAGAGCAGGGGTAACGGAGATAGTACCAGAATAGCCCAAAAGACTTGTCCCCTAGTACTGGAGCTAACAATTCTTTATCATCATCACCCTTAGGATTGTGGGAAAATTTATAGAGAAGAACTCCTAAAACTGGGGAATGTAGCTCAGAAGCAGAACACCTGCCTGGCATGCATAGATAGAAGATAGCAGCCTGGTGGTGGTGGCACATGCCTTTAATCCCAGCACTTGGGAGGCAGAGGCAGGTGGATTTCTGAGTTCTGGTCTACAGAGTGAGTTCCAGGACAGCCAGGACTACACAGAGAAACCCTGTCTCAAAAAAACCAAAAAAAAAAAAAAAAAAAAAAAGAAGATAGCAACTTAAAGGACTGTTCCCTTCAGAAGCTTGCCCCCATTCCCCCAGACGTTAAAGCTATGTGGGAGCATATTAGCCTTGGATACTAAGCCTAGACTTAGACTCAGCAGGAAGCAGGGACAGACCAACCTCTGGAAGGAGCCAGGCAGTTGCCAGTGGGCAGGGGATCAGGAAAACTGTAAAGTGACCATTTAGGACCTCTTCTCAGGTTACTTGGTTTTGTTTGGTTTTTGAGACAGGGTCTTCCTATGTAGCCCTGGCTAGCCTGGTACTTGATATGTAGCCAGGACTCACTCTGAATTGATGGCAATCCTCCTGCCTCTGCTACCCAAGTGCTGAAACTGTAGATATGCACTACTACTGTAAGACACTCCCCCATGAAGAGAGGACCTCCCTCAAGCCTCAGAAATTCGAGGCCACCCCAATAACTCACAAGACACCATTCTTGATGGAACAGCAAGATATATTTCAGGGTCAGTCGACTGAGGCTGAGACTCGTGACCCACGCAAGGGCAGAGGAGTGTCGACCCAGTTGGCTGGGAGTGGGGGGCTCATAAAGGGCAGAACCACAAACCATGGAGGGTCAGGGGGTTACCAAGGAAATATAACATAAAAACAGTAGAAATCACACTTATCTTTTGTAAGAATGTAACCTTGCCCAACCATTCATCTTGTGGTCAGCCAGTTCCTGAGACCACCCAGATGACTTGCATCTTTCTTTGTGGTCAGGAATGTGTCTTCCTGCTTTGGGCCTTCCCCACCCACAGGTGGGTTCTCTTCCTTGAGGTCTGAGGAATGTTAATCCAGCAAGTGTCCTCTGACTCAGGGATAATGTACTCCTCCTGGAATGTATCCCGGGGCAGTGAAGGCCTGAAATCTTACATTCAGTTCCGCTTCCTTGGGACTAGTGAACCTGCATTCTTTTGCTCAGGTCTAGGGGTCATAAAACTTTCTATATTTTTCATGTCCTTTAAAGAAAAGTCTAAAGAAAAACCTGTATATATTTTATAAAATGATCTTTATATTTTTTCACTCTACACTACCAAACCCAGCCCCTGGAATTTTTACTCCTGTGGGACAGCTCAAATCCTTCCTCCATCTACCTTGATATTCTACTCTGACTTATATGTATGCATTTATTTATTGATAAGGTCATATAGCTTAAGGTGTTTACAAACTATTTAGCTGAGGCTGGCCCTCAAACTTCTGATTTTCCAGCCTCCACACCCCTAGTGCTGGAACTCTAGGTGTGTGCTATTACACTCTGTTAACATAGATGCTCCATTCAAACCAGGGCTCTGTGCATGCCAGGCAAGCATGTTGCCACCTGAGCTACCTTCCCAGTCCTGAATGGTCTCTTCTATAAGACTCAAAAGCTTTTGTGACAATTCCACCAGCCAAGGCTAGAACAATTGGAAGAGTCGAGGTGTGTCCCCAGTGTTCCAAATCAAACCACAGGATCCCCTTGGGCATAACAGACAAACAGGTTGCAGGCTGTATCAGTTGATGCAGAGTTGTGGGGATGGGGTGAGGTGGAGTCAGAAGTGAGAGATGCTCTGGGTAGCTGGGCAGCAAAGCGGGAAGCTCTGATAAGCTTCAAGGCTTGTCAGCCTTTCTGACTGGGGGTAGCCCTCCATCCTCATACTGACCTCCTTCTGTGGGAACAGCTGATCCCCATGTCTCAGGCCTTGAGAGGTCTCTGCAGCCTTGGGTTCACACAAGATGATTTCCAGGTGCTGGGCTTTGCTGCTTTCTTTGCGCTGGTCTTGAAGAGAGAGGATGATGAAGAGACCCTGCCCTTATTTCCAGGACATCTGTCTAGCCCAGGTAATAGGGCCCTGGTATGTGGAGTCCTGAGGTGTCCTGGGCCTTGGTCACTCCCAGATGTTATCTGCCACCAACCTTTACACAGGACTTACCAGCTGTTTCAGAGTAGCCAGAAGAGACACCCTCCCTCCCTCCTCCCCTCCCTCTTTCATTTCCTCCCTTCTTCCCTTCCTCCCTCCCTCCCTACCTTCTTCCCCCCCTTGCTTCCTCCTTTCCTTCCACATTTCCTGTAACTTAGCATAACCTTTTAACCAGGGGTGTGCCCTTGGGGATCTGGAAGGACTTTTTAGTCAGGGCTGTGCCCTTGGGCATAGGGTAGGCTGTATTCTTTTTAGAGATAGACCTTCCCTTGGCCTGGACTGGCCTTGAACTTATTATATGACTGAAAATGAATTTGCACTTCAGATGCCCCCAACCCATTGCCACCTCCAGGCCTGTGCCACAGAGCTAGTTATGTGGTGCTGGGGACAAAACACAGGCTAAGCCCAAGCTAGGCTGGCTCTCTACCAAAGGAGCTACATTCTCAGCCCCACAGTGTGTGCACTGCCAAGGTGTGGACGCCTGAAACGTCAAAGGAAAACAAAGCTTTCAGTTAGCTCATGGGTAGGCTGCAGAGAGTGGCCGCACACCAGACTTCTGGGACAAAAAGTCTGCAGACTATAACCAAGTGTCCTAAGAGGCCTCTGGTCAGAGCCTCCCCCCCCCCCCCCAATGGAGCTCTCAAAGGACCTCAAGAAGAGCTTTCCTCAGACAGATGAGCAAACAAAACAAAATCAATAATTGACATTGACTTCAGAGAAGATAAAGCAGGAGCCAGTGCGCTAGTGAGCATAGAGGTTCACCCTGTCCCAGGCATGTAATCTTCCATTCCAGGGTAGAGTTTTGGCTTTGCACATTGCACCCCCCAAAAAACCCATTTCTCAACAACCAAAATCTCCATTTTCAATGAAAGGGTAATTTCTCTCTGGAGAGATGCCAGCTTCCCAGCCTAGCAGATATTCCTCCCATCCTTTTGGCAACTCTTCAAGGAGAGCTGGCTGTGTTTCAGGCAGCGATGGAATCAGGGCATAATCGACATAAAATTCACTCACTGTTGGATGTAACTCATTGATTCTAGTAAATTCCGAGGACTATATAGCTATCAACACCGTGACTGAGATTTAAAACATTTCGTCCCCCAGAAGGGCCCTTTTTTTGTTCCTTTTGAGTCTGTCCCTGATCCCAACCCCAGCCGTGGGCAATGTGGGACTGGCTGAATGGAACGGGTCACACCCCCGCCAGCATAGACCATGTAGGCAGGTGACATTAAAGCCTGTTAAAACATAAGCAAACACCTAAGGGAGTCTGATGAGGACATGGCTGCAGAGGAATAAGACCCTTTGGGCTCCCCTAGTCATCCCTGGAAGGATGGGGGAGGAAAGACTTGGACCCTAGATGCAGGCAAAGGCCTTGAGGTGAGACAGAACTGCTCATCCTGTGGCAATCACTAATGGTGTGATCTCAGGGAGTTGTGATGGAGGAGATGGTTCAGGGAGAGGTAGAAGGGTTAGGGAGGAAGGCAGAAAGGGACTTGGAAGGCCTGGGGCAATTCTGGGATTTCTGAGTTTAAAATAGGAGAGTGGTGGCACTATCTGCCTTGTCCTTGACAGAGGTCACGGGTGTTGCCCTGGAGACCTCAGGTTTCAGGTCAGAGGAAATGAGGAGGTGGCTGATAAGTGCTGGGGACAGAACACACCTGATAGATGGTTGGGCCACTGGACACCTATCAGAATGGCTGGTGACAACACCTGGTTTCCCTGTCACATGGGGGACTGTTTCGTGTCCTTGTGTCCACAGGTCCTTATGTCTTGTTCAGATCACGAAGGCGCGGCAGCAAGCATGCTTACCAGCCTCCTCCCACGGCTGCCATTGAGAAGATGAAAACCACTCGCCTCAAGGAGCAGAAAGCATTTGCTCTCATCAGAGAAATCCTGGGTGGGCTACTTCCCGCACCTGGGTTCCCAGCATATCTTCGAGCAGAAACATTGAGTGTCCTTTGATGAGCCCCTTGCTGCCTCTAGGCCTCAGTTCCTGTAGATGGCTACTTGTCCTGACTTCTCCTTTCTACCTGGAATCTTTTAAGCTCTTGGGATGAAGTCTGAGTTCCCTACTATGTGGCTCTACCCACTTGGGTCCCCTCTCCTGGCTCAAGGTTTCCGCAGCTCTGGAGATCTGAAGATTCCTGTGTGTCCCGGCCCTTTGTTCTGTCCTATCTTTTCAGCTGCCTGGAATGTACCCACCCTCCCTCCCACCTTCCCTTCTGGCTAATTCTTCCTATTCTTTAACTCTTAGAGCTTATCTTTAGTGAGGACCCTCCCTACCCCATTGCCAGAACCTTTCAAAGCTCAGGGTTTATCTGCCTGCTTCCTAAAGCAGATCTGGGTAGTTTTGGTTCACTTAGCAAGGTGAGCCCAGGCACAAGGGTCCGGAGGGAAGTACAGCAAAAAAGGAAAGAAGCCAGAGACCATGGGGAGAATGGGACCCCACCCCCCACCCCATTCGTTTTTCTATGTGTTATCATTATTGGTGTCCATGTAGGCCCAGCAGGGGACTGGGTGGTGGTGGTGCTTCCTGGTGCAGATCTCAAGCCCAATGCTGGAAGGTATGGCTCAGTAGGAATCTGCACCCTGCTTGGATTGTTGTGTGACTTTCTGATCTAAAGACAAGACTCTGCCTGTCTGCAGTAAGCAGGTAGACACCATGAGGACAGAGATCATATCTGTCTGCTCCATCACTGTATCTGCAATGCCACAGGGCAGGGGCCTGGTCTTGACAATTCTGTCTTGAATACACAGATAGGGGGTCTAGAGGGGGCTCAGTAGGTAAGAGTGTCCATTTTGCAAGCACGAGGCCCTAGTTTGGATTCCCAGCACCCAAGTAAAAACCAGATGTAGTCATGTGTACTTTTTTTGGTTTTTTTGAGACAGGGTTTCTCTGTGTAGCTCTGGCTGTCCTGGAACTCACTCTGTAGACCAGGCTAGCCTCGAACTCAGAAATCCACCTGCCTCTGCCTCCCAAGTGCTGGGATTAAAGGCGTGCGCCACCACTGCCCGGCGTTATGTGTACTTTTAACCCTAATGATGATGCGGGCTTGCTGGCTGCCAGCCTCGCTCTGGTGTCAGTGCCAGACCTTGTCCAAAGGGGAAAGGTGGAGCTATAGAACATGACTTTCATCGTTGTCCTCTGGTCACCCACACATATGTACATGCACAGCACACATGAAAATGAAAAAGAACCTAACCGGTTTGGGGTTTAGCTCAGTGGGGGTGTGCTCCTTTAGCAAGCATAGGCCTGAGTCAATCCCCAGCTAATCCCCAGTGAGCCAGGCAATTTGCTGCTCAAGCATGGTGATCTGGGTTCACTCCTAAAACCCATCGTTGGTAGTAGGGAATGGATTTCCGTATGCTACCCTCTGACCTACACACATGCTGTGGCATACACATGTTCACACTCTCGTACACACAAGAATAATACATAAATAGTTTTGAAGAGAAGGTCAAGCATGGTGGGCTCAGACTTATAATTTCAGTGCTGGGAGGATCAGGAATTCATGGCCAATATCATCGATGTAGCAAGTTCAATGCCAACCTGGGACACGAGACCCTGCTTAAAAGGAACACAGGGCATGACCCCTGGTTGGGTCTTGTTCTAAATGCTTTCTTTATAAACATTAGCTGATCCTCCCACCTCAATCCCAGGCCTTAAAATTATTATCTGAATGACAAGGAATAATCCACAAAGAGGCGCCCGTGGAGAGGAAGTAGCAGGATCTCTCTGTGTATCTCTCTCCTTTCTGCTGTTTCTGTTGCCAGGGTGGCCGCAAGCCCTCCAGGGTTCTGAGTCAGGTTCAATCCCTTTCCTCCCTGAACTTGGTGGGAGTCAAGGGCCTGCTTGACCAGACTGTGCATCCTCTCCAGCTTACCTAGGCTTCCTGTGGATGCTGCTGCTGGTGGCCTATGGGCAAAGGGACCCCAATGCTTACCACTTCAACAGACATCTGGAACGTAGCTTCACCCAAGGCTTTTCACCTATCCTGGGCTTCAGAGGGTTCTTCGAATGGGCCAACACCACCCTTGTGAAGAACTTATATGGTCATCATCCAGGTAGACCCCTAACCCTGAGACAGCGGGTCAGGCCTCCTTGTGGGTGTAACTGTGCGGGAACAGCTATAAGTCACTGACAGCATAAAACCACAACAGCCGAATGCTCATAGGCTTTGACAGGCTATCGGAGGGCTGGTGTGAACTGATGACCATCTTGCATGGGAGGTAGGAAGCCTAAACAAGCTAGGCAGATACAGTGTACAAGCCGGAGAAAGGATGTGAGACAATGAAGCCAGCATACCATGGAACTGCAAGGCGTTGGGTGTGACTACTATGGGGTACCCGAGTGAAGGGTGGGTGTGGGGCTGTGTAGAAGAGAGGGAGGGAGGGAGGGAGGTTGTAGAGGAGCCCTATTGATCACGTTTATCCTCAGGAGAAGAGGCACCATGGAGGTTTCTACACATGGCAGCAACACAAACCTGTGGGGCAATAAGCATCACTCTGGAAGAATGTGGAGGCTGGAGTGTAGGGTATTCAGGATGCTAGAGAGAGAGGATGGGGGCAGATGTGGGATACAGGAGAGGGGGGAAGTCCTGTTGGGATGTCATGCTTGTTAGGAAGTAAGGGTTGGGAAGGACACAGATGGCGTTCAGGCTGACAGAATGAGGGTATAGTCCCTCAAAAGAATGAATGTAGAACATACAGTGTCCAAGATGGAGAAATGGTGAGGAAAGAATGAATGGATTAAATATATTCATGATAGCATGGCAGTGGTCAGTCCAGGAAAGACAGAAAATGGCACAGCATATGGGAGAGCCAAGCACGATGAGGCCCTTAAAGGGAGTGAAGACTTCATTTTAAAACCTGAGAGGGGCTTCATTAAATTCATTAAGGATGAGAATGAGGCTGGGGTGGTGGCCCATGCCTTTAATTACAGGACTTGGGAGGCAGAGGCAGGTAGCCAGGGCTACATAGAGACACTGAGGAGATGGGGGGAGGGCAAGAGTGGGGGTAGAGGAGAGATTAGGGGAGAGAGAGACAGAACGAGGGAGGGAGAGAGAGAACAAGGGAGAGAGAGAGAAAGAGAGAGAGAGAGAGAGAGAGAGAGAGAGAGAGAGAGAGAGAGAATATGAAAAGCACCATGAGAGGAATGATGGAGAAAGTCCCTAGACAAGAGTCTTCAGAGAAATCTGAAGGGCAATCCCCAGAGCATAGGATGAATCAGACTTTTATATTCTTTGAGGGGGGGGGGTGCATAATGTGGTATCATTCAGAATAGTGCATGGAAGAGCTGGAGTAGTAGTTAGGACTATAAACCAGGAGCCATAAAACCACAGCACAGAAGTACTGCTCAATTCTGTCTTAGGGATAACTGCATGGAGGTGTGACCTAATCCCTCCAGGCTGTGTAAGACCGCCCCCCGCCCCATGAAGGGAGGACCTCCCTTAAGTCTCAGAAATTCTCGGCCACCCCAATAACTCATAAGTCACTATTCTTGATGCAACAGCATGAGGTATATTTCAGGATCAGTCGACTGATGGTCAATTCGTATCCCACACAGGGGCAGAGGAATTGACAAAGAATGGCTGGGTGAGGAGGGCTTATATAGGAGAAAACCACAAACCAAGGGGGGGCGGTGAGGGGTTATCAAGGAAACATAAAAACAGTAGAAAGTCTTAAAAGGTCCCTACCCAAATTTAGTCAGGGTCATGCGGAAAACATCTTATACACTTATCTTTTGTAAGGGTGTAACCTTGCCCAACCATTCATCTTGCGGTCAGCCAGTTCCTGGGACCACCCAGATGACTTGCATCTTTCTTTGTGGTCAGGAATGTGTCTTCCTGCTTGGGGCCTTCCCCACCCACAGGTGGGTTCTCTTCCTTGAGGTCTGAGGAATGTTAATCCAGCAAGTGTACATTATCAGGGATAATGTACCCCTCCTGGAATGGATCCCGGGGCAGTGAAGGCCTGAAATCTTACATTCAGTTCCGCTTCCTTGGGACTAGTGAACCTGCATTCTTTTGCTCAGGTCTAGGGGTCATAAAAACTTTCTATATTTTTCATAAGTTTTCTATATCTTTCAGCTGTAGGCTCAAGCATCTCAGGAGAGAGCAAGGTCTTAAAGGGGCAGGGCCATGTTCCAACAGAATGCATCCTATGCTTTCTCTCTAGGATACACCTATGATTATATGCACATCTGAGTGGGGGAGCCTGGGATGTGTTAGAATGCTTCCGGATGCTACACTTGCCCTCCTGGTTCTCATCTTTAGGCTTTGTCACTGACGGGAACTCCAAGTTGGTTGGCAGTGCCCACATTCGCCAAGTGAGGGTCCGGGAAAGCTCTTGTTCTGTTGCCCAGCAGTTACAGGCTTCTTTTGATGGATGCCATGCACCATATTCCCTGGATGTTGAAGACCTGGCAGACTATGGAGAAGGCTGGAATGCCTCTGCTCACAATAACAGCAACGGCTTCCCTCAGGTGTGGCAGTACCAGAGCCAGAATCAACGCCAGGGCTATCCCATGTGGGGCAAACTTACCATGTACGGGGGAGGAGGCTATGTGGTCCCCTTGGGGGCTGATCACCAAAGTGCCTCAAGGTAAGAGCCACTGGGTTCTTTTCTAGCTCAGTGATGTTTGTTAAGAGTGTCTGGTGGAGTGGAGATGCAGCCTTCAAAATAAAGCCAGGCCGAGTTTATTCGTGCCACTGTGGGAAGGAAAGGGCGAGCAATTTTAAGACTCTTGTGAGCCTTAGCTTACCAGAGACCCTGAGTGAACCACCCAGAGATGTAAATGGATGCAAAAAGCAAGAGGAATTTTAATGATCCAGTGCACTGGGGCAGTCCTACACCGAAGGGCAGCCCATTTGGTCAGTTTTTATACAGTATAAGCGGTTGACTAGGCACAATATGATTGGCGGAACAGTGTGACTTTTAAACTGATTGGTCTTTGGGAAATGAGGTGGCAAGGACCTCCCTTGTCTGTAAGTGGCAAGGGTTGGTCCATCCTGCTCCTCTGACCGAGAAATCTTAATTAGCCTCTCCCATCTGGCAGGGGTGGGGGGGTAGGAGGGTGGGGGGGGTGAGGGGACAGGACGAACAACTGTTCCAAAGTTCCTCTTCACAATAATCATTTAGGAAGTATTTCCAGGCCCCAAGTGTTTCAGGCACATCCCCAGACCTGGGAGGCAAGGCCCTCTGCAGCTATTATTACTAAGCATACATGTATATTCACACACATAATTTCATTTTCTCGGTCTGGAGGGACTGGTGCTAATAACATTGTGAACGAGGAGACCAAAGCCTGAAGAAGTTAGTCTCTTACCCAAGAGGCAGTCAGGGATTTGAAATTCAACCCCCTCTGCCACCCCAGGGCATGCTGCTCTTTGTATTACAGCAGGCTGAGTTCTCCAGGGCCCAGCCCAGAGGAACCTCCACACTTGCAGCCACTGCCTGAGTCCCAGTGCTTCCCAGTGCCTCAGGAGCTTCCTCTAGAACACTCTGGCTTTTTGACTTGAAGAAGCATTCCACTTCCCTGGATGGGGCACACCCAAGCCCATGCTCCTGACCCAACTTTTCTGATGTATCTGACAGAGCCTCAGAGTCTGTATTCACAACATGCTACAAATGGGGACTGGGGACTCCCTTGAGAACCTCTGTTCCAATGTTCAGGAGACTATAAACTAACACACCTTATGGTTGGCAAATGGTGACACCCCTGCCCCCTCACACACACCAAAAGCTAGCCATGTAGCCCAGGGTCACCTTAGAGGAGGAGGTTAAGACAGTAAGCCCTAGATCACCCAGGGGTTCATAGACAGGAGACTGAAGATGCCCAGCAGTCCCTTCCTCCGCAGGATTCTCCAGTACCTCTTTGACAACAGCTGGCTGGACACCCTGACCAGAGCAGTGTTTGTGGAGTTCACTGTCTACAACGCCAATGTTAATCTGTTCTGCTGTGTCACACTCACACTGGAGACCAGTGGCCTGGGTGAGACCCGCCTCTCCTGGAAAGCCTCACCTGGGTCCCCACCCCCATAGCTGGTCCTGCTGCCTCAGGGACTGGGGTCCCTGGGAAGTTGCAGGGGGGGTCTGTGTTCACCCTGCAATGGGTCACAAATCTCTGGGTCCCTGACAGCAAGGCATTGTAAAACCCAAATGAAAAGGACCTCACCGATCCGTGGAGAACTGCAGACGCACCCCAAATCACTCACGAGAAACACAACTTGATGCAAATTGCAAGAGGTTTACTGGCTAGCCAGGGCTGTCTTTCCTTCAAGCCCGCGCAGGGGCAGCGGAATTCAGCAGCCGAACAAAAGAAGTTTACAGCTTTTAAGGGGGCATCTACAAACCAGGTGGGGGTGGAGTTAGGGAAGAGGGAAGGCTGAGAGTGGAGTTAGGGAAGGGGGAAGGAGGGAGAACAGGTCACTAGGTCATGGATACATTTGATCTCAAATTCCTAAGATGCATGGTGTGTCACTTTATAATTGGCTATTTCGAAGTAGTTTCACACTATATATCATGAGCTCCAGTTCAAGGGGGTCAGGCTTATCTCAAACTTTTAGCATCCTGGCACCAACTGTCTCAGGGCTGTTAGTTCAAAGCCCGGCCAAGCTAATCTCGGGCCCATAGCATCCTGACACCATGAATCTTAAGATTTGTTTAGTTAGGGCCATCTGTTCAAATGGTCAGCTAATTTCCTGGGACTGAGGCAACACAGTGTTTGACTTACAGGTTTTTATGTCTTTGCTTTAAAAGTAGGGTTCAGGGGATCAACTTATGATTTTTCTATCTTTCAGCATCAGTGTTATTTCTTACTCTGGCCTGGTCTCTTTCATTATCTTAAGGGAATCCAGTGGAGTGAGAAGGTAGCCTATCCATCTCCCACAGTGGGAAGCACATTGAGTATCGCTGTCCAACCAGCAATCACACAACTGAGGCCAGAGCTTCAAAGGCGATACTTACCCTAACTGTTGGGATGGGATTTTATACTTTATTCTTTGTCCCCATCTGCCATCTTCTTTAAACATTCATCACAAGCTACCAAAACCAAAAATTAACCTAAAACCTTCTCAGCTAATACTCAATTAGCCCAGAACTCAACTTCTTTTCTGTTAAACACTGAACATTTAATAAGTATTCAATTGCTATTTTATTTATTTGCCTATTTTGAGACACAGTCTTAGGTATCCCAGATGAACTTCAAACTTATTCTCTACTTCCTGGTCACTTAGCCTATTATATTGGGGAGCTACAATTTTAAAAACATATATTTTATTCTTTTAGAATTTTAATATTTTAATACATGTATACAGTATGATATATACAGTGTATTTTAATTTTCAGCTGGTCTTTCTGTCACCCCGAAGGCTGGCTTTATGTTCAGACGCTAGCCTTACTAGTCAAATTGACTTAAATATTATTTCATAAACCAACACATATAAAAGTCCTGAGATTCCAACACTCAGAAGGCAGAGGTGAAGAATCAGGACCTCAAGGTCATCTTTGAGTACACAGAAAGTTCAAGGACAGCCTGGGATACGTGAGTGTCACAAAAAAGCAAAACTAACAACAAAACATTTTTACTCAATTTTAATGTGAAAAGAATAAAGAAAAAATTAAATTAAAAAGACACAGGCTGAGGTATGGTGGCACATATCTTTAATCCCAGCATTAGGGAGGCAGAGGCAGGTAGGTCTCTGTGAGTTCATGGCCAGCTTCATCTACACAGGGACTTCCAGGCCAACTAGGGGTATGGTGAGATCATATCTCAAACTAAAAGAGACAGATTTATAAATGGTGGCAGATAACTCACAGGAAGGTTGGCTTGCAGTGTGGACCACTTGATGATCTTCAGGGAAGCTCCATGAGGAGGATGATATCATTGAACAGTGTAGGGAGGCTGTAAGAAGATGCTGGGGGTGGGATCTGTGAGGTGCTGTACACACACATCTACTGCAGAGGTGGAAGGTCACGTGGGCCTTCTGGAGCAACTTCCTTCTGGATTGTCCACTGTCCTTGACATCCTGTTCATGTCCAAAATTGCCCCTTGTATCTCCTTGTCCTAAGGACAGCTGTCTTCCCCTTGCCAACCCTAAGGGCTGGAGTTACATGGCCTGAGTCTGGTCAGAAGATGGGACTCCAATAGACAGGTGAACAGGACGCCCCTTTCTCCCCAGGTACCTTCTTCTCACACGTGACCCTGCAGAGCCTGCGCCTGTACCCCTTCACGGATGGCTGGCACCCCTTCGTGGTAGCAGCTGAGTTCATTTACTTCCTCCTCCTCTTCTGCTACATGGTGGTCCAGGTGAGAGTTCAGGACGCAGAGATAAGGGGGCTCATCCCTTTGCCTTCTCACCTCCAGAGGTGGGGGGCTGAGGCAAGAGGAAAAGGGTTGTTTGTTTGTTTTTTTATTTTGTTTTGTTGTTTGTTTTTGCCCCAGGCGCTTGCCTGGTAGACCTTCTGTTGTTCCTGAGTGCCAATCTAGGCAGCTGCAGGAAGGACCAGGGTTGGTATTTCCAAGGAACCGACACCTCAGGCTTGGTCCTTGCTAGGGGTAGGTGGGTCTGCTTCCGACTTGAAACCTTCCAAAGTCTTAGGTGAAGGGATGATGGGAAGTGGAGGTGACTGTCCCTATAGCTGGGGTTCTCTGAACTTAGCATGTGGGGTGCTTAGCATCTTCTGTCCACAGGCTCACCTGTGGGCCTAGTGCCCCTAATAACCTTTACTACTATGAGAGCTTAAAGATGTCTCAACCTTACCTGAAGTAGATGAGGAGTTCTCCTTCACAGATGTACACAGGATATCTAAACGGGGGGGGGGGCATCTTGGTTACCAACCATTCTCTGCATCAACAATGTGTTAATGTCTTGCTTTTTCCTTCTTTTTGTTGTTTGTTCATTCTGTTTTTGGAGATAGAGTCTCACTCTGTAGCTCGCCTGGAATTTACTATGTATCTTCTAGGCTGCAATCTTCTTGTCTTGGCCTCCTAATGTCTGGGATTCCAGGTGTGATCCATAGTGCCTGGCCTAACCTAACAATGTCTTTAAAGTCGGGTCGGGCTGGTGAGATGGCTCAGTGGTAAGGACACTTGCTACCGAGCCTGGTGATCTGAGTTTCTCATAGTAGAAGAGAGCCTACTCCCATAAACTGTTGCCTGACACCCCCCCCACACACACATACACGGCATTCACCATACATAGATAAAGAAAATCAGGATGGTATGTTTGGTGTTTGTTTATGAAGCAGGCACTATGCTAAGAATATTATGTACTTTCTTAACAAAAGAAAGGTCCTCTTGGCTCTGGCATTCAGAGGAAGACACAAAAGCCCATAGACCTTATTTGCCAAGGATAGCTTATTTACCATGGCTACTTGCTTGCTAGACAAGTGTTTTATCAGTGAGCTACACTCTCAGCCCCCAAATCCAGAATTTGAAGCCAGAGTCTGTCATCTGACCTTCACCCTAATCTCCCATGAGGCAACAGGAGCCCCTTAAAGCCGGGTACCCAACTGGATGTGGCACATATCTGTAATCCCAGACCTTGGGAAACAGAGGCAGGAGGATTGTTAGTGCCAGGGCAGCCTGGGCTACAGAGCAAGTTCAGTACCCTGGCTGGGCACCTTATCAAGGGCCTATCTCAAGATTTAAAAAGATGGCTGAGGATGAAACTCAATGTCAGACCACATGTCTAGAAAGCTTAACACCCAGGCTCAATCCCCATTAACACACACATACACACAGGCTTAGCTATTGTATTTACAGTCACAAGTCTGGTAGTCAGAGTTAGTGATGGGAACAGATTGAGGAGAGATCTCCAGGGAGTCTATGTATGTGGGATGGAGCCAGGGTAACATCCTCTAGAGGCCTTAGGCATGAAGGGGCAGACTTTGCCACAGCCTTAAGCAGAATCTCTCTGGACCCTTTTCCAGGGCAAGCTCATGAGGAAGCAGAAGTGGGGTTACTTTTGCAGCAAGTGGAATCTTCTGGAACTGGCCATCATCCTGGCCAGCTGGAGTGCCTTCATGGTGTTTGTAAAAAGAACTATCCTGGCAGATCGTGACCTCCAGCGCTACCGGAAGCACAGGGGCGAGTATGTAGTGACTTCTCTTCTTTCCCTAGCCCTCCCCTGTCTCTTTCCTATACCTGTCAGAAGGAGGCTTTGGAAACTCTGCTGGCCCCAAGTGGGCAGAGGGAAGTCCTTGCAGATATAACTGCAGCTGCCCTTAGAGTCACACTCAGGTCCTGTGACTTAGGAAACTGGAGAGGATTCTTTCATTTCTTGTTTTTAAATTAGTATGTATTAATTGCTACAAATTATAAATATGTATTATAAATACACAATAGTGGCTTGCATTGTGACGTTTTCATATATGCATCTAATATATTTTGATCATATTCACACACACACACACACACACACACACACACACACACACACACTACCCTCTCTTGTTCTGTGTCAGGTAGAGAGGACTCTTAAATTCAAAATACAGCAACAGGGCTGGAAGATGACTCAGTGGCTAGGAGCATCTACCATGCAGATGGTTGTCAGGTCCTGGGCCTCCTGCTTCCTCTCCCTAGTGCTAGGACTAGACATGTGCCTCCATGCACGCTACAAATAAAGTTTTATTACAATGTGGGGCACACTTGTTTGCTCACAAGCTGCCTATGGCTGCTTTTCTACAACAATGGCACTGTTGAGTCACTGAGACAGAGACCATCTGGCCCACGGATTCCCAAGTGTGGACTCTTGACCCTTGTCAGACAGAGCTGACCTCCTGGAGCACAAAGGCTGGGCTGTCAGAATGATTCAGAATGATGCCGAGTTTGTAGCAGGTCACCCATGAGGTCATGGACCACGGTGTCTCAACACACTCACTCCTTCCTCCCATCACCTCATCCTTCACTCTTGCCATCCACATGGACAAGCTTGTTATTTTTTGGGGGTCTTAAACCAACTTTAGAGAGTTCCCTGCATACAGTGAGTGTCAGAAAATATAAAACGAAATCTGGCAGTTTGTAGAAACCTAAGTAGTGTCTGAGTTAATTTTTTTTTAAAGACTTTTGTTTATGTGTCTTTGTCTGTGTGAGTACCTGCCAAGTGTGTCTGGGTGCATGCAGAAGCCAAAGGAGGGCGTTAGGATCACCCAGAACAAGTGTTATGAACTGAACAATGCAGGTGCTGAGAACCAAACTCAGGTCCCTCAGAAAGCCAGTAAGAACTCTTTCTTAACTGCTCAGCCGACTCTCAGTCATCTGTGAAACTGGGACAGCAGGACCTGCTTCATCTTGAAGTGCAAATGACACAAAGCAAATCAGATTCTCACTTAGCACAACAAATGGGGGACAACCCCCCCCCCCGCTTCTTCTATATTAGGGTAGCTGGGGATGTACTCTCAAATGAGTGGCATTTGGTGACCCAAAGCAGGGAGGTGAAGGCTTGCAAAAGACTCTTCTCTCCATCCTCCCAACCTCCACCCCTAACACAGTCCTCTTCCGCCTATAGCTCTGCAGCCAATGATCAAGACTACTGGTTAAAGGTCCTGGGAGCAAACCCCTGGATCTTCAAGACCATGGTACCCCATTACCAGCATTGTCCTCATCCTCATCCTCACTGTTACATCTCTATCACTCCATCATCACCAACACCATCGTCAGTCCACCACCACTACCATTCTTTTATTTTAATTAATTTATTAACCTATTTTGAATTTTTGTTTGCTTTTTGAGATGGGGTCTATATATAGCTATCAGAGAACTCACTATACAGTCCAGGCTGGATGTGAACTCACGGACATCTGCCTGCCTCTGCCTCCCAGGTGCTGAGATTATAGGCATGCACCATCACACCTAGCATAGTTTATTTGTGATTATTTGTTGGGGAGCACAGACATTCCACAGCACATGTGGAACTTTGAAGAGTTGGCTCTCTTCTTCTACCTGTACCACATTTACATGAGGTCTGGGAATCAACTCAGATAGCCAGGCTTACCTGCAAATTACTTTTATCCACTGAGCCACCTTGTTGGTATAGCTGCTACTATCATTCTTTGTTTGTTTGTTTTTGAGACAGGGTTTCTCTGTATAGCCCTGGATGTCCTGAAACTCACTCTGTAGACCAGGCTGCCCTCGAACTCAGAAACCCACCTGCCTCTGCCTCCCAAATGCTGGGATTAAAGGTGTGCACCACCACTGCCTAGCTGTTACTATCATTCTTATCCCCATCATCATCACCACCTGACTTGGGGATGGGGGTTGGAACTACTTTGTCTCCCAGACCACTTTCAGGGCAAGATGACCTCTGAGATCATGGTAAATCTAACCCTGTATCTGGATGGACTCCAGCCATGCTCCTCTGGTATCTGAGATGGTGGGGCCTTTCCATTTTCTTCCCACAGGGGCATCAGTTTCAGTGAGACAGCCGCGGCTGATGCTGCCCTTGGTTACATCATCGCCTTCCTTGTCCTGCTGTCCACAGTGAAGTTTTGGCACCTGCTCAGATTGAATCCCAAAATGAACATGATCACGGCAGCATTGCGCCGGGCCTGGGGTGACATCTCAGGCTTTGTCACTGTCATTCTTATCATGCTCCTGGCGTATTCCATTGTGGTGAGTACCTCCTGTAGGTACTCACCTTAGGGCAGGTCTTGGAGGAAGTAAAGGCTACTTGGTACTGTGGCCAGCCAGGGTTAGGGGGAGACTGGGTATCCAGAGGAAATAACAGAGATTGTGAATCCAGGATCTGTTAACTGGGAGCTTATGAAATCGCCACCTCCAAGAACCAAGACTGGGAGCCTCAGTAAAAAGGGGGTGAGGTGGTATGAGGTTTGAGACCAAAAGGGCCCATGGTCTCTCAAGATAGGCTGCTTTCTGCAGCCAGCCCTTCTCAGACTGCTGGGTCTGAAAGCCCAGTTGCTTAGAAGCCTCATGGCTGCTTTCCAGGCATGCGCGGTGAGCTCCCATAGTGCGCACATGGATCGGGCCACCCTCTCCTTGAGCTAGGGCAGGGTGGGAGGTGAGGGTACAGGCCATGCTGTCATAAATACTTGGACTCTGTAGTGCCAATAATCTTTCATTGAGCCCCTGGACACTATACGTTGACAATTAGATGTTTGTCACTAGAAAGCTCATGGCCAGGAAGCACTGAGTCTTCAGCTCTTAGTATCAAGTACTAAGAAAAGCAAAGACTCCTTCTGACCTCTTCTTGCTCTCTATCCAAATACACATTGCAACTCGGAAGCTCAGAAGCTCCAAGGCTCTCCGATATCGTCCTGTGTGCCCATTTGTCTTTGACTTTAGCCCCACCTTGATCTTATCGCAGCCCAGCTCTATCCAGTCTAGCAGCTGTCACCAGTCAGGTCTTGTGCTGGCATCAGCCCTCGTGTGTCTTTGTCTGCACTCCATTCTTAGCCCCCACTCCCACTGTACATTCTAGCCATCTCAGCTCTGCTCATTCATCTCCCCTTCCACCTTCCATCCCACCCAGGGTAAGGTGCACTGAGAGAAGGGTGGCCGGTCTGTGAAAGGTTGCTTTTCTCCTAAATGCTCTCATGCAAATGCCCTGACTCCTCTGGATCTACCCAGCCCTTCATTTGAAGGTCGGGGACATGGCAGAAATCCTGCAAAGCCAGATGCCACCAACTTAAAAGGAGGAGGTTCTGAGCCTCACTTTGACACCACACTCCTGGGATGGTCTTGGGGAAATGAGAGAAAGCCTGGTGGGAGGAGCTCCATTCATCCTCCCCTACAGCAGAGAGGCTGGGGCATGAGAGCAGTCAGTGGCATCATTGAGTCCTTAAGCCACGATCTGGTAAATGATGCAGAGGGTTGGACAGGGGGTACCTGAGTCCCTGAGGTATCTGGATACTCCTGTATTTGGTGGGTGCGCAGGTAACTGTCATTGGGAGGCTCAGAATGCAGCCAAGGTCCAGGGTCAGACATTTCCAGAGCACATAACATACACAAACCTACACATTCACAAATGCCTATGTGCATATACCAATGCCCACAGAAACACACACACACACACACACACACACACTCAAAATTCCCCCATGTGTGTAGTCATGCATGCACAGACCCATGTCTCCTATTGAACTGGGTGTGTATACATATTCACTTGTATGACCACATAGGTGCCACAGTGTGGCCAGGCCAAGGAAGTGGCTGTCATATCACTGTCTAAACATCAGAACTAGAGGGGTGTGCGGGGGGAGGTTTTGTGCTTTCTTTCCCTGCTCACGAATACTGTCTCCATGACAGTCAAATTTAGCATTTGGTTGGAAACTCCGTTCCTACAAAACCCTCTTTGATGCAGCAGAAACAATGATCAGTCTTCAGCTGGGGATCTTCAACTATGAAGAGGTAATGCAATCTGTGTCAAATCTGCATGAAACTTTGACAAATCACTGCCTGGCCACCTTCCCCTATGCCAGTTTGAATGCAGGGCCTGGCAAGCACGGGGCTTCTCTAGACTAATAAAAATGCCCCACACTCTTCGACAGACTACCCTGGAGTCTCCTGCTTACAGAAGAACTGTCAGACCCATACTGGGCTGTAGAAATGCTCAGCCCTCGCAAGATATGGTGCCTGGTTTTAGAGGCAGCATGGGAGGACCAGGGTGCAACCCATACCCCTCTGGGGCAGTTCTGGAGAGCTCAGCCCACACTCCCTGCCCCAGACAGAGGCCACTGCCCCCACTCTGTTCAGCTCAGACACTCTGACTTGTTGCTGAGGGAAAGGGGAATGACAGGCTTTCTTCCTGGCAGGTCCTGGACTACAGCCCAATCCTTGGCTCCCTCCTCATTGGGTCCTGCATAGTTTTTATGACATTTGTGGTTCTGAATCTGTTTATCTCTGTCATTCTGGTGGCCTTCAGTGAGGAACAAAAGTCTGACCAGGTAAACTCCTTCGACCTAGTCTTCACATAAACGAGATCATGTGTGCATGTATGTGTGTTTGTGCCTGTGTCTGTTTTTCCATCCAGCTGCTTCCTCTTAGGACAATCTATTTTTTAATTTGCTATTTTTAAAAAAATTTTTCTGTGTATGTGTGTGCTTGTGTGTTTGTATGTGCACCACCTGCACGGTTCCTGTGAAGGCCAGAAAAGTTTGTAGAAGTCTCCGGAACTAGAGTTACAGGCTGTTGTGATCTGCCCAGTGTGGGTACTAGGAATCGAAGCTGGGACCTCAGAAAGAGAAGCAAGTACTCTTAACTGCTGAGCCATCTCTCCGGCCTGAGGACATATTTTTGAGGCTCATCCATGTTGTAGTATCTATCATTGGTAATTCATTCTTTAAAAATATGTATTTGTAGATCAGGCTAGTCTTTAGCACACAGATTAAACAGCCTCTGCCTCCTTAGTAATAGAATCAAAGGCATACACTGCCACACCTGGCCCACATAATCATCTGTAATTGAGTATTGCCCATATTTTCATAGTCTAAGAACCTTTTTGGAGGGAGTTACGGCTATTATGGATTGAGTTATTATCCTCTAAAAAAATAGGTCAGGGGCTGGAGAGATGGTTCAATGGTTAAGAGCACTGAATGCTCTTCCAGAGGTCCTGAGTTCAAATCTCAGCAACCACATGGTGGCTCACAACCATCTGTAATGGGATCCGATGCCCTCTTCTGGTGTGTCTGACCTGGCCTGAGGATCAGTCAATGGGGTCTGCAAGAGACAGAGTGGGGATGGAGGGGCAAGAGACGCAAAGAGTAGAGACAAGAGGGGGTGTCTGCTCAAGTCTCGTTTATTGAAAGGCAATTGTGGGTATATAAGCACAAGCAGGGGAGTGCAGCTAGAGACACTTTACCAGGAGTGCCTTGCAGCTGTGGACACTAAACAAGTCCAGGACATGTCTGAGAAAAACAAGATGTTTATCAGAGCATGCTCTGCTGTTGTAGGATGTTTGCAAAAATATCATACTAGAAAACCAAGTCTCTGGTCAGGGTGGAAAAGTATCAACCTGCAAATATATGGCCCGAGATAGCTGCAAAGATGATAAGCCACTTTCTGCTAGGAGTTGGCTCCTAGCATGTATCTGAAAACACGGTACTCACATACATTAAATAAACCTTAAATATATAGATAACAAAAAAAGAAAAAAGAAATAGGTCAGAGTGCTAAGCTCCATAAAGGAGCATACTGGAGAACAGAGTCCTTGTTGGCATAATTAGTTAAGTTATGCTGGACCAGTGTGAATCCCTAATCCAATAGGACGGCTTTCCTCATAAGAGATGGACATTTTTGCTGTTTGTTTTAGACAAGATCTCATGAGTATCATCAGTCTGGCCTTGAACTCCTCATCCTCCTGTCTCTGCCTCCCAAGTGCTGTGATTACAGGCCTGTGTGGCTCTGTCTATAGCCTTTAAGTCTGGACTGCCAGTCTTATTTCCTACAATGTGTTTTTGCTTTGCTTTATTTGTTTATGGATGAGACAGGATCTTGATATACAGCTCAGGCTGGATTTGAACTTAAAATTCTCCTGTCTTCACCTCTAAGGGCTGGGATTACAGGTTTGTGGAGCCATGCCTTTTTCTTTAAAGATCTATCTATCTATCTATCTATCTATCTATCTATCATCTATCTCTCAGTCATTTATGGTTAAGTATGGGAAAGGTATAGTGACAAACACCTGTTTAGTTTCTCATTCCCCAGAAATCCCAGTCCCTCCCATGCTGGGCTGGACTGAGGGGTGAGCATGGCAAGCAGAAAAGCAAGAGTGACAGGGGAAGAGAACGCAGCAAGGTTGAGTGAGGCGGGTGACAGTCACTCTGAAAGGTATCTGGAGGTGGCTGGTGCTTAAGTTCAGGTGCAGTGGCCAGCTGAGGCTTTCTCTGTCCAGTTTGGGATATAAAGTCCAGGAAAGCCCAGACATGCTTGGCAGAGGAAGAGGGCCCACTACAGACAACATGAAGCATAGGCCTGCCATTCCCCAGTGGAGCTGGAGCTCCAGTAGAAGGGCATCCCAAGCCTAGGACAGCCTAGTGACTAGGCTTGGGACAAACAGTCTATGTTTGTTTGCTTTGTGGTGCTGAGGATAAAACCCAGAGCCTGAAGCATCTTAGCCAACGTGCTCTACCATCAGGCCCTAGCCTCATCTCCAGGACCAAATAAGGCAGTAAAATCTTGCGATGGTTCCAGATACATCACCTGGTTCTTTCTTCTTGCAGCTGTCAGAGGAAGGAGAGATTGCGGACTTGCTCCTGATGAAAACCCTCAGCTTTCTGGGCATCGGATGTAAACGGGAGGAGACTCAGAGCAGCAGTGAGCAGCCAGAGTTTCCCTCCAAGGCTCTGTCCCCTCAGCCAGCACAAGCTTTGTCATGGGTTTAAACTGTTCATTCACAGGTGGGGGGTAGGGAAGGCCAGAGCTTCCAGCCTGCACTTGCCAGTCACTCTGGCGTCCCACTGGCTATGCTGTCTATAGAGGAGTTCTGCACCCCAGCTGGTAAAATAGTCACAGTATATACATATATAATAGTGCCACTGTGTAGGAGCTTGTTGTTTGTTCTGATGTATTTTCTCCTTGAAATAAAATACGCATGGAAAAGAACATTCTCTATGAAACAATTAATTCACTGCTTTGGTTATTGGCTGTTGTCTTTGAATCTTTCTCAAGACTTCTAAATGCTAATAGGTATCCTGTTAGCTCACTGGGACCAAGAATGACAAACTGATAGGTTTAAAGAACAGAAGAGCATCAGTGGTTGGTGGCACACACCTTTAATCCCAGCACTCAGGAGGTAGAGGCATCGGATTGCTGTGGTCAATATTAATTGGGGTTTCGGCCCCACCATAGATCATTTAGTTCCCAAATAAAAGACATAAAACCTTTATTTTTGTAATAAGCCTTAAAGCACTAGCACTGTGGGAATATCAACCCTCTGTGTTATCTTGTCTACTTCCCTCTCAATAACACTGAGATACAACTTGGCTTGCTCAGTCTAGGCTGCTCTTACTCCAAATGGCCAGCCCTCATGACCGTGTGACCATGACTCACTCACTACATGGTGAATTCTTTCTTCTTCCTCCCTCCTTCTGATCTCCACCTCAGACCCTAAGCCTGGGAACTGAAGCCTACTTCTCTTGCCCAGCTATGAGCTGTAGGCATCGCTCTCTCTCTTTTTTTTAAAAGAATGAACAATTTATTTATTTATTTATTTATTTATTCATTCATTTATTTATTTGAGTACACTGTAGTTGTCTTCAGACACACCAGAAGAGGGCATTGGATCTCATTATACATGGTTGTGAGCCACTATGTAGTTGCTAGGAATTGAACTCAGGACCTCCAGAAGAGCAGTCAGTGCTCTTAACCACTGAGTCATCTTTCCAGCCAGCTGTAGGCATCTTTATTCAACCAATAGTTTTAAATTTAGGAGCAACGTTTGCACAACAAAAGCTGGCATGCTTGAGAATTCACTCTCTTGAGGCAACTAGACCTTGGGATACAAATTTTAGCATTACAATACATAGCAACACATCAAACCTCAACAATTGCTGAGTTGGAGGCCAGCAAGGTCTATAGAGTGAATTGCAGGGCAGCCAGGGCTACACAGAGGAAACCTTGTCTCAAAAAAACAACAAAAGCCAAAAGCAACCAAACAAAAAAGTCAAAAATACTTTATCAATGGTGGTGGTGCACACCTACAATCCCAGCATGCCTGGCTCCTCTAGGGGTCCTGATTGGGTTTGTTTTCACTGTTAAAGAATTAAAAGGCAGGAGAAAGTCTCTAGGGATAGCATCTGAGAAATCTTGAACACAGTAAACATGAGCAGAAAGAATCAACAGTTGAAGAGAGGCTTTTATTGTAGGTTAAGAAACACATGCAGCAGACACAGAGAGAAAGACCCTTTGCAAAACACAGTGGTGACTAGGAAAGCAAAGAAATCCAGTCTCCTCCTCCTTTTCTTCTTTTAATAAATCTTTAATCTATCCTATCCCATTCATCCATCCATCCATCCATCCATCCATCCATCCATCCATCCATCCATTTATTTTGGTTTGTTGAGACAGGGTTTCTCTGGCTGTCCAGTGTAGCCCTGGCTGCTCTGGAACTCACTATAGACCAGGCTGGCCTTGAACTCAGAGATCTGTCCCTGAGTGCTAGGATTAAAGCTGTGTGCTACTACCAGGGTGGAGTCTCTTCTTGAGGGTTGAGTTTGTTTGTTTGCTGAGCCTGGCTCTGTTTTAAGTTGCCAGGCTTTTGTCTCAGCTCAGGAGGGTGTAGAAGAAGCTGGCCATCATGGAAGCTCACCATCTTTGTTATCTACTGGGGAGTTTATTTATCTAACTGCTACTTCCTTGTCACCAGCAGCCCAGGCTCAGCTGAGTATCTACTACAGCTTCTAGTGTGTGTTGCTCCTGTTTTCCCTCATCCATTTTACAGACTCTGGGTTCCCTGCCCCAAATGCATCACGCTTTCCTCTTGGCTAAGGGAAACTGAGCCTTTTCTGGGAGCCTTCTGTCCCTCTCCCACAAGGACTTCCATGGCCACCTCAGGGTAAATCCTGTTTTGTCTTGGTGATGGCAATCCATTTCCCTTGACAGTGAACATAAAGAATGGTGCTCTCTGACTTGATAACCCTGAGGATGGACAACTCCCTCTCTCTAGCTGGATGTTAGAAATCTTTTGGGTTTAAGAAATAACGCAGTGGCCGGGCGTTGGTGGCGCACGCCTTTAATCCCAGCACTTGGGAGGCAGAGGCAGGTGGATTTCTGAGTCTACCTAGTGAGTTCCAGGACAGCCAAGGCTATAGAGAGAAACCCTGTCCCGAAAAACAAAAACAAAAACAAAGAGAGAGAAAGAGAGAGAGAGAGAGAACACGAAAGAAAGAAAACTCAGTGATTAAGAGTGATTGCTGCTCTTGTAGAGGACCCAGCTGTAGAGCTATGGGCTGTGAACTCTATCTTCTGTCTCTACTTCTTAGATGCTGCAATCAGGTATATTCCAGGCCCAAATAAATTGCATGGTTCTGTCTGTTGGGTTTAGAGTTTCTGCCCCTTTTGGGATCTCTAGGGTAATAAGGTGGCTTCCTGGATTGTTTTCTTTTTTTCTTCTTCTTTCTTCCTTCCTTTCTTTCCTTCTTTCTTTTCTCTTTCTTTCCTTCTCTCTTTCTTTCTTTTCTTTCTTTTTGAAACAGGGTTTCTCTGTATAGCCCCGGGAATCCTGGAACTCACTTTTTAGACCAGGCTAGCATAGAACTTAGAGATCCACCTGACTGCTTCCGAGTGCTAGGATTAAAGGAGTGTGCCACCATGCCACGTTGTTTTCAGCATTTTAAAACGCACATGATCTGTGTCGGCATGACTTTGATGCCTAGAACAGTCTTTAAACGAAATGAATCCCCTAGGGGTGACCTTGTGCAGATAGGCATGACTGTGCACTTTAAGGGCCTAGCGGCACCTCATCTTTCCTAGGACTTTTTGGCTTAGTGGCATGAGACTGAGTTAGCTCAGCAAAGCTATTCTTGCTGGAATCTTTCTCTGGCCCCTGCAGTGATGCAGTTTAGCGCAAGCCATAGATTGCGGATTTAGAGCTTCTATTCGCAAGATCCCACAATTGTGGCGAGGCTCCGCCCTCCAATGAGGCCCCGCCTCCTCCCCGCCCAGCTAGTGCGCGCCTCTCACACAGCCCATCCGGGCCTCAGCTCCTCCACAAGCACACACCCCTTGCGCGCGTTGTCCTATCCGAAGTGGAACCTTCAAGCTGTCCAGTCAGAGCGCGCCTCTCCCGGGTCCCGCCCCTGGGCCTCGGTGCTCCGCTTACTCCGGCCCAACCCGTCCCCACCAGCCCGGTGGCGGAGTCGAAGCGCAGTTACCCTCGGGACCTCGGATCATGTCGCTGCGAGTGGCGAGGAGCGTGCGGGCTGTGGCCTGCAGCCTACGCACCGCCCTGGCCTCCTGCCCGCCGCGGCCCTGGGCGCCGAGAGCCGCCGCCGTCCGCTCGCTGCGCACCGGATCTGCTTTGCTGTCGGGTAAGTGCGGGGCACGTGGTCACCGCTCCTGCCCGCCCGGAGACGTCAGTGGCCCCCATTCACAAGCCTCCCGGCCGGAGCGAACCCTAGCCCTGCCCGCGTGTCTTCTCGCTCTCGGGATCCTGGTTCTGTGGCCCTTCTCCCTAAGTAGGCGCGAGAGGACACAGCAAACTTTGAACCCAAGGTAGAAAGGTGGAGCTAGGAGGGAAAGAGGGCTGGACCCGCAGGTAAGCCGGCCACTCGTGCCGGGGTGAGCTTGCTCTTGCGTGCACCGAGACCCTAAATGTGGGGAGCGCTTAGATTTGCTATGTGGACTATTACGGGAAACTGCGAAGTGAAAGTAAGCAGTAACATACTAAAATTCAGCAGAATGCATATACAGATGAATGAACAAAGTACAGAAATAAAGCCTTTTACTCTCCCAGCCCGCCCCCCGCAAAGCCAAGAGTAGCGCTGAAGCTTGAGCTGTGAACTGCAGACAGCAGGGAACGTTTTCATGACTTCAGAGTTCTAACGTCTGTAATTGAGTCATTGATGTGTACTGGGGCTCAAACGAGGCTGATTTGATGGACTGGAAACAACTGGGAGACCTGCCCGTTATATGCATTCACACAGTTAGCTGGGAAACAGTTTTCTGTAAGTGCAAATAGCGGAGACCTTACTCAGGCAGCATAAATCAGGACGGCTGCTCTCAGCAAGTGCCTTGGGTCAGAAATCTGTGGAACTCAAAATGTTGATCACGTTATTCCTCAGTGTGGAGTGCCACGCTTGTTCCTTTCTTGCTAAAATTTCTCCAGTTTGTCATACATCAGTACGTTACTGACTGGAGTATAAGCGTAAAGAAATGCTCAAATAAGCACTCCGTTTCAAACCAGGCATGGTGGGTGGCTTCCACCTGTAAGTGTCAGCACTGCTGAGGTGGAGGATCGCTCTGAGTCCGAGGCCAGCTGGAGCTACATACTGAGTTCCAGGTATTTAGTTAAATATTGCCTAATATATTAATTCCTATGGTCTGCTTAACTACTCAGGTTTTCATTTTTACCCTCTTTGAACTGGCAGAACTGTGCATACTTATTATGCAGGGCAGAGCCTTGTGCTTGTTAAAACACAGACATTCAATTCTGGTTTTTCCTCTTACAGCTGTGTGGTCTTGGGCACAGTCTCTCAACTTCTCAGAACCCCAGTGCACTGCATTGAGGAAGAAGTGTACTTGGGTCCTGTCACCTGTAGCTTGACACATTGACAGTGGATAGTGTTATTAACTATTAGTGTGTCGTGTCAGGAGACACCGACCCATAGTAAGTAAACTATTGTATTTGAGAATGCAAAATCTTCAGTTTTAGAGATCCCAAAGCATGGTGGGGAAAGTAGGAAAGTTCCTACCTTTTTTTTTTTTTTTTTTTTTTTTTTTTTTTGGTTTTTCGAGACAGGGTTTCTCTGTGTAGCCCTGGCTGTCCTGGAACTCACTCTGTAGACCTGGCTGGCCTTGAACTCAGAAATCCGCCTGCCTCTACCTCCCAAGTGCTGGGATTAAAGGCGTGCGCCACCACCGCCCGGCAAGGTTTTTCTGTGTAGCTGTGGCTATTCTGGAACTCTCTCTGTAGACCAGACTGGCCTCTTCCACCAAGTGCTGGGATTAAAGGTGTACACCACCACCCAGTTTGTTTCTGCTTTCTGAGGCATGATCTCACTTGTTCAGCTGGAAGACTCCTGTACAGCTGAGGGTGACTAGACTTCAGATCTTTCTGACATTGCTGGAGCTGCAGGAGAGCACACCAAGCCCAGTTCATGCAGTGGTAGAGACTGGCCCTAGAGCTACCTCAGAGCAAGCACCTATGTGGCTTATTCCACTAAGCCACATCCCCAGGCCTCAAACGGTGTTTTTCAAAGATTAGGAAGAAAGTAATTATTTACCTAATCTGCTTTCTTGAGTGAGGTCAAGGGTTAATGGAGAACTGTAGTCTATGGCTAAGCTTAGGTAGCATTCCTGGTCTAAAAGGACAGTATGGACTTTGAGGGCAAGCGGACCTGGGTGTGCTGAGCTCAGAATGCAGCTGGCTCAAGCTACAGCTGCAAAGTTGAGGCAGAGCAGCAACACTCACTGTTAGCAGGGTAACCAAGGATAGCGCAAGAAGGTCAAATATTTGTATCTGTCTGCCTCTGGTCAGCTGTTGTGCTGAACTGCATGACTGTTGGTCGGTAATGTAATCAGGGAGTTCTAGACATGTCAGAATGGCAGTTGAGGGCCACAGCCACATAGCTGTGCATCATCTTTGACCCAAATCCCTTTTCCTTTAGTTTTTAGCAGCCTTGGGAATTTAAGCCAAGGCTTTGACAGGCGCCCTTCCACTGAGCTCCAGGCCATTTCTTCAAGGACAGGCTTAAATAACTGCAGAATATTAAGGATGTGGCCATGTTATAACTGTTATAGGAGGCCTGTTTCAGTCCTTAGAACTGAGTTGCAGTCACCTTAGTGAACTCTACCTAAAGACTCACATTACCCTTTTTAGGTTAAATCTTTTGGTTTCCGTATCTTAAAAGATTTTTGCCTGCATGTATGTCTGTGCACCACATGTGTGCCTGGTGCCCGTGGAGGTCAGAGATGGCTACCATATTTACTGAAACTGAAGTTACAGAAGGTTGAGAGCCACCATGTGAGTGCTGGAACCCACTCCTATGGTTCTATTCAAGAGCAACATATGCTCTTAACTGCTGAGCCATCTCTCTGCCTCAAATCTTTTTTTTTTTTTCTTCGAGACAGGGTTTCTCTGTGTAGCCCTGGCTGTCCTGGAACTCACTCTGTAGACCAGGCTGGCCTTGAATTCAGAAATCCGCCTGCCTCTGCCTCCCAAGTGCTGGGATTAAAGGCGTGCGCCACCACGCCTTTTTTTTTTTTTTTTTTTTTTTGAGACAGGGTCTTGTGTTGCCCAAATTCCTTGAACTCAGATTCAATTGATCCTCCTTTCTTGGCCTCTCCACCCAGTATTACAGTTAAGGTCACTGTGCCCAGTGTAAATCAATCCCCTTCCCCACTGTTGGGATTGATACAGAGCCCCACTTGTTAGACAAGTTATCTTCTATTGAGCTACATTCTCAGTCCTTCAGAAATTGATTTCCTGTGTTTTGAGATGGTCTTAATGGTATTTTATTTATTTCTATGTATGGGTGTGTTGCCTGTGTTTGTCTGCATCATGTGCATGCAGTACCTATAGAGGCCACAAGGAGTCAGATCCCATGGGTCTGGAGTTAGGGATGACTGAGCTCTTCATGTGGGTGCTAGGTATTGTGTAACAAATCTTAACTGCTGAGCCATCTCTAAAGCCATCTTAATGGTCTTAACCTTTCAATCCTACCACCTCCTAAGTAAGTGCTAGGTCACCAGCAAAGGCCACGCTGTCCAGCTAAACTTGCCACATTCCTACTTTATCCCCTGTACTCCAGATGAGTCAGCTGTGTACAGCATGCATCACTTACTGTCCAGGCAAGCTTTATTCTGCCTCCCCAAACCCATCACCCAAGCCTGTCTTCAAAAGAATAGTCATTGAATAAACTCAGGAAATATTCCCCGACGTTTTTTAAGTGACTTAGACTGATGTTAAAACAGATAAGCCCAGAGATGTACAAGGATTCCATTTAAGCTATGATCTTTGGAGTTGGAGAGATAGCTCTGTGGTTAAAAGCACGAGTTGCTGTTCCAGAAGATCTGAGTTTGGGTAACTCCAGGTCCCAGGGATCTGACATCTGGCCACAGTGGACTCTACACATATGGTCTGCATACATACATTCAGGTGAGACCCTCACCTACATTAACACCAATCTTTACAGTATTCATCTCAGTCCATCCCTGGCTGCACAATGTTTTTAAAATGCCTTATCTTTATCCATCAAACTATGGAAGCAATGTCAGTTAGTTACGTGAGACAGCAACTCTGGAGACGTCTTAACCTTTTGACAGCAATGATGTTTGAAGGGCCTTTGAAGATATGCTGCTGCTGTTTTTCTGAAATCCTGGTCTTGTGTTTTAGTGCGTAAATTCACAGAGAAACATGAATGGATAACAACAGAGGATGGTATTGGAACAGTGGGAATCAGCAATTTTGCTCAGGTACTGGATTGCCTTGACGTGTTTGTGACAGCCTGCTCTCAAGTAGTTTGGATTCTCTCTCCCTTATGAAAATGGTACCATGCTTTGGGCTCTTGTAAAGACCCTTAGAGAAAGGTCAGAAGTAAAGGAGGTCAAATGCACATTAGTTAGGGCCAGTGTATGTGTTACAAGGGAACCGTGTGTGACATGGTGGCACAAACCTGTTACCTCATGCGCAGGCAGAGGCAGACACCATGAATTTGAGATCAGTCTGTGCTAAACAGGAAGACTCTTCCTTTGAAAAAACTTTAAGTGCTTTTTGTTGAACAAAAAGCACTTTTAAGAGCAAAAGACTTTGGGTGGGAGAGCATTGCCATTACAGGTACCATGAGAACCCACATCACCAAGGACGGGAAACACAACTAAGGATAAACATGGCTAATGTAAAGAGAACCCTTTAGTCGGCCCTTTCTCTAGAACCCTAGCCATGCAGGAACACTCAGTGGTTTTGCCCTGCTGCATGTGTGCAGTGAGGCAGGGAGAGAATGCACAACTCCTCAGACATGCTGCATTCTCAGGTTTCCGGGTCTTTGATACCTTCTTTGGCATGGCTGTATACCTCCTGAGGGGGCACAGCACAATATAGGTTGTTTATCTACATGGGGAATCACCTATGTGACAGCAAAGTATAATGTAATGCATGTGATACAGCTTACCTGGGTGATGTGAAGAAAAGTGGCTCACTCAGCTGGTATGGCCATGCCCTGGAAGGCAGGTCCATGAGGAACACTGTTTGAAGAATCAGTGGGTAGGATTTCAGGCATTGCCTTTTGGGTCATGGCCTAAAACTGTAGAGGTGGAAAGCACAGGGTGCTCAGAACAGCTAGTAGTAATCTCATTTGGAGAATGTGGTTTGTGCCTGGGGTTACTCCAGCCTGGAGGTCAAATCCGGCTGGAGGCTTGTTTCTTGTAGTGTAGCTCTAACAACTGCCAACAAGCCTAACAACCCAAGTTTGATCCTTGGGATGCATGTGGTAGGGTGACAAGTGGGAACTGACTCTTGCAGGTTGTCCACTAACTTCCATGTGTTATTGTCATTGCACATGGACATGCAATGCATGAACACATGTGCCCACAATACACCTAACATTTTAAATTATTATTTTTGAAGTACTGTGGAGTGAGCTCTGGGCCTCACATACGGGAGGCAGGTTCTCCACTGCTGAGGCTCGGATCTAACTCACTTTCTTCCTTTTCATTTTGAGATAGGCTCTGGCTAAGGTGACTTAGCTGGCCTTGAACTTGGGTTCTCCCCTCCTTAGCCTCTGGTAGGTGTACCCCCAAGTCTCATCTAATTTTATTCTTTTTGTGCAATAGAGTCTTGTTATGTAGCTGAGGCTGGCTTTGAACTTACAACTCTCCTACATCTGTTTCCTAAGTATTGGATTTTAGAGATATCCCACCACACCTGGCCCATTTTACATGTTTAAAGGGGTATAAAGAAAAGCAAAGAATGTAGCCCCTCATGTGTGAAATATATAGACCAAAATATAGACAGGGGGTTATACATACATAATATAGTTTGTCTCTTTCCTGTTCTCTGGTGGGATCAACTTCTTAGACATTTTAATGTTGTTTTTATATTTTAGGAAGCTTTGGGAGATGTTGTTTACTGTAGTCTTCCTGAAATTGGGACAAAATTGAAAAAACAAGGTGAGTGTATTTCTCATTTTGGAATGTCATAGTCCATGACATGATTTTATGACCTGGTCTTTACCTGAATGACAACTTGTTTGCACTCAGGGTCAGTTAGAGTAATTTTAGGAAAGGAGAATAGCTGGGCGGTGGTGGTGCACGCCTTTAATCCCAGCACTTGGGAGGCAGAGGCAGGTGGATTTCTGAGTTGGAGGCCAGCCTGGTCTACAGAGTGAGTTCCAGGACAGCCAGGGCTACACAGAGAAACCCTGTCTCGAAAAACAAAAAAAACAAAACAAAAAAAAAAAACAAAAAAAAAAAAAAAAAAGGAAAGGAGAATAGTCACACAGAATTGTGTACCAGTTACTGGTTCATTATCTTACACCTGCAGTCTACAGATGAGTGGGTAAAGGCTGTTCCACAGACAGCCACTGAGGACCTTTACTCAGCTTTCCCCTTTGGTGTGCATTAGGCTGAAGGAGGCTGTCACCGTCTCTGGAGAAGTAATGTCTCAGCAAGTGCTTCCTTACAGTTCTCTACCCAGCTCTGGCTTATTTTATTGACACACCCAGTGTCACAGATATGAGCACAAAGAATATCTTTATAAGGAAAGTCAGGGGCTAGAGGGTCAACACTATCCTCACCCACAAAAAGGGATACTGAGGTTTTTGGTTGTAAAGGGAGCTGGTGGTGTAGCTCAGTGGTCAAGTGTGTTTGCTAGCATGCATATGTACCCTGGGCTCCTTCTCCAGCACTACAAAAGTAAAAGCTAAAATCTGCCTTCCTTTGTATATAGTAGAGAGAATCCAACATAAAAGCCAGCCTATTTGTGTGTGTTGGGGGTAAGGTTTACTTTTATTTTAATGTGCATGAGTGTTTGCCTGCATGTTGCATGTACACCATGGTGTGCCTGGTGCGTGCACAGGCTTCAGAAGGGCATTGGAACTGCTGTAGTTACAGGTAGTTGGGTACTGAGAGCTGAACACTGTCTTCTGTAAAAGCAAAAGGTATTCCTCAGCCCAGAACCTGATTTTTAAAACCTAGCCTCCCAATTTACCAGTCATGTGACTTCAGCAAAATTACAAAATTGACCATGAATTCCTTGACACATGTAAGCTAGTACTGCCCAGCTCGGATGTCTTGATTTCATCCTTAATAGAATCTCCCATGCATACCCACTTTTATCTCATGTGAGGTTTTTCAAGTTTCTCTGTGTAATATGGGTTCTGTAGATTGATCTCAGGGCCTGTGCCTAAGGCAAACCTTGTACTGTACTGGTCAGTGCTGTACTGAACCATGAACCGAACTGTACTGAGTACTGTACTGAACTCTGTTCAGTACTATATGTACTGAACTTCCTACCCCTTCTTCATTTTTTGTTGTTGTTGTTGGTTTTGGTTTGGTTTTTGAGACAAGGTTTCTCTGTGTAGTTCTGGCAATCCTGGCACTCTGTAGATCAGGCTGGCCTGGAACAGAGCTCCACCTGCTGGAATTGAAGGTGTGTACCACTACTGCCCATGTGGTTGTGTGTGTCTTGCATATGCCATGGTGCATGTATGGAGGTCAGAGGACAATATGGAGCAGTTAGTTCAGGGGTTGAATTTAGGTCACCAGACTTGGCAGCAGGTACCTTTTTTGCTTACAGACCAAAATAAAAAACAGGGTCTCTGGGCTAGAGTTCAGTGGTTAAGAGCACTAACCGTTCTTCCAAAGGAACTAGTTTGATTCCCAGTACCCACATAGTGGCTCACAACCATCTGTACTTCCAGCTTCAGGGCACCTGATGGCCCCCCTCTGGCCTATTAGGGCGTCAGCACATGCACGCAGAATACATGCATAAATGTAGGCAAAACACCCATATACATAAAAAATAATTATAAATTTTAAAAACAAATTGAAAGAATAACACACAGACCAAGAAAAACAAGGTCTCACGCCTGCCTGGCTTCCATCTCACAGAGATGCCCCTGTCTCTGCTCCCTATTTCTGGGATCAGATACCTGGCTCTTAAGATGTAGACTTGGTATGATATGAACAACAATGGCCCCTATAAGCTCATATGTTTAAATGTTTGGTCCCCAGTTAGTAGAGCTGACTGTGTAAGATTGGGAATGTGGCCTTTTTAGAGAATGTGTGTCATTAAGCTTAAGGTTTCAAAAGTTCCCCTCAGGCCCAGGCTCCTCTCTGCACCTATGGCTTGTTGAACACATGTGAGCTCTCAGCTACCGCTCCAACGCCATGCATGAGTATAGACTAGCCCTCTGTAAGCAAGGCCCAGGTAAGTGCTTCCTTTAAGAAGTTCCTTCTTCGTGGTGTCTCATCACAGAAGCAAGCAGTAAGGAAGACACTTGGCTTTCATTTTAGTAGATGGTCTTCGCTCACTCTAAGATGCAGGTTCCCTGGAGTGGGCTACAGTTCAAATCCTGGCACAGTTCTTTCAGCCTTACCAAGTCCCTTGGGTGATGTCCTATGTACACATGGTTTAGGGCTCCTCCACAGGCTAGGATATGTGACACCATGCATGGTTAGTAAGTTGAAAGAATTACAGTTTACTGAACATCATCGCACTGGCGTTCAGATACTTCCAGTTTGCCACTTGCAATGTGCACAGTATGTGTATGTTCACTGTGTTGAAGCTATTTATGCCTTTTTTTGTACAAAACCAAAACTTTCACTGTAAAGACATTCAAATTTTTAGCATGACTGTATGTAACTGTATAAAAATGTAGTTTATCTTTAAGTTGTTTATAACACTATTTGTTTTGAGGGGTAACAGGAGGACAACTTGCAAGAGATGGTTCTCTTGTACTTTGGTCCTGGGGACTGAACTCAGGTCATCAGGCTTACTTTACTAATGAACCATCTCAAGGGTTTTTTTAAAAAAGGTTTTTGGTTTGGGTGTTTGAGACAGGATTTTCTTCACCTCAAGCTAGCCTCTTAACTCCTTGTGTAGCTGAGGATGCCCTTGAACTGATTCTCCTGCCTGTGTCTCCCCAGCACTGTGATTACAGGTGTCACCATCACACCCAGTTCATGCAGTGCTGGGGACTGAACCTAAGGCGCATGCATGCTAGGCAAACGCTCTGTCCACAGAGCTGTATCACTTACCATATTTTCTGGTTTTGTTTTTGTCTTTTTTGTTTGTTTCACTATGTATCCCTGGCTGGTCTGGAACTCACTCTATAAACAAGGCTGGGTGCAAACTTACAGAGATCCTCCTGCCTCTGTCTTGAGTGCTGGGACTAAAGGCGTGGGACACTACTCCTAGACACATTTGTATTTTTAAGTCACTGATTTGATGTTAACTAGGTTCTTTCGCTGCTTCCTTTTAGAGGAGTTTGGCGCTTTGGAGAGTGTAAAGGCTGCCAGTGAACTCTACTCTCCCCTGTCAGGAGAGGTAACTGAAGTCAATGAAGCACTTGCAGAAAACCCAGGACTTGTCAACAAATCCTGTTACGAAGACGGTAAGTTGTTAAGAATTTCATTCCTACAGTAAAGTAGCCCAGTCAAGTTACTTGCCTGCAGCAGTTTCCTCCATGCTATAGATGAATGAACAACCTCGGAGGTGTAACCGGAGGTCTCACAGCCAGGCAGTATTAATTAAGATTCGGTTGTGGTTCTCTTGGCTTGCTGTCTTGCCCTTCAGACTTTCTCTCTTTGGGGTTCGATGGCTTGAGAAAGGGTCTCTATATAGCTCTTGCTGGTCTTAAACTCAGAGATCCTCCTGCTTCTGCCTGCCTCCTCAGTGTTGAAATTAAAGGCATGCACCACCATGGCTGGCTTTCAGTCTTCCTACTGCCATTTGCTCTGAGAGTTAATATTCAGTATGCCTTTAAAAACGTGTGTGCAGGTGCTCTTAACTGCCTAGCCATCATCTCTTCAGCCCCAAGGTTTTATTTTAAAATATTTTAATTAAAAAAGTTATTTGAGCTGGGCATGGTGGTGCACACCTTTAATCCCACACCCTCTCCTCAGGAGGCAGAGGCATGTGGGAAGTCTGAGTTCAAGACCAGCCTGGTTTACAAAGTGAGTTCCACGACAGTAGGACTGTTAAACAGAGAAACCCTGTCTTAAAGACATCTTTTGCTCCATCTTACTCCAGCACACTGATGTTGTAGGGCTACATTTAGTGGAGAAAGAATGGATGTATGTTAGAGTAACCGTATCATTTAAATGAGGGCACTGTATTAATTTGAGGGACTTAAAATTTTACATCTTGAATAAATTTGATTTCGAAAAGGCAGTTTGAACTGAGGTTTTGTTTTGGGTACAGGTTGGCTGATCAAGATGACACTGAGTGACCCTTCTGAGCTGGATGAACTAATGAGTGAAGAAGCATATGAGAAATATGTGAAGTCCATTGAGGAGTGACCGTAGCACACCTCCACTTCCAGATAAAACTGGGATGGGACCTGCTCCATGCTTGTCTTAAACTAGTGGAGAATAGAGGACTTGAAATAACTTTTAGCGATACTGATGGAAAGAAACTGTTCTTGACAGTGCTAAAGACCCACCCCCATCTTCCTAATGGATGCAGATAAACACAGTGGACAGATTTTTGATAATCACCATACTAAGTATTTAGACTAGGGGTTAAGTTCTGGTGTTTAGAATTCATAAGATCATCTGCAGTAAAAAGTGGTTATGAGGCTGGTTTTGGTGATGGACCACTGTTTAATCCCAGCAGAGGCGGATGTTAGTTCAAGTCAGTCTACATAACAGGTTCCAGACCAGCCACAGCTACGTGGTGAGACCCTACTCACTGGTTATAAGAATTTCATAATTCAGGATAACAGTGGTTTATCTTACATAATTTTGTAACTTGCCCATATCCACCACCGGATTTTGGTCAGAGACTTAGTGTCTTCTCATTGGAAATGCCTGGGAATGCAGGGAAGTGTTGCACAGTGTTGTCAGATGCAGGAGAGTACTGTCTTGGTTTTGCCATGTGCTGTGTTGGCTGTTGTTCCCACCGGGAAGCACTGGCTTTGCAGCACCACGAGAAACAAATAAAACATTCATCTTCTTTGTTCATCATGGTTTTTATTTGTATATTAATGTTTCACTTAGTGATTGTTAGCTTTAGAAAGGTTAATTTTAATTATAGAAGTTCCTGTGTCTGGTGCTATGGATACCACTGAGGTATACCCTGTCTAACCATGTGAAACTATTAAAAATATCTAGGCCAGGGGCTAGAGGGGTCAGTGGTTAGGAGGACTTGCTGTTCCTGCTTCTCTTGAAGACAACCTGGGGGTTCAGTTCCCAGCACCCATATGATAGCTCACAACCATCCCTAACTCCAGTTCCAGGGGATCTGATGCCTTCTGACACAGGCACATAAAGTGCACATGCTCAGGTTCAGGTTTACCCATTGTTCTCAGTGTGCATTGACCTTGTGTTCTCCCCAAAGGCAAATTCGTTTGTAGAACTTACAATGATGGGAAACCGCATTCACTCTTTGCCTTGTGATAATAAAAAAGAAAATGAAATCATCTCATCATTGCTAGGTTAGAGAAGGGAACAGGTGACAACTGGTCAGCAGTGTACATGGTGTGTCTGAACTTACAATGTGTTAAGGTTTCCATTTAATAGCCATAGACACTACACTTTACAGTTCAAGTGTACTTACTGCCAAATGGAATTTCAGAAAGCTGATATGGCACATTCTCTAATAGCAACTATAAAATGCTGACTGGGAGTGGGGGGGGCGGGGATTATATTCACACAGATACGTATAACAAGCTTGATCGCTCCCAACACTTTGAAGGTGGAGGCCAGGAATCAGGAGTTCGAGGTCCAAGGTCATCTTTTAGCTACAGATTCCATGGCCAGCCTGGGCTCAAACAAGCTCAAATATGAACATAGACAAATTCCATCACTACCACAACAAAACCATGGGTGAATTCCCCCACCCTCCCAAGGAAAGTAGGTAGAATGCTCTATCATATTCCCTCTGACTATAGCATGCAATTCTATACTTAATAATTGCTTTAGCCTGGCTCTCATGTAGCCCAGGCTGAGCTGGAGGGGATAGCCAAGGACCATCTTGACTCCAGATTTTCCTGCTTTCATCTTCCAAGGGCTGGATTAAAGATATGCACCACCACACCTGGCCAGACTTTTAAGCTTTGGAAGGATACTTTCTTCCTTTGCTGTTTTTGTTGTTGTTTTGTTTTTTTTTGTTTTTTTTGTTTTTTTTTTTTTTGGTGTAGTCTTTGTCTTTTCATAACATCTTTGAACGTTTTCTAAGAATTAAAACCTCAGAAATATAGTAGGGGGGTTGGAGGGATGGTTTAGTGGTTAAAAGCTCTGGCTGCTCTTCCAAAAGACCTGGGTTCAACTCCCAGAATCTACATGGCTGCGTATGAATGCCTGTAACACCGAGTATCTCATCCCTCGTTTAACCTCCGTGGGCACCAGGCATGGAAGTGGGGCACCGACATACATTCAGTCAGAATACCAGTACACTTAAAAAAATATTAAAGTTTAAAAAACCAGATTGTTCAGAAGGCATTAAAACTTAAACAATGACAAAACTCCACAAAACCAAACAAAAACCACCTTGAAGGTAGTTCTGAGGTTGACTACATTGTGTCTTACTTAGAACCACTAGAGGGCTCTCCACACAGTATCAGGTATGAAAAAGTTCAATGCTTCGGAACAGCTTGACTCTGCCTCAGCAGCTTGACTCTGCCTCAGCAGACTGGAAAATCTGATCTCCCCCCCCCCCCCCCCCCCCCAGCTTCTCTGTGGCTGTTTAAAAGAGTTTTGCCTACCTTTGGTTGTAAAGATTATGGTTGAGTGGCCAGGTCTGGTGGCACTTGCTTGTAATTCCAGCACTCAGAAACAGGGAAGTTGTTGACTTGGAGGCCAGACCAGACAGCGTAGTGAAACCCTACCTCAAAACATGGAGGAATGGAGGCACATCTCGGCAATAGACTCCCTATCTAGCATGTGAACCTAGAAAACAACAAAAGAGTGTGTCTTTATTACTGGCCAGCACAAACGGTGTACATACATATATACAGGGAGAACACTCATACATATAAGTCTATAAATACATATAAAATTTTAGAAATCTGTGTCATACCCTTCTATGTTAAGAAATACACTGGGATAGCAATATATATTACAATAGGTATCATATATGCTTGTTAAAGTATTTCTCCCACACATATATGTATTCATGTATATATGTATGTATGCATATAGATATGGGGGAACTATCTTAACAAATATTCATAGTCAGAAGAGGACGTGGTTCGCCTGGCATCTGAGGCGTTTCTTCTAGAAAGGAACGGCGAAAGGCCGCTCCCAGCACAACTAGGCCGCCCAACGTCGGCGGTGCGAAGCCCTGGAAGAGCCTGGCAGCACGTGGGCCCCAGCGCGCAGGCGCCGCTGGCCAGACGCCGGAAACCACCCTCCGGGCCGCAGGAGGCAGCTAGCAACCGCGCACGGCGCGACGGGAACGCTCCTCGGCCCCGCCCTCAGAAGCCTCCTCCCTTGAGCTTGTTTTGTTGCGGCGTTACGTCACTTCCGTCATGCCTGCACCTAGGCTCGCCTCCGACGCGACCGTAACCTAGGGCAACAGTCCGGCTCTAGCGGGCCGCGACTAGCCGCTCCGGACCTTCCTAGCCTCGCGGCCCCGTAGGAGCGTCTAAGTGGCTGTGGCCACGACCTCACCCCGAGGAACACTCCCTAGACACTTCACGGGCGGCAGAGCCGCGGAAGGAAGCAACCTTCAGGGCGGGTAAGCAAGACGAAGACGGGGGGTATGGGTCTGGGAGAACCTGGATTGGGCGGGGCCTGGGGAGCCGCTTGGGCTTCGGGGAGGAGCCGTTTGATAGGCGTGATCTGTGGGGGCGTGGTCGAGGTTTCAATGGGAGGAGCTTGGTGCAGCCCTAAGGGACCTTCTGAAGGAAGGGTGAAAACTCATCTTGTAGTAGGGTAGGAGCCGCTGAGAGGGAGGAGAGGAGCCAGAGGCTGTTGTGCGGCTTGAAGGAGTGTGCAGGGACCACTAGTAAAAGGGAGGAACCAGATGGGAAGATCTGGGCGGCCGGATTCTGTCTGCTGTGAGCCTTGGGAGCCCTCGGAAGGCCGCCCTTTCAGGACTAGACACTTAGTGGATTCAGAAATGAAAAAGGGAAAGAGTTGGAAGTGGTTGGAATAGAAACGGCACACACCCTACCTTGCAAGTGGTGTTATTGGCTGTTGTAAGTTACCATGAGTGCCAGGAACCCAACCTGGGTCTTTTGCAAGAGTAGCAAATGCTCTTAACTGCTGGGCCATTTCTCCAGCCCTCACCCACCTTATTATTATTATTATTATTATTATTATTATTATTATTATTATTATTTTGGAGACATGTTTCTCTCACTGAACTTAGAGTTCTCTGATTTTGGCTAGCCAGCAAGCCAACACAGGAATCCTCTTGTGTCTGCTTCCTAGCAGTGGAATTAAACGCATTCATCACAGCAATGGGCTCTTTATGTGGTTACTGGGGATCTGAACTCTTGTTTTCTTTGCTTGTGTGGCAAGCACTGTATGACAGAGCCATCTTCTCAAGTCCATTCTAGAAGAAATGTTTGGGCTTGTTAGCCAGGCAGCCTAACCTGAAAATGGTAAGCTTCAGGCTCTCTGGGAAACTGTCTCAAGGGGATAAGGCAGGTGAATAAGAGAGCAGGGCACCTGATGTGTACACTATGTGCACACTTTTACATGAGTCGATGGGCACATGTAGTTTACTTTTGAAGGCCCAGGTTTGTGGGCTTGAAGATCTGGGTTTTCTGTGATCACAGCGTTCAGGAGGCAGAGGCAGAAGGATCAGGAATTCAGTACATAAGGAGTTCAGGGCTGGTCTGTGCTACATGAGACCTTGTATAAAAACATGAGTTAAAAAAATGGAAAACTATGGGCTGCAAAGATAGCTAAGGAGTTAAGAACACTGGCTGCTCTTGCAGAGGGCCCAGGTTCAATACCCAGCACCTACATGGTAGCTAATGACTAACTCTAGTTCAGGGGATCCAATGCTCTGGTCTGCTAGCATACAGGACATGCATGTCGTACACATACACGCTGGCAAACATCTATACACATAAAAAAATTTTGAAAGGAAAGGAAGGTAGCAATATAGACCTCCTGCATTCTAGCAGGACAGTAAATCTGCATATAATTTGTGAGAAATCACAAGCTAGCCATTGAAGTACTTGGCTTAATTCCAGCACTTAAGAAGCAGAGGCAGAAAGGTTGCTCCAAGTTTAAGGCCAACTCTGTCTCAAAACCACATTAGAGTGGCTGAAGAGGTAGCTCAGTGGTTAAGAGCACTTGTTTTGCAGAGAACGCAGGTTTGATTCCTAGCACCTACGTGGTGGCTCTCAATTGTCTCTTAAGTCCACCGCTCTCTTCTGGTCTCTGAAGCAGGAGGCACACATGGAATGTACACATGTACATGTAGGCAAAACACTCATACATATGACACAAATAAATCTAATACAGTTTTATGTGGTTTTGTTTTATAAGCGTTCACCTGTTTGGGTATTTGCATCACATGTATGCAATGCTGCAGAAGCCAAGAGAGGGAATCAGATGCTCTGGAACTGCAGTTACAGACATGTCAGTTGCCCTGTGGGTGCTGGGAACTGAACCTGCGTCCTCTGCAAGAGCAGCAAATGTTCTTAACTGCCAAAGAACTTCTCCAGTCCCCTAAATAATGAGCAAGCAAACTAACAACTCTTACAAAGAAAAGCCAAAAGAAAACAAAAAGATGCAACCACACATCGCTGGTTTGGGTGATTTTACTTTGATTGTTGGCAGTGGAGGTGGGGGAAGGGGATGACAGACTTGCGCTTTCATTCCCAGCTCTGCTTGCTGCTTGTGTTTTGTTAACTGTTAATGTTTATCAGATAAAAAGAATGGTAGCAGAAGCCGAAGGTATATTTATAGTAGGAAAACCTCAAATTGAAGCCATGAACTGACCGACTCACTCATTTTTAATTTTGAGGCTGGAAAGGAGAGCATCACCTGCTCTTTCAGAGGACCCAAGTCTGGTTCCTTGTGTCCCCATCAGGTACCTCAAAACTGCCTGTAACCCCAGTTCCCGGAGCACCAATGTCTCTAGCCTCCATGGGCACAGCACAGCACATGCAAATTACCCCCCACACACACACTCACACAACATGCTTATAATAATAAAAAAATTATTAGTGTAGTTGGGTATTTATATGTTAGCATATGTGTGTCACGTGACTGTGCCCAGATTTGTGTGCAGAGGGCATAAGACAACTTTCTGGAGTTAGTTTTCTCCTTCTACTTCTTGTTTTTTTCTGTTGTGTTGTGTATTCTAGGCTAGCTTCTAGGAGGTTCTACTGTCAGTGCCTTCCATTTCACTGGGAGTGTGGGAGGAGTTACAGATCCAGCTCTGTCTTTTTTGTTTCTTTTTCTTTTTTTCTTCTTCCTTTCTTTCTTTCTTTCTTTCTTTCTTTCTTTCTTTCTTTCTTTCATAAGTCCTGTAGCTTCTGGGGATTGCGCTTGGGTCATCATCAGGTTTGTACTTGGCTTTTACCTGCCAAGTCATCTCACTGGCCCTGATTTTTTTTTTTTAATTAGGAATAGGGCACCCACATTCTCTTACTAGTGGAACATTAGTTTCTGCCTCAGGAACCTCAGTGTTCTCAAGTGACATATAATGAATTGCGATGCAGTGATCTGACCAAACTTTGACTAGTTCCCCTGACGTCAAAGGAGTCAGTGCAGGTCGTGGGTAAAGTACATATAAAAAATGTTGTTTATAAACAACTACTGAATTTCCTTTGCCGCAGTGTAATGGAATGCAGCTGGACCATCTTCTTAGACCATCATGGGGTCCAGTGTCTACTGTATCATGGGGCTCACCCCAAACTGTATCCTCATCCTTTGCTGGTCCTCACTGTCAGTCCGCACAGACACCTTCAGATGCTTCTCAGGACACACACACACAGCTGGAAATGACTACTCTGGAAGAGAGAACACTGTAATTTCTCCATATCTCTGCCAACACTCACTGCTTTGCTTTGTTTGGAGGAAGTAGAGCTTATCCTGGGGGAGCAGAGTGAGGCCAGCAGGTGTAAGTGTGGGAAAGAGAGTAACTAACCAGCTTCCTTGGAGCTTGTGACCCCCCAGCCAACTCTGATGGTTCTGGGAACAAGTGAAGCCTGAGTCTGCAAGCTGTGTGGACCCATTCTTCTCATGATGTCAGCCTAGTGCCATTTGTAGACCTTCGTCCCTTGTGAACTGTGTAACAGTGGCCAGAGAGAGCTGATGCCTTTTCTTCGTTCCTTTGGTCTTGTGCTGGCAGATGACTTGGCAGGTCAATGCACTTTTCTCACAAGCCTGAGTACAATCCCTAGTGTGTATGTGTCAGGGATAGGGAATTAAAGGACAGAACTACAGAACTGTTGTCCTCTGACTTCCATTAAAGTCTTGTGGCATGTCCCTCCACCTCCCCCATCACACACACATACACGTTAAAAAAAAAAATCTATTAGTTTTTAACTAAAATTAGCTATATCTTTTTTTGTCACCAGTCTGAAATGGATAATTTTGAAATGTTCTCAGTCTTTCTTGAATATACTAAATTAGTTCACTTGAGCTACTGATTTGCTTGAAAAATATTAAAACCAAGTTTAATTGAACTTTGCAGGAAGAAGATGTTAAAAACCATAAGCAATCACCCCAGTAATGGATCTCTGTGAGGAAAGTGAGACTTTTTTAGAAAATAAAGAAAACAAGAAAACTGAAGATACAGAAGAGCCAGCGCCGACTTTGCACTGTCCAGATGAGAGAAGTGAAAGGAGCCATGTCTGCTGCCTTCTGGGTGTCAGCGACCTCACACTGGAAGAGGATGGGAGGGCCAGCGAGTTTGCCATCAGCACTGGGTGGGAGGAAGCCGTGAGTGCCTTCTTGGGTCTTTCTCACCTCAGTATTGACCACAGGACTTTTTCTAAAGTAGTTTATGTTACTGAAAATGTTATAGTGAATATAGGAGCCTTGGAGCGGAGTGGAAATGGGCACAGTGTGTGCTCACAGGCACCGGTAGATGTTCTGTCAACATCTCTGTAGCCACCTGGGGCCTCGTGCTGGGAATGAGGCTGCTGAGCACCCAGAGGTGAAATGTGGCACCCAGAGATCACTGACCAGAAACTGGGCACAGAAGGCAGGAAAGCTCCTGAGAGACAGACACACAGGCTCTGTCCCCCTGGCTCTCTTAAGCCGCTGGTTTCTCAGAGCCGGGAGTGGAAGCCAACATTTAAAAATATAAGGCAGCTGCCTGCTTGCTGGCACAATTTCGTAAGGAATGTGGGGCTTATGACTTGGTTGAACTGTAGGCCAGCAAGTTGGTTCAGCAATGTAGAGACGCGTGCAGTGCAAGTCCTGGAGACCTGGTGCCCACCTAAGGGAAGGGAGGAGAGAACTGACTCCACAGAATTGTCTCTGACCTTCACACTCACACCATGGCATGCTTGTCCCCGCATATAGGTTATGCACAGCTGTGCGAATGCATAGACACTAAACAGGTAAGGCAATAAGGGAACTTTCAAACTTAAGATTAAATGTGGGCTCTCTAGGTTAGACAACAGAAAACAGGTTACCCTAGTTGAATTTCAGATTGTGATCCCTATGTAGTCCTGTGGTTTTTGTTGTTGTTGTTGTAAGTAGGGAGTCTCAGCCAGGAGGCTTCAGAAGAAGGTGGGCATAGCTGTACCTTGGGCACTCAGAGGTCCTGGGTTCCTAGGACTGCTCTTTCTGAGCTGTCTGTCCCGTGCTTGGGAGACTCACTCACAGCACAAGAAAGCCTTGACTGGGAATGGACATGTTAGGCCCATGTTGCTGAACTGAATTGTGCCTGTAGGGAGCTGTAGTCAGTACTCCAGTGGCTTGCCACAGGGCCGCTGCCCAGGGTTTTAGCTGACAACAGCTCCTGCTCCGCCTAACAGTAACATATACTGCAGTAACATAGTTGCTTCTGTGAGGCTAAAGTAACAAAGCTTGAGGGTTTTGATTTTAGAAGGTTTAGGGTTTCAGAAGCAGAGGCAGGAGTTTACAGCTAGCTAGGCTACATAAGACTGTGTGTGTGCTTGTGCGTGTGCGTGTGTATGTATGTATGTATGTATGTATGTATGTATGTATGTATGTCTATGTGTTTAAGTCAATTTTAAGAAAAAAAAATGTGGCTCACGTAAGACTGCCAGAATAGGAGTGTGGCCAAGCTGGGGGAAATAGGCCTGGCCCAGCTGGCCTGAAGGTGACGCACTACTTTCTCTGCAGGTCCATGGCTGGGGAAGGACCTCACCAACTGCCTGCATCTGGTCTAAGAGGAAAGTGAAAAGGGGGCGGGGAGGAGAAGGCACCACTGGCGGCAACAACTGCTTGTTGTGTATGAGTCTTTCTCAAGGGAGTCTGGAGCCCCGGTCCCTCGCAGAGGTTGGGAAGCTGGAGACAACTGCTGTGGCTGAGGTGAGCTCCCAGAAGAGCTGGAGCTCTGAGAAGAACTGGAACAGCCCCTCCCAGGGCCCCCGCAGCGCTTCTAGAGAGCCCAACAAGCTCTGCTTTCCCACATACTTGCATGGAGAAAAAAAAAGCCTGCAAATCAAGGAATTTATCTGGTGCATGGAAGACTGGGGTATCCCCGAGACAATTAGCAGCAAGGCCTGCAGGAACCCCAGCGGAAGCACCGACCAAGGGCTCTCCATCTCTGATTCCCTTGCATCCAAGGCTCTTGTGGTTCTACCCCCACTGAAAAGCTCTCCCCATAACTTGGACGTCTTGAGTAAGAAAAGCAGGAGTATCTTCTGGCAGCCAGAAGAGAAGGTGCTGAGGGTGGAAAAGGACGAGTGTGTGGCTTGTGCAGACGGACTAAAAACAGTAGACGGGAAAGGTGAAAAGAGACACTTTGAGCTGGCCAGCCGCCTGAAGGTCACCAACGTTCTACCTTTCCCTCCCACTGTGGCCCGGACACACCTGCTGTCAGCTGAGTCCCAAAGGTGCTGCCTGCACTGGTCCCTCCTGCCCCAGAAAAGCTCTGTGTTCCCACCCAACCCCACCAACATCCACTATCTTGCCACCCTGCAGGTTTTGGGGCAGCAGGGAGGGCAAAGCTGCAGAACTAGGCTAAAAGCCAAAGAAGCAAAACCTCCCAGGACCACTCCCAAGCATATTATCACAGAGGCCAAGCAAGAGAACAGGCCTCGTGTGCTAGAGAGCAAAGTCTTCCCCAAACCTCTCTTGCCGTCCCTCACGGTGAGCAGGGTTGTCATCCCAGTCTCCACCCACAGAGTCCTCTGATTTGCCACAATATAGTTCCCTGGGACTGAGTGCTGCCTGAAACTCATTTGTCCCTTCCTGTCCCACCCACTTCTTTCAGTCCTTCCCTTCCCCTTCCCCTTCCCCTTCCCCTTCCCCTTCCCCTTCCCCTTCCCCTTCCCCTTCCCCTTCCCCTTCCCCTTCCCCTTCCCCTTCCCCTCCCCTCCCCCTTCCCACTCCTTCCCTCTCTTCCCCTTTCCCTCCCCCTTCCCTCCCCTTTCCTCCCCTCCCCTTTCTTCCCCTCACCTCCCCCTTTCCTTCTCCTTCCACTTCTCTCCCCTCTCCTTTCCCTCCCCTTCCTTTCCCTCTCTTCCCCCTCTCTTCCCCTCCCCTCCCCTTTCCTTCACCTTCCCCTTCCTTCCCTCCCCTTCCTTTCCTTCCCCTCCCTCTCCCCCTCCCCCTCCCCTTCCCCTTCCCCTTCCCCTTCCCATCTTCTCCACTTCTCACCCCACTCTTTTTCTTTTCCTTTTTTTAAAAAATGGGTTTGGATTCATTCTCAAAAACACCATACTGAGGTAGGCAGGTGTGATGACACACCTATAATTCTAGCATTTGGGAGACTGGGGAAGAAGGATGCCAAATTCAAGGTCAGCCTGGAGTATACAACAAGACACTGTATACATATTACTTGCTTCTGCTGCTAGGCCATTTATAAAGTCTAAGTTGGGTCAGTCTGTGTGTGCCTTCTTGGGCAGTGGCTCCCATGGGAGCATTGGAAAGGCTGCTCTTGCCCCAGCCCCAGAGCCCCCAGCAGGCCTGGTCTGCTTAGTGTGTGGTCGGCTTGGAGCTGCACCATCAGCGTGGAGGCACACCAGCTTGTCTTTTGAAGCAGGCAGCTATTGCTGCCTTCTTTCTTTGCCTCAGCCACGAGGTGAAGATACTTGATGGATAGGAAATTTCAGCTGTGTCCAAGTGGACATGTCTCTGTCTTACATCCAGATTCATACTGTCCAGTACCTCCCTTGCCCACGGTGTCACATCCTCATATTGCAGCCTCAAGCATCTGTGTCTAGAAGGCTTAGTTGCAGATCAGTAAAGTCTGAGGAAGAGGTTGGGACTTGGTTGGTCTGGAATTGGTTGCAATTGGTCTGAGGAAGAGGTTGGGAATCCCTGAGGGTTTCTCCTGACCTGACTTCCCTTCTCCAGCCTTCCCTCGCCTCTGGGAAGCCTCAGCCTGTAGAGAGAATGCTACTGTGACTTTATCCCTGTCTGCCCTCTGCCCTCAGCTTGTTTCCACTGGTGTGTAGCTCCATACACTGTATATTAGATACAAAATAGGATATTTTAACACCAAGTGCTGTTGCTATGTGGACAGATGCTCCAACCATTTTGTGGTAATCAGTAATCATTACCCTGCTTTGTCATGACATAGTTTGAATTGCTTAGAGTAGGCTGTACTTGAATTCAGACTTTTCCGTCTCCTTGGTGATGACAGAATATGGTTGTACACTTCTTGTTGGGAGCCGCAGTCTGCTTTACAAAATTGCTCTCCAACACCTTGTCTCTTAGCCTGAGGGTTTTCTTGGTTTGTTTTATTTTCATTGTTTCTGGTGTCTTGGTTTCATCTAAGTCATACTGGCCTTGAGGTGGCTTTGAACTGATCCTCCTGCCTCAGCCTCCCAAGTGCTTAGATTATAGGCACATGCTACAGCGTCTAGCCTTCTGAAAAATAAAAACTAAAATGCTAGCCAGGAATGGTTATGTAAGCCTGCAGTCCCAACATGAAGAACAACAAAACAAAGGCAAAGTACAAAGGAAAAGGAGCTGAAGGCCACAGCACAGGGTCAGACGGCAATGTGCTGGCTGGGACTCGGGAAGAGCACAGGGTCAGACGACAATGTGCTGGCTGGGGCTCGGGAAGGGTTGCTTAGAGTCCTTTTGTCCACTCTTCCCTTTCCAAATAAGCCACCTGGATTCTATCTCAAAGAGAAACTGGCTATTTCATCGTTTCTGGACAGTGAGGTAGGACCTACACAGGCCCTGGGCCTGCCTACCTGAGCCAGGGCTCTCTTCAGCTTCCTGACTAAGCAGCAGCATGAGTAAGCTCTGTATGTCAAGCAGACAAGAAGCATGTCTAGCAGAACGCCCACCAGTAATGGGTGGCCAGGACTTCCCTGTGTGGCCCAGGGTTCAGGCAGATTGGAAAGACTAGGCTAAGTCACGAAAGTTTAAAGTTTCTCTCTCACTTGTTTGATCACAGCTTGAGGCCCCACCCACTCTGCATTCTCCTGCACACTCTGCATTTCTCCTGTGCGCTTTTTTTTTCTTGGACTCTTGACACTCCCACACACCTCTGTGCATTCCCCTTTCACTCTCACACGCACTCTTCACATACATCTCACACACATCTCACACCACATGCACTCTCAGTTCACTCACACACACTCTCCATACACACCCCATATTCTCTCTTCACTCACCCTTGACATTCTCTTCACTGGCTCTTCACATGCCCTTCTCATGCTCACTGCATTCACCTCACATTCTCTCTCTCGATCTTCACATGCTCGCCACATGCTCTCTCACTCACTCACCTTTCTTTTGCCCCAGTCTTTTATTGACACTCCAAAAGCAGGTAGAAAAAGAAAAAAAGACATTGTATAATCATTGCCAAATCAAATTCAGAAGAATAACCACATCCCACAAGGAATTAAAAATTACACTTGTTCCCCAAAGTTTCAAGCTTTCCCTGTTCCCAGGCCTGTAGCCAAAATAATAATAGAGCTCCAAGGTCAGCTACTTGCATTTTCCCGTGAAGCTCTAATGATAAATGACATGGGCAGTGCTGCCTGGCAGTGGCCAGAATGAGTTAACTCTTAATTCAATAGTTCCACTAGCTTTTTTTCCTCTTCATATCTCGCACAGTGACTCCCTTAAGAGTCCCAGTGTTTTGACTTAGTTTTACTAATATATAATTTTATGCATTCTATACTTGTTTATCTAGGAACCACTTTTTTTTTTTTTTAGTTTTTTGTTTGTTTAGTTTTTTTGTTTGTTTGTTTTGTTTTTGTTTTTCGAGACAGGGTTTCTCTGTGTAGCCCTGGCTGTCCTGGAACTCACTCTGTAGAGCAGGCTGGCCTTGAACTCAGAAATCTGCCTGACTCTGCCTCCTAAGTGCTGGGATTAAAAGGCGTGCACCACCACTGCCTGGCTAGGAACCACTCTTAAATGTTGTTCAAAACTTACTTCGTAGCTTCAATAGTTTTTTTCCTTTCTCAGGGCCCCAATGTTGGCTCTATTTTATTTTCTAATAATTTCTTCAACCTTTCTTTGCAAGTCAAGCATTAATCTGGAACTACCATTGTGCAGTTATTGCATTGTTTCCAAGATGAGGACTCACAGCACGCACCTGGGACATTAGGACTGTGCTGTGCTGTGCCCTAGGCCTCAATTTTTAATTGTTTAAGAATCATTACATCAAGGAACATCTGGCTTCACAGAATTTTCCAGAGCAGGAGAAATAAGAAAGTCAGATATAATAGAATAATTATGCACACCAAGGCCAACTGAAAAGCAGTCACACACAAATGAAATCTGTACAGCCGTTGTCCAGGGCTAAGGTTAAGAGAAATGGGAATGGGCTGGAGAGATGGCTCAATGGTTAAAAGCACTGACTGTTCTGCCAGAGTTCCTGAGTTCAATTCCCAGCAACCACATGGTGGCTCACAACCATCTGTAATGGGATCTAATGCATTCTAGAGTGTGTCTGAAGACAGCTGCAATGTGCTCATATAAATTAAAAATTAATAAGTCTTTAAAAAATGAGAACAACATTTTACATAGAGCTATGGTGGGCTACTGAGATGTCTCCATCCCCGCCTACTGCAGGCAGTCCCTGTTATTGTATGCTGTCCCCAGCATCATGCAAAGTAGTGGGTTTCATTATGACATACATGGGGTAACTTCTGAAAGAAAGCCTTTGAGGACTGGTGAGATGGCTCAGCATGTAAAGGCATGTGTACAGATCTAGTGACCTGAATTCAGTCTCTGGATCCCATGGTAGGAGAGAATAGATTTCTGGAAGTTGTCTTCTGACCCAAACACATGTGCCGGTAGCCCCTGACAATTATTTTGTATTCTAACTTTAAAGAATTTTTAAGTGGCTAGAGAGATGCCTCAGTGGGTTAGAGAGTTTGCCGTGCAAGTGTAAGGATCTAAGTTCAAATCTTAGCACCCATGTTACACTCGGTTTGATGCCAGTATTCTTACAAGGAGAGGGAAGCAAAGACAGGAAAGGCCCTGGAAGCCAGTAGTCCACCTGACTGCATACACCATGGAAAAGCAATGCAGAAGACCCTGTCTCACTGGAGAAGGTAAGGGCCAACATCCAAGGTAGCCCTCCAACCACCACACGCATGGACCCACATTCTCGAACATACATAAAACACTTTGAAAGTCCTATAGATCTTGGTGGAAACATGACAGACAGCGCTCTTCTACTGAGTCTTTTAAAATAACTTGAAGGGAGGACCAATTTGAACAGAGGGCTCACATTTCCTGAGATGTGTTGGGGATACAGGAGATGGAGTCTTTGCTAGCATGTGAAAGCCCTGACTTTGACCCAGGAGCCCTGCTGTAAGCTCATGCAAACTGTAGTAGACTTTACAAATATATTACATTTGTGTGTGCATGTGTATGTATACACATGAATATGACATATGAGACGTTTGACAGTCAGAGGACGGCTGACTGGAGTCAGTTCTCTCTACTAAGTGGGTCCTAGGAATTGAATTTGGGACATCAGGCCTTCCTTTACCCACTGAACCATCTTGCTAACTCTTCCCTTGTTTCTTTGAAGTGAGATCTCAGATTGTAATCCAGGCTGGCCTTGATAGGTGGTCCTTAGGACTTACTGAGGAATATGGAGGGAGGCACCCCTATGGGCAGCTCTTGTGTTCTATGTGTGTTGTTTTGGTTTTGGACCAGATAATGAAACAAAATATCCCAAGGATGCCTCCATGGAGACATGAAGAACTTTTTACACTAGTTACTTCCCTACCCAGGGAGTTATTTAAGTGCCTGACACAGCGTCTGTCATCTTTTCTTTAAAATTATATTCATACAACATTTTTTGATCATTTTTCCTTTCCATATTGAGAGCATACTTCTTAAATGCAATTGCAGGTGGCTGCCTGCCATTCTGCTCCTCAGAGATGTTTTATTCTGGTAATCACTTGAGTATTAATTTTTAGAGGTTTTGTTTTTCCTCATACTGAAATTTTCATATAAATCTCTGTCCACATTTATGACTGTCTTTGGCACTTCTAGAACTTTTGACCTAAAGAATGAGGGTATTTTAATGCTCTTGATTCTCCTCATAAAGCCCCCTCCACCCCTTTTCCTATAGCTTTGTTTTTTTGGAACAAAGTCTTGCTATATATCACTGGCTGTCCTGGAACTCACTCAGTTGACCAGGCTGGCCTCGAACTCAGAGATCCTCCTCTCTCCGACTCCCAAGTGCTGAGACTAAAGGTGTGCGTCATCATCATGTCCTACATAAATTTCTTTCCAAAAGCATCACATAAGCTCTAGTTTGCTTCAGGGCAGCTGAGTATTTGTATCTCACTATGCTTCTTGAAGCTGATACGTTGGGAAGAAATAAGTTTTTCCATACAATATATTTAGGTCACGTTTCTTCCCCTCCCCCGCCTCATCCCAGATTCCTCCACCTCCATGCAACCCAACTTCATGTTCTTCCTCTCTCACTTTCCAAAACAAACCCCACAAAAATGAAAAACAAGAAAAAGGCCAATAATAAATATATATATATGTATTATATATATATATATACATATATACATATATATACATATACATACATATATATACGTATATATATATGTATATATATACACATATATATATATCAAGAATCAAGAGCTAAACAACAACAACAAAAGACCCCCAAAATCAACCCTGAAGTTTGTTTTGTGTTGGCTAACTCCTCCTGGGCTTGGGGCTTGTCCAGGAGTATGGTTAATATACCACCCAGTGACACTCCATTGGAGAAAACAGATTTTCCTTCACAAGTACCAATTGCAAATAGCTTTTTGGTTAAGGTTGGGTGTCCATGTCTATGTCTTTCCCTCAGTGCTGTGACCCTGTCTGGCTCGAACCTGTATAGGCCATTTGCATGGTACCACAGTGTCTGTAAAATCCTATGTGCATCGGTCAGTCCTCTTGTGTCTAGAAGACAATGTTTTTTCAGAGTCATCCATTACCTCTGGCTCTTATAATCTTTCTGACTCCATTTCTGCATAGATCCCAGAGCCTTAAGGGGAAGCAGTGGGGAGGCTTTGACAAAGACAGAGAGCTTGCCTGACATGCACAAGGCCTTAGGTTCAGTCTCCAGGACTACATAAAGCTGGGCATGGTGGTGCATGCCTGTCATATATATTTAGCCCCCACCTTTTGAGTGGCACCAAACCATGTGCAAACCCCATCTGGTCCTACCAGAATTTCATGTGTCAATTTCAATGGAAATGTTTATATCAAAAGTGAAGGGATGAGGAATGACCTGTATCACTTTCTGTGCTTGGTTGCAGAGCACTAGAGACTAGGCCAAAGTGGGGCTATGACCTCTAGGGAGGGTGAGGCACAGCACCTCCATTTTAACATATTCCATACAAGTCACATGGCTTCCCATTGGTGTTGGTGGCAACTCAAATTCCAGTCACCCTTTGCCTTTCCTTCAGCTCATCACAGGGCTGGTAGGTGGCCTAAACTAATCACCACAAAACTAGGACAAGGTCTCAGATGTCTTCATCTACGGAAATACAAGCTAAACCAGACTAGAGAGAGGATACTGTTAAAGTGGCCAAGAGCCTGAGACCAGCGAGGTCAGGGCCTGGGGGAACACACACCCCCTTATTCTGCTGAGGGAACAGCAAGAAAATGACTCTTGGTGTCACTGCTCCAGCCACAGATGAGTGCCACGCTCAGTCCTCATCGGAGAGGCTGCTTCTTGTTGTACATGCGGTAGTCTGTGCATCTTAGACACAAAAATACACCTTCCTATAAAAAAGCTGCAAATGAAAAAAAAAAAAGGGATTGAAACCAGGATACTTTACTAGCACTACCAGACTTCCAAACAGTGAGACAAAAATAATTTCCAAGAACTGAAATAAAGCAGTGTAAACAATTCCCAAAGGAGTTTGCCGAGGTTGGCAGCATACAAAAAAAAATGTCAATCGTAGAGAGAAGCTGCTGAGAATTAAAATTTCCTAGGTTGATTTATGTTCATGAGTGTTTTGCCTACATGTCTGTCTGTACCTCATACATGGAGGTCAGAAGAAGGCATCAAAAGCATCCTCTGGAATTGGAGTCATGGGTGGTTGTGAGCTGCCAGGTGGGTGCTGAGAACTGAACTCAGGATCTCTGCAAGGGCAGTCAATGCTCTAAAACAGTGAGCCATCTGCCCAACTCCCCTGAGGAGAATTTGAATGGTTTACATATTTGAATGGTTTACTTGCCCAGGACAAGTTGATTTGGATGCACTGACTTCTGGCAAGGTTCACCCCCACCCCCACCCCCATGGGCTCGACATTTTCTGATGTTGTTTAGCACAGGAAAAAAAAAAAAGGCAAAAGAGATCCGTTTCAAATCCTGTCCCAACCAGCACATTTGAGAGGCACTCACGTGTCTCCATCTCACCTGGGGCCCGGAACAGCAGCGGGACCACCCGACAGCCGAGCTCAAATAGCAAGCAGCAAGATGATGCCACGCTCAGAACGAGGTTTCATTTGTGCATGCCAGGCTTTAAGGCTCGCCATTCTAGAGTCAACAGGTCTCCCCCCATGTTGAGCAACGAACTTTGAGGGAGATAAGTCCCCATAGATCTGTTTTCAATCTTGCTTTCATTTTAGACACAGTCTCTGGTCTATGATTTATCATTTTCTCAAAATTCTTTATCTTGTTGGCTGTTGTCCATTTGGTAGCCTTCTGCTTTGTAACATTAACTTGCTCCAAAGAACTGAAGGTTAATAGAGACCTAGGAGAGTCAATATGCTTATTGTAGGCTAGCCTCTGAAATCTGTAGATTTAGAACAGCCACAAATGATTTTATTTTGTTAGTCAGATAATATAAAATGTAGTCTTTGAGAAGAACAAGGAGCCTTGTTGATGTGATTCAAGCGGACAGTGTCCTTTGTCCGTTCGCCCAGTGTGGCCCTTGTTCCTTCCAAAAACTCCCCTTTCAGCATGGCCCATGCTATTAACTGCTGAGAACCCAGAGCCCGAGACCCCTCTCCATTTGTCCCACAGCCCATATGTCCTGATGTGTGAACTAAGGCACCAGTGTGTCTACTGATAAAGCCCAGGCGACAGAAAGGGCTCTTTGAGTGCCATGCAGACAACTAAGGCTCTCTTTGGTCCTAAGAATATCGTACTAGGCAGCGTTTGGCTGAAGAAACTAGATGAAAATTCATGTCATTTTAACAATGGGAGTGACATCTGGATATGGAGCGCAGAGGGGTCTGTGTTGTCCTCTCCCAGTATCAAATGAATGACACTTGAACACTCTTCAGGTGACAGCACAGGCATACTGAAGTAAGGAGAGAGAACACAATTTCATAGCACTTGGTCCCAAAGTTACATGTCCCTTCCTGGTGATCTCTTTAAAGGCCTTGAGCAAGCTGTTCCAGGCACTGATTTAAATGTATCAGTTGAAGCCTCAGGCGCATGAAGCAGGATTACCTGCACTGTGCCAGGCCAGGGCTACATGGCAAGGCTGTCTCAAACAAATAACAAAAAAAGAAACAAAAAGTACATTCATATGTATGTGCACACATGTATGTGGGTGAACATATTCATGTGGAGGTTGATAGTGGGAGTCGTTCTTAATTTCTCTCCACCTTACTCATGGAGGCATGGCCTCTCGATTGAACTCAGAGCTTGCTGCCAAGACTGGTCTAGTTAGCGAGGTTGCTCCGGGGATCCCATTTTATCTCTGAATTGCATACTGGTGGGCTGTTATGCCCACTCTGGTCCATTTCATTCCTCAAGGGAGAATGCCAGGTCACTAAGGCATCTTCCCAGCTACCATGCTGGGAAGAAACAAGGCTAGTTGGGATGAGCAGGTTTGGATGGAATATAAACATTATAATCAAGCACACACAGAATGAGAACACAGCCCCATCAGCTTCTAGAAGGATTTCATAGCCAGACCAGTGCTGGCTATTTTCTCCAAATAACAAAGTCGTATTGAATTTGACTCAGTAGCTTTCAATTTAAGGCTACAAAACCTCAAAAATTTTTTTTTATCAGAAGTGAGCAGAGACACAGGTTTGTCTGTCCTGTAGATGACCGAGCAAAAAGCCACTGACTTGCTGTTTCTCTTGTTTTAGTCTTTAAGCTGTCCAGGGAGAGAAGGTAGCCCATCACATGAGTATCATATGTTCTGAGTGTATGAACGAGTGAATTATTATTTTGGTTTTTCGAGACAGGTTTCTCTGTATAGCCCTGGCTGTCCTGGAACTCACTCAGCAGACTAAGCTGGCCTTGAACTCAGAGATCCCCTGCTAGTGCTGGATTAAAGGCATGCAGAATTATTAACTATAATAAACTTTCCTAAAAAATTCCCCAAGTTACATCGTATCTATCTCAAAATGCAAACTAGTAATTGAGTATCTAAAGGGGGGGGGTGTTTATTTTTGAGAAAGGGTCTCACTGTTTAGTCCTGGCTGTTCCTGGGGGCTTGCTAAGTAGACTAGGCTGGCCTTGAACTCACAGAAACTAGCCTGCTTCTGCCTCCAAGGCAGGTGCCACTATGCTGGGTTTATACCTTTTTTATTTACGGATGGTGCGTATGCACATGTGTTAGGGTGCCCTCCCAAGGCCAGAAGGCATCAAATGCCCTGAAGCTAGAGTTACAGCTGGTTGTGATTTGGGTGCAGGCAATAAAAAACAAAACAAAACGAAACAAAAAACCACAACTTGGGTCCTTTGGAAGGGCAGCGAGGTGTCTGAACCACCAAGCCACCTCTTCATCCCTTGAGGTATCTGTTCAGGGAAAAGCGTCATTGTCTTCTCGTGAAGGTAACTGGGCACAACCATTCACTACCATCTTCTGAAACACATGAGTTCATTCAAAGTTAGGGCAGCAAACTCGCATCCTAAGTGTGGACAAAATTAACACAGAAAGGTAGACTTCTAGCTTCTCTTTAATCACCAAATGTATGTTTACAAACAACCTTAGGGGAGTTCAGGTGACTAAGGTTTTGTGGGGACAGTTCTCACACATGAAGGACAATTACATGCTCCAATTCTTTTTCCTGTAAACTATTAAGACACACTGCCACAGACACAAAAACTTAAAGCCATGGATCGCTGCACTTGTATTTACAGAGAGCCGCGAGCAGACATGCATTTCTCCTGCTGGAGGGCGTAAATAGATGCTTGAACGTTAAGGCAGTGCCAATTCCAAAACAACAGAACATCTAAGTTAAGGCTTTATGTCTCTTCTGAAACTCACATTCACAGGCGACCACCACCGATGTTTAGCTCCTGGGTTGCATTCATCTGCTGGGTGTGTTATTAGCCCATTACCAAGTCCTTGGCATCGGGCGGCTGGGGCAGGACAGCAGCAGTACCAATTTATTTAATGAGTCCTCACCGGCCCCCTGAGGCTTCACTTCCAAGGTTCGCCTTTTGGCAGCACAAACAAGCGGCAGAAAGAACAGGGCTTTCCAGGCTAGACCGGAAGGGTCCCCAGGCTGTGCTCATTCTGAATTTGCCTCTGAGTTGGGGAACAGCTATGAATCCATGATCTACTTAGCACGGAGAGGTCCCCAAGGCATGCTTGACCTTGCTCCCCCCCTCAGAATCAGAGAGTGTTCTTAACCATCGAAGCAATTGGTCTCCAGACTTTTCCTCTTTAAAGAATGTGTCACAACAGAATCTAGATTAGCATACTTTACATGGGTCTATTCTACAATTGCTAGTCTCAAGGTACACAGAATGTACTTGCCAGACCAAAGAGCTTCCTTCAAGGAAAAGATGGGGGTGGATGGAAGGAAAGCCGCGTGGGCCCTGCTTCTTCTATTAGAAGTGCAGCATACTCATGGGGCTGGGCAGGAAGGCCCTTTCCTCATCCTGCATCTTCCTTTTTAGTTCTTAGAGAGTCTCTGAGTACATTATGGAAAGCAGTCGGGTAGGCCCCATGGTCTACTGTGGAGCAGGAAGGATGTTTGTGGGTGATGTAAAGTATGCATTTGCACATAACTTCCCCCAAACCCAAAATATTCAGAAAGAAAATAGTTTGCCTTTGCTTGCTATGAGGTCATTGGTAGCTGGTAGCCTCTGGGTAGTATTAGGATGGAGACAAGTCACAGGAGTGACCAAGGAATAATTAATGATCGAAAGGCTGGAATATTTTCAGCTTCATCCCTACCTCCCAACCCACCAGGAAGAGTGACACTCAAGGTTAAGTCAATCACTAATGGTTTAAGCAACTCTCTATCCAAATACTGAAGCAGCCATTAACCTTACAAGGCTGGATTTGGAGGTTTCTACAAGGCTAACACACAGCTTCTTGGTAGGTGTGCCTAGAGAAGGCATGAAAGTCCTCTGCCCCTTTCCCACCCAGTCTACCCTTCACAGAAATGGTATCCCTGAGTTCTAGTAAATTAACCCAACACAAAGAGTAGGGAGTCACAGGAACCCCAATTTATAGAAAGCTAGAAGCTCTGGGGTGATCAGGAACTACCCTCTAGCCACTGTGTGCTCTCAGCTGGCTGCCGTCTGGCACGTGGCAATCCCACAGATTTGGTCACAGAGATCTTTTTGATCAACACCATTGAGGGAGCAGAGGAAAGCTTGTCCATGAAGCAGGGTAAACCCAAGATGAACAAAACGGCAGGTGTCCACAGCACGCATCTCTACAGGCTGGATGCCTGCCTTTTACTGAAACTGCCATTTACACTAAGAGCTGTTCTCACACTGGCCAGTAACCTCACAGCGAGAGAAGGATGGCACACAAAGCTGGCAGCAGTCACAGCTCAGGAGAGAGGGACAGCAGAGACTAAGAACTGTCATAAAAGCTAAAGACAGCTGTGGCTTCCCTTGGTGTTTCCAAGTCAGGGGGACATGACAAGGCAAGGACATGTGTCATCTCAGGAGTCAGCGGCCACACAAGGGTTGTCTAAGCATTTGAGGTGCCCTTTATGTGGAGGCACCATTTAAGTGTGCTGTACTCAGTTAAAGCAGCTGCAGAGCCTGCACCTGTTACCAGGTAAGCTTGGCATTAGCTAAACAGTTCTAAGTTTTACAGTGTAAAATGCCTTTTGAAAAGATAGAATAGCTACACAGGAGCAAACATAGGCGACATTTTAGACCAACACTTTACACTTTATAACACACTCACATTTGCACACCAACCTTGTGTTCACGAGTACAAAACACCAAGAACTGCAGAGAATCTAAACAGCTGCCCCACTGACTACATCCCCAGTCGGTCCTTGACCCCATGTTCTAAACCCACGAGGAGGGGATGCCTGGCTGCACCTTTAGAAGCTGGAGACAGCGTGCAGCTCTGCACACGTCTGCGTTTCCACAGAGCTGAACTGGGACTCCATCGGATTCCAGGCCAAGTCAGCTAGAAGGAAGTCATCCATTGCTGTCTGAGTTTCGTTGCTGGTAAGGAACAAGTTCCCCAGGGGCTCGAAGCCAGAACTCATGGTCTGTGTTTCTGTGCTGCTCAACTGGACCTTGCTCTCCAGAGCAGGTGCATGCCGAGCTGGGGAGGCTCCTTCGGTTTGAGTCTCTGTGTCAGAAGAGTCAGTACTCATGGAGAAGCTGGAGTGTTTCAGAATGCTGCCCAGGGGCAGGTGAGGACTACTGTCTAAGAAGAAGTTTAAGTCTGTCTGTGTCTGGGTGTCAAACATCTCAAGGCCCAAGAAGCCTGAGCCTGCTCTGAACCCATAGGGCTGTGTGGAAGGATCTGGGAGGAAGACGTCAGTCTGCGTCTCGATGTCCAGGGACTCCAAGACCGGCTCAGTGCTCATGGAGCTGAGTTCACTCTCCTCAGTCTGAGTCTGGATATTTGAGGCTGAGAGGAACTCTTCAATATCAAAATCAATCCCAGAATTCTGCGCTGAGCCTGATGGGAGCTGGGCATCAGGACCGGGGTTTGTGTCGGACAACAGACTCCGATTATCCAGTGTTTGACCTGGCAGATTACTTGACAAGATGTTTTCTAAGTCACTCAGTAGATCTATGGTTTGGGTCTGATTATCTGTCATGTTTTGTGAAGGAAGCATGCTGTTCTGGGCACTGAAGTTTAACACAGGTGCAGACTTTTCGATGACTTGGCTTAGGATCTTAGGGTCACTCTGAGGTAACAGACCATGAGTTACTGTCTCTGCAACTAAACTGCTACTCATGATGGTGTCAGTGGGAACACTGTATGACGAATGGACGCTTTCAAAAATGTCCCCACACAGGCCAGAGTGGCCCACTGGCACTGAGTCAACTGTGTGGTTTTGCATCCTGCCGGTCTGGGTTTCTCTGGAGACCCCACCAGGCTGGAAACAGGTGTCTATAAATGCATCTGTCTGAGCAGCTATGGATGAAGTGACCTTAGAGTTGGGTACCAGTGTCTGGGTATGAACACTAACAGGAAGGGACACTTGAGAATCAAACGACAGGTCAGTCTGAGAACACGATGACACAGAGGAATCAGGGCCAAGCCACTGAGCAGAGGGTATCAAATTGGCTGAGGCATAGGACAGATCCGTCTGCACGTTGGTTGAGGAAATGCTGTTCTTCTGACACACACTCGCTATCTCCTGTAACGGACTACACAGACTTTTACTCAAGTTCACTTCAACACCTGTATTCATGGGCTCAACAACAGGACTGATAATTTTTGAGAGAGGTAGGCTCTCCTTCAGAGAGCAGGCCTCTGAATCCAGGCTGAGGATGAAGGTTCCTACTGACAAGGGTACTAAGTGCACAGCACCCGCGGCAGAACTGTGATCCACTCCTAACACCACAGGCTGGGCCGAGGAGTCCGCTGTAGGCACAAAGACAGGCACAGGGGAAAACTGCATGACCGGAAGTTTAACCAAAGCCACCTTGGGCTTTGGTAGAAGCAACTTCTGGGGGCACCTGGGAGGTGTTGAGATGCTCTGCTTTTTGGTGTGGGAGCTACAAGAGTCTTCGAGAGATGCTGCTAGCTTGCCTTCTGATGCATCTGGTTCATGAGCGTCTTGGCGAGGGGCTGGTCGGTCGCTCGGTGGCTCCGTGGTTTTACTGGACAGCTTTTGGGTTTGCAGGTAGCTTTCCATTTTCCTCTTCTTACTAGGTGGGTCTCTGGAAACAGTAACAAAGCAAAAATAAATTCAAAAATAAATTCAATTTGAAGATGAAACTTCACGTGCGTGCTCGCTCTCTGTGTTATGTGTACATGGCCACAGAGGCGGAAGTGGGTATGGGAGTCCTGGGAGCTCGAGTTAGGGGCAGTTTTGCTGCTTGAGATGTGTCCTGGGAACCAGACTCAGGTATTCTGTAAGAGCAGAAAGCTCTCCTAACTGCTGAGCCATCTCTCCAGCCCCTCAAGGGCAGCTTTCACTGAGTACCCCAGCATATCTTCATTACTAAATTCCACTTCCCACAGGAGAGGAAGGATTCCGATGGCGGTGACGATTTTCTTATGCCATCGCTGAGACTTAGGCGTGTACTCAGACACAAATCTCTCTTCAGGGACTTACTCTAGCTCTGGCCTTAACTTTCGGGACCTCTCCTGCTTCTGTCTCCTAAGGGATTTCATGCATGTGTTAAATACACTCTATTTTCAACTTGAGGAGTTTTTAAAAATTCCATTTTTTATTACATTTATTACTTGTGTGTGAGCACATGTGTCACAGCACATTCGTTGTGTAGAGGTCAGAACAACTCTCAGGAATTGGTTCTCCTTCTACCACATGGGTCCCGAGGCTCACACTCAAGTTGTCAGGCTTGAAGCCAAGAGCCTTTACTCACTGAGCTATCTCTCTGGTCCTTTAGGTCAGGTCTTTAAAATCAGGAACTTTAAAATCAAGAAGCTTGTAAGTATCATTCCTACAGCAGAAAGCCACTACACCAAACAGAAATTTGCCATCTGAAAATGAGATTTAAAGCTGAGCCTGTAATTATAATCCTAGCTACACGGGAGCCTGAGGCAGGATGGTTAAGAGTAGTCTACGGTACAGAGTGAGTCCAGGGCCAGCATCAAGGGCTGGGTGTGACTCAGGACTGAGCCCTTGCCCAGCATTCGTGAGGCCCGTGTCAATCTTCAGCATCACAGAATGGAAGTAAACAGACAAATGAAGCGCGGAGTCCCAGTGTAGCAATCTGTTTCTCTAGAGAAGATGCCGGAAGTTGAGCTTTTCAGATGGGAACAGGAAGGGAGCATCGAAAGCTGTGTGCTGGAGAGGTGGCTCAGCGGTTAAGGGCACTTGCTGCTTTCCAGAGATCTGATTTGGTTTCCAGCACCCACATCAGGCAAGTCACACCACTGGTAACTCCAGTTCAGGGGTTCCAATGCCCTCTTCTAGCCTCTGCAGGAACCTGAATACACACATGCCGTTCACATACACAAACCGATATACACATACATATAAGTAAAAATAAAAACACACAGCATCTCGATCAGCTTCTCAGGCTGTGCTAGGCACCAAAGCACACACACACCTGTAACCCTAGCACCTGGGGGTTGCACCAAGAGGACACACCTGTAACCCTAGCACCTGGGAGGGTGCAGCAGGGGGACATTCCTGTAATCATTAGGCCCAGCTTCAAATAAGAAAATAAAGAGGATCCTGGCCCAGGGGCTCTTCCTGTATTCCTGCTGCTATTCCAGACACACCCTTTTTAAAGCCACAGGTCCTTTCCCTGTTCCTTCCGTTCCCTATGTGACTGGATCCTCAGGAAGTCCCATTTCCAACTCCTCACAGCTACTCAACAGCATCTCTGTGTTTTACCTGTGTTCTGCAGGGATCTCGTGGCCAGTTCGGTAGATGTGGGACTGCAGTGCCGTTCTGCTGGCGTAGGGACAGCCACACGTACACTGGAAAGTCTTGCCGCAATCCTCCTCGTGTCTTTTCAGGTCCCACTCGGTGCCATAGGAATTACTGCACTTACTGCATTTGTGCTTCTTCTCTGCGTGCATTTTCATAAAGTGCTGCAGAGAACATGGTGACAATGAAGACAAGACAGCATCACATTGAGATCCACCCACACACCCAACTTCCCACGATCACCAGGTACTGCATTTGCCAGGAGACAAACCTCAGTCTAACATATGCCTCTCCTTATGCACAGTGGGCAGGCTGCCTTGGAAGCAACCCGTGTATGCAGATTCTCAACTACACTCTAGTGCTGTGGGCAAGAATATACAGTGTGTTGGCTAGGTTCATGTCAACTTGACATAAGCTAGAGTTGTCTGAAAGGAGGGAGCCTCCCGTGAAAGAATGCCGCTATAAGATCAGGCTGGAGGATGTTGTATTAGTAGTTAATGAGGGAGGGCCCAGCCCATAATGGGTGGTGCCATCTCTGGGCTGGTGGTCCTGGGTTCTACAAGAAAGCAGGCTGAGCAGACCATGATAAGCAAACCAGTGAGCAGCACCCTCTGTGGCCTCAGCATCAGCTCCAGGCTCCAGCCCTGCTTGAGTTGTTTTCTTAACTTCCTCCAGTGAGGGACTATGACCTGGAAGTGAAGCTGAACAAACCCTTTTCTCTCCACCTTGCTATCTTGGTCATGGTGTTTTTTCACAGCAGTAGTAACCCCAACTAAGACAAAGTCTCTGCAGTGTCCTCAAGACTGCAGAATGGCAGGAACCACTTCATTTTTGTTTAAATTCTTATTTTTATTTTTGTGCATCTGTGTGCATGCATGTAGACAGAGTCCACTGCCGGCAAGGCCAAAAGATAGATAAGATTTCCATGGAGTTATGAGTGGCTCCGAACCACCTGGCATGGGTGCTGGGAATGGAACTTCTTCTCCAAGAGTAGTATGTGCTTTTTGCCACTGAGCCATCTCTCCATCTCAGATCAATTTCTTCAGTCTTAAATCTTTCTTTCCTCAGTAGCTGGATCCCTTCCTCCTCACAAGACAGCAGCCTCTTTCTGACCTTCTGAATGTTTCTCCTTACTGGCTTTGTGTCTTGCTCTTGCCCTTAGAGGCACATATACTCAAGGGTGTGCAGCATAAGTGTTCTAACTCTTGGCTGGATTGTCTCTTTCTTCCTCTACAACCCTGGGTATGGGCATTTCACCCAAGAACAAACCTCATCTTCCACCCACACAGACTGAGGAACTATTGTGTGAGACCTGGTCAGCAGCTCCCAAAGAACTCACACTTGGATCTCTGGCTATGCCTGCTCAGCAGGTACCACACACACTGATGCTTACGCCATCTGTATGCCACTGTGCTGGTGTGATGGCTTCACAAGCTCAGATATTTGAATCCCTGGTCCCCAATGGACTGGTGGTACTGCTTGGTTAAGTTTAGGAGGTACAGTGTAGTTGGTGAAAGTGTGGCACTGGGGATGGCCTTCAAGGTTTCAAAGCCACATGCTATTCCAAGTTTGCTCTTTCTGCTTCCTGCCTGTAGTTTAAGACATGAACATTCAGCTTTTGCTCCATCAATATGCCTGCTGCCATGCTCCCAGCCATGGTGGACCCTTGCTTCTCTGGAACTGTAAGCCACTTCCTTCTATAAGCTGCCTTGGTCACGGTGTTTTTATTAAAAAAAGTCATTTATTTTTATATTATGTGTATGGGTATTTTACATGCATGTATATCTATGTACAACATGTGTGCAGTTTCTGCAGAGGCAGGAGAGAGTGTGGGATTTCTTGGAACTGCAGCTACAGACATTTGTATGCTAAGAACTGAATGTAGACCCTCAGGAAGAACAAGCAATGCACTTGCACTTAACCAGGAGTCATCTCTCCAGCCTGGCCAGAGAGTTTTATCACGGTAATAGCAAAGGAATTAACACATACACCTTGGGAAAAGTATAGTTAGTGACATACCTGCTTAACCAGCGAAAACTGAGAAAATGGTCTGTCAGGGCCTCGAGGGCATCCTTTGATTGGACAACAGTAGAATTTCGGTACCGTTTTCAAATCTTTTCTTATTGTTGGATTTACTAAGCCATCCTGCAAAAGTAAAATCCAACAGTTATCTTTTTTTTTCCCCTAAGATAGGGTCTCTCTATGTAGACCAAACTGGTCTCAAAGTCAAAGATTTGCCTGGAATTAAAGGTGTCTGCAGCACCACACCTGGCTCAGTAATTGTCTTATAAAACCCATCACACCAGGCTGCTGGCAGATGCCCCCCCCAGGCTGTCCTTGTTCCTGGGTGTCATCCCCCTCCACTCTCAGTCTCAGCCCCTGAGAAGACTCCTGTGAGTGGGATATGGGCCTTGTTGGGAACACCACAGCTTTCCTTTTTTTTTTTTTAACTGTGTGTATGAGTCTGTACATACATGTATGCTACGCAAATATATAAAGGTCAGAGGTCAGCATCAGGCCTGAATTATTCTCCATTTTATTTTTACTTTCAAGAATTATGTTTATTGATTTAGTATGTATATGCATGTGCCACAGAACACATATAGAAGTTAAAGGACAATTTGTAAAAGTCCCTTGTTCTGTCATGTGTGTCCAGGGACTGGCCTTAGGTCATTAGTCTGGGCAGCCCAGCACTGACCTGGTGGGCTGTCTCACTGGCCCGCCATCCTATTTTTTGGAGACATAGTCCCTTACTGTGATGGCTACTCTTGGTTGTCAACTTGACTACACCTAGAATGAACTGCAATCCCAAACTGGATTTGCTTGGTTTGAAATGGATGTATCCATTCCCAGTATGGACATTTAAAGTAGGAAGACATACCTTCAATGTGGGCCTCACCTTCTGCAGGAAGTCTATATAAGAACATGGAAGCAGGAAGCTTTTGCTGGTTGCCTGCTTGCCCTCACCTTGCTAACACATCCATTCCGTCACTGGCATTGGAGCCTACTTCTTTGGGACTCCAGCACATACTGAAGACCAGCTGAGACTTTCAGCCTTGAGGGCTGAGCAACTACTTGATTACTGAACTTTCTGCTCACAGCCAGTCAATGTTAGATTAGCTAGACTACAGCCTGTAAGTCATTCACACACACGAGAGAGAGAGAGAGAGAGAGAGAGAGAGAGAGAGAGAGAGAGAGAGAGAGAGCGAGCACATGATTGATTCATTCTGTAAGCTGTTACTAGGAGCCCTGACTGATACACTCACTGAGCCTGGAGCTCTTCAACTCCACTAGGCCGCTGGCTAAGGAGCTCCAGCGATCTTCTAGGCTGCACTGATGCAGGCGTGGCTGCACTAATGCGGCCATGGCCTCACACTTGGCTCCTCATGTTTGCATCACATGCACTTTACAGACTGAGCCGCCTCTCAGACTATGTGAAGACCCCCTCTGCACCCCCATTGTACTGAGGACTGAACCTAGGGCCTCACACATGCTAGGCAAGTGCTCTAGCACTGAGCTGTGGCCCCCCCCAGCTGGGACTTGGATCTGATTATCATCCTATTACCACCTAAAGTAGCTTCAAAATAGTCTGAATGAAGCCTCTGGCTGTTGGCGCTGTAATGAGCAATACAAGGTCCTACATACTTTATATTAACCCTTCTGTTGTTTTATATTTTATGTATATGGGCATTTTGTGCGGTTGGTACCCACTGAGGCTAGAAGAGGATATCCGATCCTCTGGGACTGGCTGTGAGCTGCCAGTACTAACTACTGAGCCACCTCTCCAATTCTGTAAGTTTTTGCTAAATGCAATTCCATTCTTCTTAACCCAGTATTTTACCATATCCAGTTCCTCCTCCTCCACTTTCCTTCACAAGGCTTCACTACGTAGTCTAGGCTGGTCTTGAACTTCTTCAGACTCAGATGTAGCCTGGAATGTTTGTGTTACTATGTCCAGCTTTTTAAATGTTTTATCTACTTTATTTGTTTAATTCTGGGCCAATGAGATGCTCCATGTTACCCATGGACAGAGTCCAATTCCCAGAATCAATGCTAGAAGGCATGAAGCATTTCTTAAAAGTTGTCTTCTGACAACCACAAATGAGCCAACCCTTAATAGTAACAATTAGTATTATTTATAATTAATAATAATAATAATATAGAGAGTTTTATAAGACATGGCTTTTAATATGTTGCTTGGGATGGCTCTGAGGCTCAAGTTAGCCTCCTTCCTCAGTCTCTGGATATACACACAACAGCACACCAGGCTATAAGTGATATCAACTGGGAGTTTTAAAACATTTAAATATATGTGTCTGTCCTATGTGTGGAGGTTAGAGAAAGCCTTGGGTAGTACCCTCAGGAATGAAAGTCTCTCTTGCTGCCCTGGAATATGCTAGCTCTGGGATTACAAACGCATGCTACCTTACCACACCAGGCATTTTTACCTGGATTCTATGGGGATCAAATTCAGGTACCCTGTGTGGCTACCCACACCTCAGACTCCTGGTAGCTTCAGACCCACTTCTTGTCTGCCCCCTCCCAGTTGGCTGTAAAGGAGAGGTGGATCCTAGCCTGTCTGTCTCCAGGTCATCAGAGAAAGAAATGAGTGTCAGCTTCAGGAGGCAGCTGCTACAGAGCACCTAGAAATCCCATTCCTCTGGCATCCTGCTAAGAAGCACAGGACCCATGGGACACAGCTTCCTCTGTTTGCTGTGCACTCAGTGTGAGATGCTACTAACTGGCTGGCCCAAGTCTTCCCCAGGTTCTTAGAGGTACATGTGGCTTTGCTGACTGCACTTGCTGAGGGAAGGAAGCCTTGTCTTGTTCAGACTCCATCACCTGACTTTGTTCATTTCAGATGTAGTCATTTTCAGTGCTGGTTCACTTGTCAGGACCATGTCACAGCACTGTCTAGGGTAGTGGTTCTCAACCTTCCCGATGCTATGACCCTTTAAGACAGTTCCTCACATTGTGGTGACCCCCTACCATGAAGTTATTTTGTTGCTACTTCATAACTATAATTTTGCTACTGTCGTGAATCATAATATAAATATCTGATATGTAGGATATCTGGTATGTGACCCCTATGAAAGGGTCGTTTGACCCCCAACAGGGTCTGGACCCACAGGTTGAGAACTGCTGGTCTAGAAACTCATATTCACTTTGATATTTAAGTGGTCTCCCAAAGAAGTCCCCTTTCTCTTGTTTCCAGTAAAAGTATTTATCTATCACTGCTTAACCAAGGTGTGTGACTCCAGCTCCCCCTGGTCCCCCTAAGTTGCCATCCCAATCGGCCTTTTCTGTCTTCTTCATGCAGTTCTTCACTCTGCAAGGACTTCACAGCTGTTACTTTACTCCTTTGCCCTTATGATCTTAAAAAAAATTCTTTTATTCTTATTTATATTGTGTGTGTGTGTGTGTGTGTGTGTGTGTGTGTGTGTGTGAGACACTGTCACATGAGCGGTGCCTACCGAGGCCAGAGGAAAGCCTTGTGTTCCCTGGAGCAGGAGTTTCAGGGCTGTGTAAACCAATGTGGGAGCTACTAACCAAACTCAGGTTCTCTGCAAGAGCAGAAAGCACTCTAACCATTGAGCCATCTCTCTACAGGTTCAATTTTTATCTTTTTGCTGTTTACTCTTTATTGTTATTGTTTTGTGGGGCTGACTGAGCCATCCCCGCAGCCCTGTACTTTTGTTTTTTGCCAAAAGACTTTAACATCAGTAAATGAGTTCCCCCGTTCCCTTGTGAAGGTCTAATTTAGTGGCTCTCAACCTTCCTAATGCTGCAGCCCTTAATAGTTTCTCATGTTCTAGTGAACCCTAACCAGAAAATGAGTTTGTTCGTACTTTATAACTCTCTTTTTAACTTTGCTACTGTTATGAATTGTAATGTAAATATATGTTATGACCCCCAAAGGGGCCATGACCCACACGTTGAGAACCACTGGTCTAACTGACCACAGTTTTTGCTGAACACTGGTACTTACTATGTTATAACAACCAACACTGTCTCTCATCACCAATTTATCATCTGTTTTAATGGAAGACTTTTGAACCAGCTTATACGTTCCCCATCTAGTGTTGTCAGTGAGGGAAAATACAGGAGCGTGTTCAATTGAAAGATGCTCCCAGCTGGGCGGTGGTTGCGCACGCCTTTAATCCCAGCACTTGGGAGGCAGAGGCAGGCGGACTTCTGAGTTCGAGGCCAGCCTGGTCTACAAAGTGAGTTCCAGGACAGCCAGGACTACACAGAGAAACCCTGTCTCGAAAAACAAAACAAAACAAAACAAAAACAAAAACAAAAAAGAAAGATGCTCCCAACTCCTTAATTCATGTGTCCACGATGGAGTTCCTTCTGCCAACACATACTCAGGAGCTGTCTCCTTCATCAGGTCCCAAGCTGTTAAATGTGCCCCAAAACTGAATTGGCATCTTGCATATTTTGCCAAATGTGTGTGTGTATAATTAATTCTGGAGCTGGAGAGATGGCTCAGACTCAGAGGTTAAGAACACTGGCTGCTCTTCCAGAGGTGCCCTCTTATGTGTAAGTATACGTGAAGTTAGAACACTGTATATATATTAATACATCTTTAAAAATATATATAGATTTTTTTCTGAAGTCCTGTGTGTATATGCATGAGTTTTTGTATACCACAAACATGTAGGAGCCTGTGAGGCCAGAAGACGGTGTCAGATCATCTGGAATGAGTGTTGCATGTGGTCGTGAGCATCTATGTGGGTGCTGGGAACTGAACCTGGTCCACCGTAAAAGTTGTACTCACTCTTAACCATTGAGCTATTTCTTTACTTAATATTTTAAAATTAATTTTAAAATGTTAAATTTGTGGCCCCAGATGTACCTTCAAGCACGCCATTACCTGTGCAGACCATTTCCGGCAGCTTCCCGATGTCACCCATGGCCACACTTCACTGGCCTGCGACACGCAAGTCCCCAGCCTTCTTACATTACTTTTATACCTAATGGAACTTAGACTGAAATGACTTTTACAAAGTGCTTGGGACCAGAACTGACTCTGAGATTCAAATATTTGCATAGACTTTACATCAGTGTCCCTAGTTGGAAAACCCCAAAGGCTCCTAAATCAGGTTTGCGAACTTGTGATTGGCGGTCAGAGTTCTGCATTTGGAGCATTTCGGGTGCTCAGCATGTACTTTTAATTTCCCAGCCTTTTCATTTGTGTTCCCAATTGGCTCTCAGTATTCTGAATCCAGTAAACGTCCACTGTGAGCTTGTGTGCTGTACACAATGCTCACCAGGCTCACCAGACCTGAAGTGCAGTTTGAATGGGGCTGAGACCACATCAGTGCAAATGGATGCTAAACCCGCCTGCCCCAGCAGCCACCCACCACCCCACACGCCCCCTCCTTCTGGGGCTAACTCCCTTATCATGGGTGCCCACAGGGCTTTGGGGTTTTCTTCTACTGTTCTGAGACAGTGAGTTCAAAGATCAGCTGGGGAGGAGAGACAACTGCACACCATACGACAGGAGTCATGGTAGGAAAGTAGGCATTTCTTCTGCTGTCCTCTGCATAGTCAAGGACCCCTGCAGTTTGAGGACTCCGTGCTGGGTTTGCGGTTGGAAGAAGAATCCACTCTCTCTCACTCACTCTGTGACTCTCCCCCACTGCTGTTAGCTCCTTTGCTCTACTTTTTGCTTGTAGGGTGCTCTGCTCCCAGCCAAACACTCTTCTCTCAGATAGAAATGAGGGAACGTTTTATTAAAATAATATTATGAGCTACTAATATTAAAAATAATAAATATTTAAATATTTTAAGAATCTGCAGAAGAAGGTCCCAAAAACAAGACGGTGGGGACCAAGGGTGTCACTCAGTGAGAAGCATTTGTCAGCAGGAGTGAGTCTCCGGGTTCCATCTTTAGCACCACAGAACAAAGCCTCCCCAAAACAAGACTGGAAAAGAGACCAAGATAAAAGAAGGAGGGACTGGGGCGATGGCTTAATGGTTAAGAGCACTTGTTGCTCCTGCAGAGCTCAGATTCTAGCACCCATGTGGCAGCTGGAAGCTCACAACCAACAGTAACTCCAGCTCCAGGGGACCCAGTGCTGGCTTCTGACCTCTGTAAACATCCATACTTTTGACATGCACTCATACACAGAAGTGAAAAACATAAAAATCACTTTAAAGAACAGAAAAAGGAGGGCAAAGGTGTGTGGCTGAAGAGTAGAGTCAAGACCATAAAGATGGCGGCAGAAACTGCCTAGCGCGTCAGCACCCTTGCTAAGAGCACTCAGGAACCCACTCTAAACACAAGGTCAGTAATCGTCAGATAAGACAGTTTATGGAGCAACTTGCTGCAACCTCTGTACAATAAAGTCATGGAAAAGAAAATCACTGAACACATACCCCTGGCTGGAGCAGAACACAGGATCACTACGCTGGGCTTAAGAAGCCACATGCCCCCTGATAACAGGCTCTGTAAGTGCCCACCTGCGCCCTTCACTGGTTTCAAACGCCTCTCCAGCAAACCAGGCAGAGCCTACTTCCTCCCACTCTTCCTCTGCATCATCGCTCCCTCTCTGCTGAGCCCACTGCAGCACGGCTGGCTGATGACATGTCCACACTTCCTTTCAGGGCGTGGGATATAGACATTTATTTTGAGAACCCGCATGAAACCAAAGGTGGCTTACAATTCCTCAGCCTTAGTTGCCATCCTTCAGAAGGGCTTGGGTATTAGGCTGTGGGGTAGATTAGAATATAATAACCATACAACAACTGGTAGGGGAGAGAAAAATTATCATGGCCAGGAAAACAGAAAAACAAGGAACGGAATTAGAATCACTCAAGTAGCTGTAGCCAAGAAATGAGAATTTCTACTGAGCTGAAGAAACTCAGCCAATATGGGACTGGAGAGATCAATCATGCTCCCCCAAACACACAGGGCCTTCTTTCTGGGGACCATATGTGCTCATGACACTCTTTTCTTTCCTTTTTTTTTTTTTTTTTTTTTGGTTTTTCAGACAGGGTTTCTCTGTGTAGCCCTGGCTGTCCTGGAACTCACTCTGTAGACCAGGCTGGCCTTGAACTCAGAAATCCACTTGCCTCTGCCTCCCAAGTGCTGGGATTAAAGGCGTGCGCCACCACCGCCTGGCCACTCTTTTCTTTCCTAATACTGTTCTGAGAATAACACATGTCAAGAATTGAACTCAAGAGCCTCTGCTTGGTGGCCAGCTTGAGGGTACACATAGCTGCTACCCTGAGGCCTTACCACAGAGGTCTGGCTATGTCACACAGGCCCCTTCATTAGAAAAAGACCAGAGTCCCTTATCAAACAACAGATGCCTAAGGAGCTGTGGGCCCTGAGGTTACAAGGAAGTGAGCTGCCTGACAGGGAAACAGCAGCCATATCCCCGAGGCAGTTTAAATACTGCTAAACAAAGCTTCCAGAGACTAAGCAGGATTCCTCTCCCAACAGCCCATCTTTCTGTGGCTCAATATCTGGGTTTAGGAATGGGCCAGCCTATTCACTGCTGTCTCCAGATAAGAGAATCTGAAATGCAGATGAAGATTCTGGAAAGAATGACTTATTTCACATAGGCTCTAGGCCAGAGAGGACTCTGGCACTCTGACGTGCTAAAATCTGAGTAAACACCTGACTGTTGATATCCACATTTGCTAGGGCGGATCATGGCGGCGAACACTGTAGTCCCAGCACTTGGGAGGAGGCAGGAACATCCCCAGTAAGTTTAAGGCTACTCTGGTCTACAGAGTGAATTCGGGCTAGCCAGGGCTACATAGCAAGACCCTGCTTAAGAACTGACCTGAACCAAACCAAGCCTGTACTGGCTCAGACATGTCCCTCCTGTCATATGTCATACCTGGCCTCTTGGGTATTTCTGAGCTGTGAGCACCAATCTAAAGTACATTATCACACCGCTTCTCCACAGCCAGTGGCATCTTTGTGCTTCTAAGGCAGAACCAAGTTTTGGGGGCACAGTGCTCCCAACAGCAGCTCCAGAGAAAAGAACAAATACCTTCTAAGAAATGCTAGCTGGAGTCACTGTGGCCAACACACAGAGGAAGCCCTTGGTCAGACTGGCAGCTTTGTTTTGTGATCAGAAACCAACTGGGGCTGTAGCTGTAGCTCAGAAGAGGGCTTGCCTAGCACTCATGAAACCTGGGGCTGGATCACACGCATTGAATAAAAATGGGCATGATGGTGCATGCCTGCAGTGTCAGCATTTAGGAGACTTCAGAAGTATTTAGGGCAGGAGGATCAAGAGTTCAAGGTTATCCTCAGCTACATAATGAGTTTGAGGATAGCCTGGGCTATACAAGGACATGAGCTATCCTATAGGCAAGGCAAGGGGGACAACACTGAAGGCAGGTTATGGTTGTTGAATGCAAGTTGTACGGAACTGAGGGACTAGGCTGTAGAATTCTTACAGGCACACACCCTTCTCCCACCTAAATCATGGTGAGAAAAAAAGAGAGACTTTAACATTTAGGATGAAACAGAAAATTGCAGGTTGAAGCCCGCAGTGAGTTGTACTTGTGTTTTGGAACGAGGCCCAAACCTTTACACAGAACTTCCTCAGCATGCCCCTACTGACATTTCCTGACTGACCTTTCTCTGAGATCACTGTTGCCTTCTGTACAGCTCCCATCCCCTCAAGAACAACACACTCATTTGCCCTGCTACAGACTAAAAACCTCAAAGTTGCTGTTGGGGAGTTCTGGGGGGGAGGGGGGGGATGCCCAAGGTGGATTTACCTGAAGGTCAGAGAGATCCTGCAACCCTCCGAGTAACGAGTCAAATCTGACCAGGGTAAACATGCATAAAACTGCTTTCAGTGACTTGCGTTATTCCAGTTGGAGCACTGGGGACAGAGATCTGATGGTGGAAGGAAGCTTCCTACTGTAAAAGCTGAGAAACTGTGACTTAACAGGTCTGGCACGGGAGTCCTAACATCTGATTTTTTTTTTGGCCAAGCTTCCAGAGTATACCATAGGTTTGAAAGCCACCGTCCCCATTTATGTAACACGGAGAGGTCTCGGTCAGACGACCGTCATACTATCTACTGGTGGACCTCCTCCTAAAGATCCGCGGGAGAAACCTCCCTCCCCTCTCATTCCTGCGCAGAGTTGATCTTAGCAACCTTGTGAAACTTGTAGCTCCAGCGCCCAGAGCCCAATCCGCAGCTGCTTTTCAATGACCAGGTAGGACCCACCGGCAGTTTCATGGGAGGGGTGGAAAGCCTGTGGGGTTGCATCTGGGTGCCTTAGCGACATCACCTGTCGCTCATCCTCGGAACCTGGGTAAACAGGCAGCTCGCTGAGGTGTTGCGGGCACGCCACCGAGACGCTGCTGGCCCGGTGCGTGTGCGCGCCCCGCGCTCTCGCCGTGCTCGGTCGGGCGCAGGTGGCAGGGCACCGCGCAAACCCCGCACACCCCGCGCCCCCGCCGCGGCCCGCTCACCTGCAGTCGGTGGCTCTTGACTAGGTGCATGTTGAGCGCAGGACTGTTGGGCAGGATCTTGCCGCAGCCGCGCACAGTGCACAGAATATTGGTGCGTACAGCCCGGGACAGCTCGCTCACAGACGGCTGGATCAGCTCCCGGGCCGGTGGCACCGGGGCCGCGGCCCTAGCCCTGGCCGGTCGCGGTCGGCTGCCTTGCAGTCGCGACTCCGACGGCCTCCACGGGCTTGAGGCGGCGGCGGCTTCCCGCGTGCTCGCCGGCGTGGCCGGGACACCCGGGGCCGGACCCGCAGACTCAGCCGCCGCCGCCTCCGTGGCCGCCATGGCTCCCGCACGGCCGCCAGGCCCCTCTCACTGTGCCCGCCCCCGCCGCAGCCACTTCCGGCAGGGGGCGGAGCCTCCGGGCTCATTAGCATCCGGCCGGGCGGCGGCCGCAGCGCCCCCAGCCGGCCGCGGCGAGCGCGTATTGGAGGTTGAAGTCCCAAGTGCTGGGAGAACAGGTGAATTGGATGGATTCCATGGACCCACACCTTCTTCTTTCTAAGGACCTAAGCTCAGGCAACAGCTGGGTAGAAGAAAAGGGGATGCTTTTAGGTTTAACCATTTTTTGACCGTTGCCTTATTGTTATTAGGAATTAATTTTCTAGTGTAGACTATTTGCTTAGCATGCTTAAGGCCCTGGATTTGATCGGCAGTACATTAAAAACAAAACAACTTATCTTATTTTTGAGACCCCATCTGGCTTCAAACTCCCCATATAGTTAAGGAGTCCTTGAACTCCTGATTCTCTTACCTCTATCTCCCTAGTCCTAGGATTTTATTAAGCCTGGCTGGTAGTGTTGAAGATTGATTGAACCCAGTGCTTTGTATGTGTACGCTGGCAGCTGAGCCTACTCCCAAAAGACTAATTATCTCTTAGAAGAGTCTGAAGTGGATCTAGTCAGCTGAAAACAAGGTGTCTGAACAAGGTGGGCTTGTTCTTCCAAGAACCTTACCTTTTCCAGCTTCTAGAGGTCACCTGCATTTCTTTGCCAATGGCCCTTCCTCCACACCAAAACCAGTAATGAGGAGTTGAGTCTGTCACATTTCCATAACTGACATCTATCTTCATCGTCATCACGGCTCCTATTACATCGGACCTGGGTATCAACAGGGCCATTTGCTCAACTGCAGGGTCCCTTTGCCTTGACTCCAGGAATTATAAAGCAGACATCTTTGAGAATTGCTCAGTGTGACGTTAGGCTAGTAAGTCTTGACTGCTGGATGGCTAGTCATGTCAGAAAAATAAGGTTAGTAATGTGGCTGGAGATGGTGGCCCACCTGTCACCATAGAACGCCAGGAAGCAGAGGCAGGATTGCTATAGGTTCAAGGCCAGCTGATACAAAGCACACGTGTCCTAAACATTACCCACTCCCAAAAGGTCAGAATGCTGCCTGCTTACAAGAGCTTGTTAATGATGTAAGTGCCACACAGTGCTTACCGCAGGTCAAGTGCTCAGTAAACAGCCATCATTCTGGGAACTGGTGGTCTGGATGAGAATGGCTGTCATAGCCTCATCATGTTTGAATGCTTGCTTCTCAGTTTGGTGGAACTGTTTAGAGGAATAGCCGGTGTGCCCCTGTTGGAGGAGGTGTGTCCCTGGGGGGGGGTGGCTCTGAGGTTTCAAAAGTCCACGCCATTCCGAGTTTCCTCTCTCTGCCTCATGCTCGTGGTGGATAAGGTGTAAGCTATTTTGGTTACTGCTCCAGCATCGTGCCCACCTGCTTGCTGCCATGTTTCCTCTGATGATGAGTCTTGGACTTAAATCGTCTGGAACAAAGAGCACCCCCACCTCCTTCAGGGATTTCATTTCTGAGTTGCTTTGGCTGTGGCGTTTTGTCACAAAAGGAAAGTAAGACAAGGATTCTACTGAATCGGTTCTGACTGTGAAAGTCTCTTTGGCTTTGCATTTACTGCAGTGTCTACCTGCTAGCGTTTGCAGATGGCCAGTTAACAGGTAAATTTGAGACTTGAATTTTCTTAACCAGGAGCCTCACTCTGGAAGGTCTGCAAGATACAGCCTGCTAGAGGTGGGATACGATGGGTCTTTTTCAGATTTCAGGTCTTTATTCCTGCCAAGGGACAGCTATGTAGTAGAATAAATACCCAGGAAGTTCAAGGGTTTCTGCAGTTCTTATTCAGCTATTCAGGAACCTTGTGGGCAGAATGCCTTCTTAGTGTGTGACTGGTCATGACAGTGGTCAAGAGACTGGAGGGATGGCTCTGTGGTTAAGAGCACTTAATGTTCTTACAAAGGACAGGTTTGATTCCCAGCACCCAAATGGTGGCTTACAACCCTACATAACTCCAGTTCCTGGGGATCAGGCACGAATGTGGTATACATACACATACATATAAAGCACTCATACAAATAAAATATAAAATTCCCCTCCCCCAAAGGTATGTATGGGGGAAATGTCTTTAAGCCTCAGTTAGGGTTTCTATTGTTGTGATAAAACACCATGACCAAAAAGCAAGAAGGGGGAGGAAAGGGTTTATTTGGCTTATGCTTCCAGATCATAGTCCATCACTGAAGGAAGTCAGGACAGGAGCTCAAACAAGGCAGGAACCTGGAGGCGGGAGCTGATGTCGAGGTCCTGGAGGAGTACTGCTTACTGGCTTGCTCCTCGTGGCTTGCTTAGCCTGCTTTCTTATAGAACCCAGGACCACCAGCCCACCTCTCACATCAATCACTAATTAAGACCATTCCCTGCAGGCTCGCCCACAGCCTGATCTTATGGAGGCATTTTCTGAGTTGAGGTTCCCTCCTTCAGCTTGTATCAAGTTGACATGAACTAGTCAGCACAAAGCCCAAATACTCAGATTACTGAGGGACAAGGGAAGCACCTGACATGTCTGATCACACTAAGTCTAAAAACGGTTTCATACTGGATGATCCACAGCCTGTACACATCGCAGTATAAAGTATTACTTAGTCCTTTCATGACCATTTATGCATTCTACTCAGCCCGTTTGAATTTCATCCAATGCAACTGATACGCCAGTTTGTCAGTATCTTTATTCACAAATCAGTGTGACAGTAATGTTCAGTTTCAGTGTTCCATGGGTAAGAAAGAGAACAGGAGAAGCTTACATAGAATTGAAAAGTTATTTTGCACAAAGAAGCCATTAGATATTCAGCCTGTGTAGTAGCTCCCAGCTCCCCTGATTCTGCTAGCTTGGGGGTGGGTAGTTTCTTGGTTCTATCTGTGATTGAGGGTATAATAGAGATTCCACAGAAAGTCTTCTGAGGATCAGAAGCAGCAGCAGCAGTGGGAGAAAGGATAGTAGGTGCCTACAGATTCAACCACTGTGCCTATGCTGACTTCTGTGCGTGCCAGGGTGGAGGTCAACCTGCAGCCTCGTGTGGGTGTGCATGCGTGTGTTTATGCTCATGCATGTGTGTACACATATTTATCACTTGTCAAATGCACACAGCTGCCGTGCTTAATAGAAGAGAGGGTGCACACACATACGGAGGACAGATTCAGTCCTAACAGTTCATTAAAAACATTGAATTCCAATGCCAAGGATTGGTTTTTAAAACACAAGATTGTACACAGAAGCTAGTCAGCTATAGCTGGAATTGCATGTTCAATAAAAGCTAAGCCATATATATTTCATTTATCTCTAATTTTAAAATAATTCTTTTTCTTGCTTGGTATGCAGGTGAGCAGTGGAGAAAGTGGTGCATCTGCTATGCCTGAAAAAAGAAAACAAAACAGAAGAATGATCACGGGGACAGTCAGTTTAAAAATGGCTAAGATCAGAAGCAAATCATGGGCACCTTCTTCTACCCCCACTAGGCGGGGAACCAAAAAGGGCTTGGTGGGAAGCAGACTGGAGAGGTAGGAACGCTCAGATGTACCCATCTTACAGGTAAGCAGACGGTTGTCTTCTGAGAAGCAATAGCTGCTGTTGGTATCTGGCTGGCTCATAGCTGACCACTTACCAGCTGGTGCTAAGGATTTCAATGCTTCCAAAAGATGTGGACTGGAAAACTTTACAAGGCACCGGAGTGGCTCTTTCCTGTCGGCCAAGATGCCCCCAGCTATGTCACTCTTGAACTTGGTTTCCAGCTGTCAATAAATGATGGTTAAGTCGTGGGATCAGCTGGGATGGTGAGGGCTAATGAACAAATTATGTATTTCATTAATGCCTACACATGGATTAATACAGGCAAAGCCCATTTAACTTAACTGCATAGACAGAAAGCATCTGGTATAAGAAAGATATCCAACAGAAAGTGCCAGCATTGCACCTGACTCACAGCTCAGAGCTGCCCTCAGCATGGTACTGATCTACCGGGGAAGCTGAGCATCCACACTTCCCTCAGCATAGCATCCTACCTGTGGGAGAAGCCAAAGTCTGTGCTGCTTTCAGGTGCCTGCTACATTCTGCATTCAAATAAAGCAAAAAATCTCGGGGCTGGAGAAAGGGCTCAGTGGTTAAGAGCACTTGCTGTTCTTGGAGAGGACACGAGTTAGATTCCTAGTACCCATATGGTGGCTCACAACCATCTGTCCCTAACTCCAGTTCCAGCGGATTCTACACTGCCTTCTGGCATCTGCACTGGGCACACATACACATCCAGGCAAAACACTTACACACTTACACACACACACACCTTAGATTTTTATTAAGGAAGACTCAAACATGCCTAGAAGCTGGATATAGTAGCACATCCTTATAACCCTGGCTCCCAGGGGAATGAGTCAAGGAGGATTCCATGTTGGAGGCCAGACAGAATCTCAACAGCCAAATGCACCTGAGAGCTCCCAACCCAAGCACATCACCCAGAAGATGCACACTGTAAGTCCCAGTGCATCATCCAGCCGAGCCTGGTACCAACAGCTCTGGATTCATCTGTTACAAACCAAACCCCCAAACTTAAGTGATTCTTAAAACTTGAGGTGCTATGCTGAAATATCTGCAGGATGCTTAATGTTTACAATCAATTCAAACGGCAGCCATTGGTGAGTTAATATGGACAAACGGCTCATGTTAGGGTGCCTGTGACAGTTCTAATGGTGGCTCTGGACTTGTGCACTGTATCTCTACACAGCCATGTGATGGGCAACAGCAACTCTCTGGAACAAGTTTAATTTCCAGTATATTTACACTACTGATTTTTCTTCATCAGATGCCAATCAGCTAAGTAGGATATATGCTTTCTCTCTTCTTGTTTTTGGGTTTCTGAGTCAGTCAGTCAGTCAGTCAGTCAGTCAGTCAGTCAGTCATGTTTGCCTCCAAGTTGCCAAGTAGCCCAGGCTAGCCTTAAACTTGAGATTCTCCTGCCTCAGTCTCCTAAATGCTGGGATTACTGGTGTGTGCCACCATACCAGCTCATTCGAGTAGTTGCGATCATTTACTATGTGCTAAATACTGTTCTACGTGTGGATAAGCGAGTAGGGTATTGACCTCCCCGCTCTCCACAGCCGGCAGTGTACAACTGGATTACCATGAAGACGAAATGCAAAAGCAAATTCAGAATTCCATGATGTCTCCTTTGCTAACAAGAGAATTTAGAAATACAGAAAAGATCTAGGTAACTTATAGAAGAGAATAGTTTTTGGACATGTTTTCAATTATAGTTCCTGTACCTAACTTGCTGGTGATGTCCACTGTACCATCCTACCTCATACTGCGCGAACTCTAGCTGTGGCTGCGGATGGGCTCCAAAGGTCTCCTGAGTGACTCTGTGGATTCTCACTTTTTCTTCTGTGTTTTCATGAACGATCTTTGAGTTCACTGTGGAGGAGTTCAGATTAAGAGTGCCATCAGGAATGCACTTCGCCCCACATACCGTCTTCCCATTCCTAAGCCTGCAGACGGTTTGTGTAGCTCAGATGTGTCCAGTGCCTTCTTCTCACTAAAATAATGTTATTACAGAACAGCTGGAAAGCACAGGCTGACATAAGCGAGGAAGCAATCCCAACAGTGCCATCCCTGTCTGGGTTCTAATACACTTCCTGTGTAGCTTCCTTACAGTTACCACGAGTAAATCTGTACCATGTTTCTTTACTTAGCATAGGACCAACAGCAGGTCTTATGCCTTTGGAGTCTAACAATCTCTTTTCCTAACATCACTTTTATTTCCTTCCAGTGCTAATCTTGAGTTTAGGTTTTCTAGGGAGAGACTCAGGTTCTCCTGAGTGGCAACACAACCACCATAATATTCTAGAACCAGAATACTCGCTCATTAGGGGCATGAGCTCCACCTTGGACCTAGCTCTGCGATCCTGCTTTGAGTTACCAGGCTTTCCCAAAACCTGCTTTCTCAGTGGACAGTGCTTCTTTGCAGGACAGCTATCAATCACATGCAAATACTGTGGTATGCTGCTGGGCATGAATGTGCTCTCAATGACTGTCAGCCATCTTAGGAAATCCTGAAGGACACCTGTGGTAGCTTGCCTTTCTGCCTCTGAATACTTAATTCTTGGGCTTTTTGAAAGTATGAAACAGTTCTGCAATGAGATCCTAGCACAGATGCACAGCTGCCATCTGAAAGCAAAGACACCCGTCCCAAGCCCAACTGTGTCTCAGAGCACACATACAATTTATCTCTAGTCCAAGGCTTTCTTCATGCAGAGACATTGTGGAGGTGTAATTTTCAAAGGTCTGGGAGAAAGAAAAAGAACACATTACTGATTTGAACATGTTGGGGTAAGACATCAATTGGTTCTAAGGTGTGAAATGTGTTAAATCTTAGGTTTTTAAAAAGTGGTCTTGTACTTTCATATTCTTACTAAATAGAAAGAAGCAATAGCTCGGCCACAGGCTGGCTAAACTGAGTAGAGCTCCAGGACAGCAAGCCATGCAGCATGACTGTTTGAGGAACCGGTGTAACAATGCATCTTGGGCAAAGGATGTAACAAAGTGTTAGAGCATCTGCCTAGCAAATGTGAGGCCTTGGGTTCACCACAGTAGCAAACCAAACCAAACCAAACCAAACTACGTCAAGGTGCAGGGGCTATTTGAAATCCAGAGGAATGAGGGATAGCACCTGACACCTTGGCATCAGCATCATGTTTTCATACCCTGAAAAATCTCTCAGGGGCCTTTTAGGAAAAATAACTGCTACCAGAGCCCACATTTCTTGCATGCTTTTTATTGAATCTCCCTGGAGTGAGTGACAGTTTCCCAGCTTGGCAGCTAACACATAACTTCTAATAATGGTCTGGCTGCACCGAGAGGCAGCAGTTGATGATGTCTGCTTGGCAGGAGGGTGGAGGGCAAAGAAGAGGCAGTCAGGGAGAAACCCATCATCTGACTTCTTACCAGACCAGCATGGCAGCCCATGCCTGTAACCGCAGCAGTTGGGAGGCAGAGGCCTCAGCTAAGTAGTAAGTTTAAGGCCAGCCTGGGGTATACAAGATCCCATCCTAAAGCTCCCAACAACAAAAGGAAACACTATTTTCCTTTTTAAAGGGAAGAAGCATTTGTTTTGGTTCACAGTTAGAGGTTCCTGTTTCTAGTGGCTGAAGTTACAGAGGTAGAACCTTGAGGCAAAAGTATCCTCATGTTACTCCCCTTCCCCTTAAAGAGTGACTTGCAGATAGCCATCACTTCTTTCTAGCTAGAATGTGAGATACAGCATAACCTCCTTAAGGAATTCCATTCATCTGCAGTCTCAACATGTGCAAACACTTGCCATATACAGAAGAAACCTTAAGACCATAGGGGCAGACCTGTCCTTGTCATTAAATAGAAATACCAGCATCCAAACAATTCATCATTTCAAGTAGGAGAGGGAGGGGGCCCCACCCCTTTCTGAGGAGCTCTAGGCAGTTAATGGCTGCTGGGGGGAGGAGTCATACTTCACACCCATGCTCACGCAAGCAGCCCTAATTAAATGCAGTGAACTCCAAAGGCTCCTCCTGCCTTCTTGGCCTTCCCTGTGAAGATAGGAAGGGTCCTGTTGGAAGAGGGGGGTTTGGCGGGATGAAGACAGCACAAAGAGAGGATAACGGGGACCAATATGATCAGAGTACATTGTGTACGTGTGAAATTGTGAAAGAGTAAACTCACACGAACAAAATGAGGTGACTGACAACTTCATCCACTCACCTTGGGGACGGGTTGGGAGTGACTTCCACCTATTTCGCGCATGCAAGAGAAAAGGAAAACTCAACTTCAAAGAGTTGCCGACTGGCCTGGCTCACCTGATTATACTCTCTAAAAGCAATAGCCTTGAGTGAGTCCAGGTGCCTGCTTCTCAGATCCAACTGCACAATCTGCTGGTGTTTGCTAGCGACTTTCAGTGCCTCGGAGGGAAAGGAGTGAGACTGTTAGGTTTGTCTGCGGGTCTACACATACTGCTCAGTGAAATGCAGCCACTGCAACTGAGAAAGGTCAGAGCCCTGTGTGGGGCGCAGTGCACACCTGAGACCCTAGTCCTAGGGAGGCTGAGGCAGGGGTGAGCCCTGTCTCAAACTCCCCCACCCCTCCAACTCTTGCAAGTGAGAAGAAATGTAACCCTATCCCCTACTCACTTGTGGGACCCCAAGACCTGCAGCTGACAGTGGAGTGAGCTGCATTACCAGACAGAGCTGTTGGGGAGCTGTGCAGCCGGCTGCAGAGCTGCTCACCTGCACCCAGCTCACGCTGGGACTCTGGAAGCACAGATGCTAACAGGGGAGGAGTAATGACTAGACCAAATTTGGGATGAATTGTTTTTGAGAAAGAAGCTAGGACACCCATACACACAAGTGTGCCTAGAGTAAGAATGGCCCCACACACTTCTACTCAGACCAGAGAGTGAAATGTTTGAAAGAATTACAATGATTATGAAGTGTGGCTTCCTTGTGTGTCACTGGGGGTGGGCTTGAGGTTTTAAAAGCCTATGACCCAGGCTCCTTGTCTCCCACCCTGTGAATCAGGATGTAGCTCTCAGCTACTAGTCCAGTGCCATGTGTGCTGACAAGCCATGACTGTACTAGACCAAACCTCTGACATGGTAAGCAAGCTCCCAACTATATGGTTTTTGTTTTTTTAAATAAGAATTGCCTTGATCATGGTGTCTCCCCACAACAATACAATAGTGACTAAGACACAAAGGTGAACAAAAGAGAGAGGCTACCTCTGACATGGGCAGTATTTCCATGTACACTACGTGTGGAAAATGGACATAAATGTCAGTTGCCGTCAATAGGCAGACTGTAGATGTACAGAAAACACTAATCCCGACACTGGCAAAGTGACAAAGAGTTTGGGGTGAATGGAGTAGAAAGAAGGGGTGGAGAGTTTTGACAACTCATCTCTTTGAGTTGCTGGTTTCAATATTAAGCATGCATTACTTCTACAATGACAATAAAGACTAGGTCAAGCTAATACCTTCCATTGCATTTCCGATGGAGAAAAGCTCTCCTTAGGAGAATGGGAGTATGTATTTGATTTATCTAGGTATGTGCTTTCTATCTATGTGGACCCTTGAGATAAGGGCACTGATAACTCCAGCAGCTGAACTCTGCTCCCTACCTGATGGAGAAGGGGCACAGTGCTCTTCAGATGGGAGGAAGAAATGAAGGCTGTTCCCTACCTGATGGAGAAGGGGCACAGTGCTCTTCAGATGGGAGGAAGAAATGAAGGCTGTTCCCTACCTGATGGAGAAGGGGCACAGTGCTCTTCAGATGGGAGGAAGAAATGAAGGCATATGGAGTCTGGGGGTAATACACCACAAATGTGGGCTTGTACTGGTTTGGCTGTGAATACGGTGTTCCCCAGGCAACCCGAATCCACACCGAATTCTTCTCGTAGACTCTGAAGCTGACCGTGACCTTATAAAGAAAAGATATCTTTCTGGTTAATTCTCGGCACGGCACCAACAACAGGCATCTGAGACACAATCAACGTTAGTATAATTTTTCATTCACCTGGTCACCTGTCAGCCTTTATAAGTGTGTTAGTGCCACATTACCACAACACACATCTGGAGGTCAACATGGGTCACCCATGGCTCTTTTTCTACTTCTTATGATACTGTTTTGGGACTGTTTGGAAAAACATTTTGTGATTATTTTATTTATACCTTGTAAAGTATATCTGAGAAAGAAAATCTCTTTAAAAAAAAAAAAAAACCTTATAATCTGTCAGGAGAGATGGCTCATAGGTTAAGAGCACTTGCTGCTTTCACAGAGGATTACAGTTTGGTTCCCAGCACCAGCAGGGTGGCTCACAACCATCTGGAACTGGTTCCAGGGGATGGGATGGTTTCTTCTAGCTTCTGCAGGCACCAGACATGCACTTGGTACACAGATATACCTGCAGACAAACATTAATACACATAAAGTAATAAAAGAAGATTTTAAAAATGAGGGTATCTGACTGAGCACACATTTAATCTCAGCCTTGGGAGGCAGAGGCAGGCAGATCTTTGTGATTCTGGCCAGCTAGTGAGATCCTATCTCAAGACCAAAACAAACTGAAGGGGAGGGGGTGGCTCTCTAGAAGCCTTTTTGGCATTGCAGGCTCACACACTTAGTTTGTCCCTTTGTTTACAGCAGGATTCCCGTGTAGCAATGAACCCTGAACGCACTGATCCTGAAGCCTGCGCTCAGCAGCCAGAGCCATTAGGAATGTGGGGCACAGGAGGATGTGTGGTATCCATTCCACAGCCAGCATCAGTCTTTCTAAACTTGCAGCTATGACTGGAGGACTTGCTCTGGAATTTGATGGCACTGCTGGGCCATCAGCTAGCTCCAGTCCACCTCTGGGCTCTGACCCAGGAGAGGAGAACCTGAAGAGAGGGACAGCGGGCTCGCTCTGTTTTCCCTCTGGGACCTTACTTCAGGACGAGCAGGTTGCTATGTTGTCTGCTAGGCTGCTTTTCCTGATCCCCTGGTGCAATGACGAGGAACTCTCCCTGTCTGGGCTGTGGGTTTGCAGAATAGCGTGTCATCCCTTGGTGAGCAGCAGAGAGCATGCTCTTCTTTGGGGCTCAGTGGCCCCTAATGGCTGGAACAGCAGAGTGTCTTACTCTAGGCAAGAGTGACTGATGACCAATAGCAGAGCCACTAGTCACATGTGGACCATCTAATGAGAATTCATTAAGTAAGTTTAAAGATTCATGTGCTCAGTCCTATTAGGCACCTCTCAAGTCCTCATGTGGCAGCCTTGGACACTGTCAACAGAGGTTGTCTCTGCCACAGCAGAGTGCCACTGGACAGTACTGCTCCTAAGAAGCACTGGGTGGGATGGGCATGTGAGCGATGGAAGTACTATTTCAGTTTGTTATGGTAAAACGGCGTGCTATTCCCCGCCCCTCCGCTTCCCAGATATCACTAAACTGAATTTCGTACAAATCCAAGAGGACTTAGATGCTCACATTTTTTAATGCTCTCTGCAGAACGCTCTTAAAGGACCGTTGGAACTGTTCCATATCAAAAAGGTCGACATCTTCACCTGTCAAAGTGCAGAGATATAGAAATAAGTTAAGAGAGGTACAAGGCCTTTGTCCCCTGTACCCCAGAGCAGTAACGACCATACCACACTCATGCTCCTGATAGTGCCAGGGGGTACACATGAGGAATAGTCACATCTTTCCAAAAGCCTACAGAGCAGATGGCGAGGCTGGGCGTGGCAGCACACTCCTGCCATCTCATCACTCATCACCGGAGGCAAAGGCAGGAGAACCGCCACAGGCCCCAGACTAGCCTTGTCTACACAGTGAGTTCAAGGCCAGCTTTGCCTACATAGTGAATTCTAGACTGGCCTATGATACATAGGGATACAATGTCTTAGAAAAAACAAAATAAAGCCTTCTACCAAAAAAAGACAACATTTGCCACTCATTTTTAAACTGCCAAAACACCAATACAGATGTTTAATTTAAAGCAGGAAACATTACCTGGTTCTTTACTCATCTGAAAGACATTCCAAAGCTTCTGGTGCTGATGCAATTGAGTATCTGAGAGAGAAGGGCTTACAGTTAGTACTGTGTCTTAGGACTTTGAAGTGTGTGCTGATACACATATATCCACTTTTTAAACTACATAATATATTTGATGTCATGGACATTTTTGAACAAAGTGTGTTTTTGTGGTTCTCCTCATCCTCCAGCAAATACATATTTTTAATACTATACAATAATAGTAACTAATGAATGAGGTGACACAGCGTTGAAATCAAAAGTTCAAACTTAAAAAACCCAAAACATAAATTTTAAATGGGGTAAATTTTTTGCAGACAAATAAATCCCAATTATTCCAATCAACAAAGATGATAGAGTTCAGTTTTAGTATTTATCATCACTTTTGACAGGTTGTTTGTTATCTTTATTTATTTTAAAAGGGCAGAGGTATCTTCTGTCTATGAGTGTTTCACCTGAATCTATGTCTGTCTGTGCATGTGAGTGCCTGGTGCCCATGGAGGCTAGGAGAGGGCAGAGGGCAGAGGGCAGAGGGCAGAGGGCCTTGGAGTGGAGCTGCGGGTGGCTGTAAGGCTGTAAGGGTGCTGGGAATTAAACCTGGTCTTTTGGAAGAGTAGCAAGTGTTCTTACTGACTGAGCCATCTCTTTAGCCCTTCATTTGTCATTGTCACAAACATCTCCTAAGTAAAAATCAGGACACACCCACAAGCTGGAACGACTGAAGAGGGTGTCACTGCCAGCCTTGAGGCCTGAGGCCTCTTCTCCAGTTCCTCAGACACCTCATTCTTACCTGCATGTTCTTCCTCAGCCGCTACCACTCAGTGGCCTACTCTCATTACACTCAAACTGCCCCTGGTCCCTCCAGGGCACTTGTGAAGAAGAGGGACTTGTTCAGTGCTGCCACCCCTGCAACCCCGCCTGCATAAAGCCCTCACTATGTGGAATGAAGGCAAGGGTAAGTGTGTGACTTATCTGCAGGGTAAGATGCCCTTCAGAAAGCAAGAGGATCTGGAGCAGGAATGGGAGCCAGCAAGCTCAGCTCTCTCCCATCATCCTTCTGTGCTGTCCCTGTGCTGATCTCCGTGTCCTCCCCTCAGACCAGGCTTTCTAATCTCTGAACGGAATATGGACTCATCACTCAGGGTACCGTCAACTTTGGCATCAGTGTTCTCCTTGTCTTTCCCTCTATTCAGCATCTTTTTCTTTCCTGAGCCTGCATGCCCCCGTTACTGGGCCCTGCTTCCCTTCACGGCAGTGGGCCTGGCAACTGATCACTGATTGATTGGTGTCAAAAGGCAAAGTGTGATGCCAGCCCCCAAAGCTTTTTGTCTGGCTCACTCTTTCTCTTTCTTTTCTTTCCTCTTTCTTTCTTTCTTTCCTCCCTCCCTCCCTCCCTCCCTCCCTCCCTCCCTCCCTCCCTCCCTCCCTCCTTCCCTCCCTCCCTCCTTCCCTCCCTTCCTTCCTTTCTCTTGTCCTGTCTTATCTGGTTCTGTGTTTAGAGTTGGGAAGACTTGCTAACTGGCCTCTGAGTAAGGCTGCTGCAGCAGAAAGTCAGAACTCTTGTCAAAAGCTCTGCTGCACATCACCTAAATGGTGTGACCACTGAGGACTTAGATACAGACAGAGCCAGCTTTACCTGCAATAGGCACATGCTAGCTTACCCCACACCTGTGAAGTATCTGATATACCTGCATCGGCAGTTTCCCCATCACCAAGGGAGGCCCCTAGCTCATGTGTAGATGCAGAGTCCTGCAAGCTCACCCCACTTGTCTTTGTCCCTGGATTGGGTGTAAGTCCCTTCTATGCCTTGGCTCCCACCCTCCTCTCTCCTGACTACCACTTCATGCGGGCTGCTGCTCTCTCTTGCTTATACCTCTCCAGAAGATCCCACAGGTGTCTGAATCCTCAGCCCTCCTGGTCTCTCTTGTGCTGTAACCAGCACGATCTCTCAAAAACCTAATTGTTTTGGATCAGAAGCTGTCCAGGGCTGACATCATCAGGAGAGATACTGAGAGCCTTCTAGTGGCTTCCAAGTCTCCATGTTATCTCAGTGCTCCCCTCCACTGAGGCCAGCTTGCCTCTGCTCTTGCATCTTGGGCACTCTTCTCCCACCCCAGCCCTGGCAGCTTCCCCCTCCTCAGCTTCTCTGCTCTGTCTGGCTAGTGCTAACTCATCTTTTGGCTCTAACTTGAATACCATCCTACATTTTGGATGTACCATGAATGATCTAAAAGCAGGTTGGAGAGAAATAAAGCTGCTTCAGCCTCAGGTTGGAGAGAAATAAAGCTGCTTCAGCCTCAGTACGGGCTGGAGTCATGTTATAATTTTGTCTAGTTTTTCTTTTGTTTCAGTCCTCACTCCCTCCCTTGAGAACCGGTTGACTGACTGAGCTGGCTTGGTCAGTGGTCTTTTGCTTCAGTTCTTGCTTCCAGGTTTCTGCCCTGAATTTCAACTTCATGATGGACTATAAACTGAAATAAAGTGGCCTTCTCCTCCCCAGGTCGCTTTCCATCATGGTTTTTATGCCAGCAATAGAAAGAAAACTAGGACAATATAAAATGACAACAAATTAGTTTAAAAAAAAAAAAAAAGGGCTCTGAGTCAGAGACAGTTCAGCCATTAAAGACATCAGCTGCCAACTTGGCAGCCCGAGTTGGTTCCCTGGGGCCCTCAAGGTAAGACAAGAGCTTACTTCAGCTACCTGTCCAGATGGCCACAGGTGTGCCACTTGTGTGTCCCTTCCAATAAGTAAAATGTAAGAAACAAACTGCTTCTATCTAGAGAAACTGCTTCTGTTCCAAGGGCTTGACCTGCAGTTTTATCCAATTCCACTGCAGCCTTACTTGATTATGATCATTATGACACACATTTGCCAGAAGGAAGTAGCAAGGCAAGCGTGTGAGCCACCCCCCTCCCCCCCCCCCTAGCACTTACAGGCGAGCAATGATGGAGCCATGAAACCAACCCAAGCAATCTGGTCTTAGGGTCTATGCTCTTAAATTTTAGTAAGTGAATTTTGAAGAAAATGAAACCCAAGAAGTAGCAAACTCAAGAAGTAGCAAAACATGAGAGCCCGCACTTAGGACAAACTCTCTCTCTCTCTCTCTCTCTCTCTCTCTCTCTCTCTCTCTCTCTCTCTCTCTCTCTTTTTGGTTTTTTGAGACAGGGTTTCTCTGTATAGCCCTGGCTGTCCTGGAACTCACTCTGTAGACCAGGCTGGCCTCGAACTCAGAAATCCACCTGCCTCTGCCTCCCAAGTGCTGGGATTAAAGGCGTGCGCCGCCACCACCGCCCGGCCGAGGACAAACTCTCAGGGGTGCATTTTCAAATGAGTAACAAAGCCGACCAATTGACGCTCATGATGGGCCAGCTCCTGTCTCTAAAGGCCCTGAGTTTCCAGTCCTAAAGACAGGGACTGACTGTTCCATGTCCACTGACTTAGGCGAAGTCTGAGGGTCAGAGTGGGGAGACAACTCAAAGGACACTAGACCTGTCAGTGAGAGAGCAAGAATCTTGTACCAGGCCTCTCGACTCTAGAATCTGCATCCTTAAAGATTTATTTATTTTTATGTGTATGTTTTGCCTCAGTGTCTATGTACCATGTGCATGCAGTGCTCAGAGGCCAGAAGCCTGGTCCTCTGCAAGAGCAGCTAATGCTCTTAACTGCTGAGCCATCTCTTTAGACCCTAGAGTCTGCATTAACATAAGAAATTCCTGCTGAAGAAACAAAATCCCAAAGTCAAGACTTACACACGATGTCTAAAAGGGCCATGTCATCAAGACTTGCACACTTGTCCTGAAAGAGAGGATGGACCTATTAGGAAACGAGGCACTAGCCCCTCAAGCCTATTTTAGGGTTGGCCAGGGCATCCCATCAGCATGCCTGAAGTGCTTACTGCCTTGGCGGTCTATTTCCAATCTATATATATAATCTCTTCATAACCAACAGCCACCCCTCCAGTTCTCACCTCAGTCCACACTCCCCTGAAACTCACTTCACATTCATCACAATGTTTACATTTTAAAAGAGGAAAAAGCCGGTTCTGGGGCTCAAGGCTGAAACTCTACTGCTTGGGAAGCGAAGGCAGAAGGACCTGTAATGAGTCTGAGGTCACTCAGGACTACAGAGACTGCCTCAAAACAAAACAGAAAACCACCCCTGAACATACAGGAAACTGCATACATACATGCTCTGGTTTGCTCCTGAAATGTCCCCAGAGGCTCACATGGTGAGCACTTGGTCACCAGCAGGTGGTGCTGTTTGGATGGTGGCAGTGGAGCATCACTAGAGGAAGCAGGTCTCAGGGAAGTGGGGCCATGATGCTCTGGAGCCTGCCTGGGGTGTGTGTGTGTGTGTGTGCAGCCTGCCTGGCCTGGGGTGTGTGTGTGTGTGTGTGTGTGTGTGTGTGTGTGTGTGCAGCCTGCCTGGCCTGGGGTGTGTGTGTGTGTGTGTGTGTGTGTGTGTGTGTGTGTGTGCAGCCTGCCTGGCCTGGGGTGTGTGTGTGTGTGTGTGTGTGTGTGTGTGTGTGTGTGTGCAGCCTGCCTGGCCTGGGGTGTGTGTGTGTGTGTGCAGCCTGCCTGGCCTGGGGTGTGTGTGTGTGTGTGTGTGTGCAGCCTGCCTGGCCTGGGGTGTGTGTGTGTGTGTGTGTGTGTGTGTGTGTGTGCAGCCTGCCTGGCCAGGGCACTCCTGCTGCCTGCGCTTTCTGAGTCACGATGGACTGAGTTCTCAGGAATGTGAGCCCAAACAAACCTGTTCTTGCTGGAGCTGCTTTTGTCAGGGCATTTCATCAGAGCCACGAGTAAGATGATCTGCTTACATTTTTCAGACGTGGCCACTGTCATGTCAGTGTGGCAAACACACCCTGTAACCTCTATGTCTAATTTCCTTGTGGCTCTGACTGTCATATCCTTTGCTGTCCCTAATTCTCTTTGTCCCAGTCCTTGGTGCTGAGACAACTACTGATCCTTCTGCTGTCATAACATTTGTATTTCCCAGTTTTATATGAATGTTAACATAAGGTTGGATTCTTTTTTGATCTGGCTTCCTTAACTCAGCATAATTATTTTGACACTTAGCCATATTTCTGCATCTATAGCTCGATTCCTTTTTATTGCTAGCAGTTTTCTGTGAACAGACACAATTTGTTGCTTACCTGTGGATGGGCTTGGGCTGCCTCTAGGTTTTAGATATGAGCACTGTGCTAACACAGGTGCCTTTCTGTGGCTATGCCTGTGTTTTGATTGCTCGTGAGGAAATGTCTGGCAGTGGAATGGTTCAATCTACAGAGGCAAATAGTTAGACTTTCAGAGAACTTTCAAGGGCTAGAAAAGATAACTCAGGTAGAACACTAACTCAGCATGATCTGAGACCCTGGCTGAGACCCCAAGCACTAAAACTCAAGATGAATGCTGGGCTTGAGGAACAGACAGCTCAGCAGGAAGCCCCTACTTAGCATGTTCCAGGCCCTGGGTCCAATGCCCAGCACCAGAAGGAACAGAATCCCATCTATCCTAAATAGCTATGATCATTCTTTTCAATCCTGGCCACCCTAATGACCATATATTGTAGCATTTATTTACGTTTATTGATGACTAGTGATTCTGAACACTTCTTCATATGCTTACTTACCATAGGCAGGCCTTTCGTCGGCAAGTATCTAGCCAAATGTTCAAAAAATTATTTAAGTGTGTATGGGTGTTTTGCTTGCATATATGTCTATGTATCATGTGTGTCCCTGGTGCCCTAGAGGCCTGAAGAGGGTGTAAGATCCCCTGGAACTGGGATTACAGATAGTCACGAGCTGCCACTTTGGTGCTGGGAGTAGAATCGGGTATTCTGCAAAAGCAGCTGGTGTTCTTAACACCAAGCCATCTTTCCTACCATCATTATTATTATATTATTATTGTTATTATTATTGTTATTATTATTGTTATTTTGATTCTTTTTTTTTTTTTTTTGTATTACTGACTTTTGAGACGTTCTAACATGCTACTTGCAGGTCCTTGATGGGCCCCCATTTAGAAAGTTTCCTTCAGTCTGTGGCTTTTCTTAACAGTGTTTTTTCAAAGAAAAAAGTGATTAATTCTACCAGTTTATCAATTGTTTCTTCTTTTATGAACCATCTTTTTGATGCTCTAAGAAACTTTGCCTAGTCCAGTACCACGAGGATTTTCCTCTTGCCTTCCCTACATATTTGATAGTCTTTTTTTTTTTTTTCCCCCTGAGACAGGGTTTCTCTGTGTAGCCCTGGCCGTCCTGGAACTCACTCTGTAGACCAGGCTGGCCTTGAACTCAGAAATCCACCTGCCTCTGCCTCCCAATCGCTGGGATTAAAGGCGTGCGCCACCACTGCCCAGCCATATTTGATAGTTTTAGGTATTACATTTGCGTCTTAGATCTATTTTGAGTCCAACTATTTTTTTTTTTTATATATAAACAGTAGAGAGGATGGAATGACCTGTCTTGTTTGTGAGACAGTCCTCCTATCCTGTTGACCTTGAATTCACTATTTAGCCCAGGCTTTACCTGAACTCTAGATATCCCTGCCTCAGCTTCCATAGTTCTGGGACTGAACACATGGGCCACCTTGAGCAGCAAAGGTGTTTTGCATATGAGCATCTAACTCTTGTAGCCTGTCTGCTGGAAAGACTATTCTTCCCACCCAGAATTGTTCTTTGTAGCTTTGCTTTAAGAAAAAAAAAAAAATCCATTAACCATATATACATTCTGGTCTAACTATAGTCTACTGTATCAATTTATTTGGTTGATAATTTTGAACACTGTTACCTCACACAGCAGAATCACTTCCTGGGCTAGGAATTCCTTTCTCTGCTTCAAGTTTATGGTCTGCAGTTGGTCTTCAGATAAAAAGTCCCAGGCTTCTAGGATGGTCTTCATCTTACACAGAGGGATTTTCAGGATGATCCTCCGGAGAAACTCGGCAACATTCTCATCCATCTTTTTGGCCCTTGAACAAAACAAAAAGAGCACAGTAATGAATTCCTCTTTAAGCTGCATGTGTGAATATATGTATATGTGTGTGTGTGTATGTATGTATGTATATATGTGTGTATATATATGTATGTATGTATGTGTGTATATATATGTATGTGTGTGTGAATGTATGTATATATGCACGTATATACATATGGTCTCATGTAGCCTTAGCTGAACTCAAACTCAATATGTGGCCAAGGATCACTTTAAATCATTAAAAAAAAGATATATATATATATAATATATATATATATATATATATATATACACACATGCACACATATATACACACATATATGTACATATACATACACACATATACATACACACACACACACATATATATGTATACACGCACACACACTTATTTTAACTATTCATTTCTTGGTGTGACAGCATGCTTTTGCACATGAATGCAGGTGTCTGAGGAGGCTAAAGGTGTCAGAATCCCTGGAACTGAAGTTAGAGCTAGTTATGAGCAACCTGCTATGGGTGCTGGGAACTGAGCTTTGGTCTTCCAAAAAGAATACCAAGTGCTCTTAACTGCTAAGCCATCTCTCCTGCCTGACTCTTCAACTTTTGATCCTTCTGCCTCTATTTTCCAAGTGGGATTCTGGAGTGAGTCAGTGTGCTGGGTTCCAGTCAGTGGTGGGTTAACCCAGGGCTTCCTGCACATCCGGCCAATACTCTGCCAACTGAACTGCACCTGCAGCCCGGTCTCTAATACTCTACCGACTGAACTGCACCTGCAGCCCGGTCTCTAGAGTCTTTTTCCTTCATTTTTCCCGAGACAGGGTCTAGCCCAGGTTAGCCTGGAATCTACTATGTAGCCAAATCTGGTCTTAAAGTGGTGGCAATCCTCCTGTCTCCTAAAAGCTGAAATTAGAAGTATGACTCACTCGCAGGGCGGTGGTGGCGCACGCCTTTAATCCCAGCACTTGGGAGGCAGAGGCAGGCGGATTTCTGAGTTCAAGGCCAGCCTGGTCTACAAAGTGAGTTCCAGGACAGCCAGGACTACACAGAGAAACCCTGTCTCGAAAAACAAAACAAAACAAAACAAAACAAAACAAAACAAAACAAAACAAAAGAAGTATGACTCACTATTCTCAGGATGCTTTAGAATTAAACATTAGTGCTGTTATAATCGGGATAGGGTTTGCACTCCACAAGTCTGTACTGAATACCAACGTGATGGTACGGAGAGGTGGGAGTTCGTTAAGAAGCCTAGTGGAAGGTGATTTGGTGGGCCCCAGGGGTACACCCTCAGAAGGGATTAATGCACTCTAACGGGAAGTCAGGCCTAGTGGGACTTGGATTAGTTTCCTGTAAGGATTTTCTTCTTTTAAGAGGGTGGGGAGGTGATGCCTCAGCAAAGAGCTTGCTACACATTCAGACCCAGTCTGATCCTTAGCATTCTTGTGCAAATCCCAGTGTGAGCACAGTGTGCTGGGGACAGAAACCTTGAGGTGGGAAGGCTTGCTGGCCAGGCAGTCTAGGATTGATTGGCTGCAGGTTCAGTAAGAGTCTGTCTCAAAATATCAGATGGGAAGTGACTAAGGAAGATGCCAAAGGTCTACCTCCAGAACACATAGACACTCACACAAGCACACATATAAGCACATATACATTCACACAGACCTGCACTCACACAGACACACCTGGGCTGGAGGTGGGCAGGATGTGTTAATGTCGTCATGGGGATACAGGACTGTAACTTAGCTGCAAGGAGACTGCCTATGGCTCTGCAGCACTGCACTCTATGGCTTTCCCACCTCGCTCTGGCCTCTTCCAGGCGCCTGACCGCTCCTGTCTTCTCCGCTTGCCCCTCACACATGATCCTGCAATAAAGCCCTCTGCCATACTGTGATGCACCTAATAGAGTGAAAGTTACATAGAAACTTATTTCTGGAATTTGCCATGAAATACTTTAGGCAGTGACTGTCTCCCTATGGGATGTGAAACTACCAGTAAGTGTGGACACCTGTAGTATTTGGTGTTCGTGCTTCTGGGCACTACCATTGACTATATGGTCTATGGTCCTGCTGTGTCTGCAGACAAAGTTGTCCAGTGCCCATTTGTCTTGAGCTCCGAACATGGGATTAGCTCCCTCAGCAATAGGCAACACTCAGGAGTATTAAGGGACGGGAGATCCCGAGCCTTTTATCTCTTTTCTTTAAGCCATTAAGAGGCACAGCTAATCCTACTGTTACCTCAATTGGAGTACCAATTCAGGAGGTAAAATGCAAACAAGCACACTCTCCTTTCTCTCTTTCTCTCTCTTTCCTTTCTTCCTTCCTTCCTTTTTTTTTTTTTCTTTTTGACAAAGTCTTTCTACATAGCTCTGGCTATACTGGTACTCACCATGTAGACCAGGTTGGCCTCTAATTCAGAGATCCACCTGCATCTGTCTCCCAAGTGCTGGGGTCAAAGGCGTGCGCCACTGTGCCCGACAAACAGGCATGATTTTTACGTGAAGACTAAACAAAGTCTCTGTAGACTTTAATTTCCTTGACCAGCTTGTCTTCTAGAAAGGAGCAAGGCCTTTGGCATCCATGTTTAAGATGGAAGGCAGCCCTGGCATTCGCATTGCTTCCCTCACACCCGAGGACTAAGAGCAAATAGCCGACTACTCCTCACAAGAGTCCTGGCATCTAATATTACAAGAGCTCCTATCTTTAGCTTTTGAGGCAGGGTCTCGCATACCACAGGCCGGCTTGAACTTCTGATCTTCCCGTGTCCATCTCCCAGGCACTGCTATTACAGGTGTGAGCTCCCATGTCCAGCAGCATGTGGCTTGAGAGATGAACCCAGGGCTTACTGCGTGCGAGGCAAGCATTCCACCAACTGAGCTGCCTCTCTGGTCTCAACTGAGTGCATTTAAAGAGGCAATGAAGACCACAGCACGGTGTAGGATAAGAAAAGAACTGAATTAAGGTTGTGAAAATGGAGTTATCATTTGCCATATTGTTCAGGTATGAGCCCATTCTTCCTTAAAAGTCAAAACCAAAACCTCTGGCAAGGTCTACAAGACGCTGTGTGGCATGGCCTTTGCTGCCTCCGTGTTGCCTGCCTCTCCCCTCCTTTTCTTCTTCTTTTGTGTGTGCATGTGTGTTTGAGGCAAAGAATCTACAACTGAGCTACATCCCAGGTGCCAGCTCAGCTCCACTGTGTCAATCCCTGTAAGATAAAAGGATCCCTCTGGGGGGAGAGCATTGTAGCTGCAGCTACCCTCAACTGGAGGGTCCATATAATTTCTTGTGGTAATTCAGTTCTCAGCTTTCTTTTTCCCCAGGAAACTTACTGCAACCATCCAATAGTTTTTTTTTTTTTTTTTCCAATCTTCCATTGCTTATTGTTTTTACAGAACCACCTGCAATTGGCTTTACAATTTCATCATAGCTACATTAATTTTTTTTTTCTGCTCAAGACAGGGACTATGTTGATCTTATTCACGACTATGTCTCTAAAATCCATAGCCCTGTTATAACTGTCCTGGCAGGAGCAAAGTCATTCCAAGGAGAGTCACTTGCGAGCTTCCCCTTTGAGACAACAGACACAGAGAAATAGAAACTTGCCCAGGAATCTAATGGAGAAGGAAAGGCTGACACCTGGTGCTAGTCAGAGGGAGCTTTTCTGTCTCCTTGTCAGAAGAGACTGAAACCAGGACAATGGCTCAGAGATAGGCAGGACCACACTGTGGCCAGGACTGCTTAGTTGTGTGTACCTTCTGCTTCCTCTTTAATGTTCTGTTTCAGGACTGAACATTTGGTGTGTGGGTCACTAGACCTCTTTGTTCTTCCCAGTGTCGTCACACTGACTACATCTATCTTTTCTGCATTTCACTTAAGACTTGTCCTTTTTAGGGCTGCCAGGGCTGGGGCTCTCTGATCCTAACAATTTCAGTGACCATTAGTCAAATCATACAGTAAGTCTGGTCACCCAAGAACAAACTCATATGCGCTCGACCAATGCCTGAAGGAAGAATGACTCGATAACCTCCCTAAGCGGTGTGCATATGGGAAGGATATGGCTCAACGGTCTGTCAACTATTAAACCAACACTTTGTCCATGAGAACATCTGAGAGGGCTTTCCTGGGCGCTGAAGAGGCAAATTAGGAGAGCGTGTATGCAAAGCGGGCGTTTCTCCTATCCCAGTACTGACCAGGCTAGATGCTGCTATGAGCTTCGGAGATCAGGGCACGGTTGTTGAACGAACATGTGATAATAACGATCCAGAAGACGCGCAGGGAGCACAAGGAGTAAAGCAACAGGAGGCACGGACAAAAACAGACGCGAGGTTAGGAATTAGGGAGCTGACGCCTAGTCGGAACGGAACCTAAGGATCAAAGTAAAGCAGCTCTAGGAGCCGGCAGCCCGGAGCTTCTACAGAGCAGACTCCAAGGGGCACATAAAGCCCCGCCCCACTCCGGGCGGATATGACGCCACGGACACTCATCACCGCCCTCTTAGCCCGGACCCGGGCTCCACTAGTGTCACTCTTAGGCCAAGATCCCGTGGCAGAACTGCGCCGTGGCAAGGCTCCCGTAGAGTTCTGGGGCCTAGCTCCCGTAGTCCTCCCGCCGCCTCCGAGTCCAAATAGGTGTCGCTGAAGCCTACCTTGCCAGTCCGCATCTGCCGCCGTGTCTGCAGCGGTTCCCGCCGGGGCGCTTTTGAAGCCGCCAATGGCCGCTCGGGCCCCGCCCACCTGGCAAGCCCTCCTCACTGCTCGGGTTGCACAGGGGGATGCAGCTGCGGGCGCTCGATGGAAAATGCTCTGGATCCACAAAACCGCTCTAGGCAGGGACAGGATCAGGTAAATAAGCTTCTTCTCCGCCTTGAATTCCGCCTGGTAGTCAGCGCTGTGTGCTGACCCCGCCGAGCCTCGGTGGAATGGCCGTAGATCCCCCTCAGCCTCCCGACAGTGGACCCGTCCAGGCGAAGAGATGGATGCGGGGTGGCGCATGCGCAGAGAGTCGGGGCAGGAGCGTACTGGGGAGGGAGCTGCGGGCTCCGTGTCCGTGACTTTCAGTGCTTCTTTTTGGGGCTGAGTGACGGTGAGTGACGGGTTTCCTTCAGCCTCCGGGCGCGTGGGAGCCTGCGGCGGGAGGACGCGACTCTTCACTTTCCCACGCCGTGCTAGGTACCTCCATGTCCCTGCCCTTAGACCTTTGCTAGAAACACTCGCTTGGCGAGCCGCGAGCAAGAGGTGTCACACTGCTGAGATCTGCCCAGCCGCTCGCTGGCATTGCGACCTTGGGCAATTGCGCGCCTCGTCAAGTGCACATAAAACTTGGAGATGCGTGACACTGAGGGTGCAGTGAGCTAACTCTTCTGGATGGCTACTTATCTAGGGAGCTGCTGTCAAACTTCCTTTACTGAAAAAGTCACTTAACTGGCTGGTGATGTGGATGTCTGTAAGATTCCCCCACGGTACACTTGGCAAGGAAAGTAATGTTTAGGGTCCCTTATATAGGCTTCAAGGACGACTGTGAGTGTTTTCACAATGGATGTACGAGAGTTGAAATATTAGAAGCCTCGGTTAAAACTTGGCAAAACCAAACAAAATCCCAGACAAGGATGGTATTGTGGTTCCTGCCTCAATCCTAACTCTGGGGAGAAGGTGGAGGCAGGAGTCAGTTCAAGGTCACCCTCAGCTACACGGGGAATTTGAAGCCAGGCTGGAATACATGAGACCCTGTGTCAGTAACAAAACCCACTTTAAGTGTATTCGACTTTGCACTGGCAAAAGGGATTCTCTTGACATCCTTTCTGTCCTGTACATTCAGGCCTTGGTATTTGGCAGATCGAAGTGAAAATAAGCCTCTCCATTTTCAGTGTTAAGTGTCAACATTCAGCAGACATTTATTGGGCCTTTACTATTTGCACTCTCTAGACTGCTCCATGACAAGCTTCTGTTCTATCGCCCGTGTGCAGACATTTCTTTTTTTCTCTGAAATTCCCCTGGTCTTAGCAGACTGCTTACCTGCCCACCTGGTACTAGTAAGAGATTGCTCCAGAATGATGCGGAGGAGACCTAGTCTTTTGAGAAGCAGTTTAGTGGAATTCAAAAGTAGAAAGCAATGTGGCAGTTATCTTTTCTGAGGGTGATAGATGAGGTGTGATTTTGTGTGTGTGTGTGTGTGTGTCTGTCTGTCTGTCTGTCTGTCTGTCAGTCAGTCAGAGGTGCTCGATGGACTAGTTTTCTCCCTCCACCATGTGTGTTTTGAAGACTGAATTGAAGTCATCATGCACTTGATGGCCTAAATTAGTGTGTGGTGTGTTTGTATATGTCTGTTAGGGATGGAGGCTGACCTCAGTCCAGTCAAGCCTCATTCATTCTCATTATCTCTCTCTCTCCCTCTCCCCCTCCCCCCTCCCCCTCTCCCCCTCCCCCTCTCCCTCCCTCTCCCTCTCCCCCTCCCTCCCTCCCTCTCTCTCTTTCCTTCCCCCTCCCCCTCCCCCTCTCCCCCTCCCCCCTCCCTCTCCCTCCCTCTCCCTCTCCCCCTCCCCCTCCTCCTCTCCCTCTCCCCCTCCCCTCTCCTCCTCCTCCTCCCCCTCTCCCCCTCCTCTTCTCCCTATCCACCTCCCCCTCTCCCTCTCCTTCTCCCTCTCCCTCTCCTTCCCCCTCTCCCTCTCCCTCTCCCTCCTCCTCTCCCCTCTCCCTCTCCCTCTCCCTCTTCCTCTCCCCCTCCCCTCTCCTTCCCCCTCCCCCTCCCCCTCCCCCTCCCCCTCCCCCTCCCTCTTTCTCTCCCTCTCTCCCTGCCTAATGGATTTGAGACCTGGTTTCTTCTTAACTGTGCTACCTTGCTATTTTGGCTAGGTTGGCGGCCATGAGCACCTTCTCGGTCTGCCTGTCTCCCTCTCCTTTTTAAGGATTGCAGACCCCCAGGGCACAGCAAGAGCTTTACCCACCAAACATCTCCCCAGCTCCTTACTTATTTTAAACTATTAGAAATGGCAACTGTAGTGCAAGTTTCTTTCTTGGGCAGCCATAGTAGCGAAATCTTTCTAAAAGAAACACAGATGGGTTAAAATATAGGGATGTCCCCTCTTATGATACTCTGTTATTAGCACGCATTTCCTTGTACTAGAGTCTCTTGATTTAAAAATGTGCCTCCTGGTGCTAAAGCAAGGGATTTGTTTGATAAGGTCGAGTGTTTAGGGCTTAGGTTAAATAGAGTTTTTCTTGCCAAGAGTGGAAGAAAACAAGAATTAACATTTTATTCTTTGAAACAGCCATCTAGGGTAAGCAATGAGAAAACCCCAGTTTTTATTTCTCGGTTAAAAATAAAATGAAAATAATTTTTCTTCTTTTTGGCTAGCACTGTAGTAATATACATATTTTAAGTAAGCTTTTGTCATGATGGGAAGAAAATACATGTAATTATGTGTGTTTATGTTTGTCTATGATATATATATGTATATATATGTGTGTCTCTGTGTGTGTGTAATATATATATATGTACACACACACACATATATATTTGGCCAAATGCCTTCTCAAGTACAGATACTTATTGACTTGTGGTAGGATTATATCCAGATAAATGCACTGTAAGTTCAAAACTTCATTTCAAGGCCACGGGGAGGCACTGCAATGGCTGATGTTTAGTTAGCACGACACATGGCCCTTGGTTTGACCCTCAGCTCTGAAAAAACAATGTATTTGGTATACCTAATGACTGAACACCATAGCTTTCCCTGGTTTATGTCACCATGCCCAGAATGTTTAAGGTGGAGCAGAATCTTCTAGCACAAACCCTCTTCTTAAATAAATTATTGCATATATTATGGTACATAGATATGCATTTTTCCAGACGTGAAAAGAATGTGGAAACAGAAAACACAGCGCTTCAAAGAATAATAGCCATCCAGTGTACTGTAGCGCATACATTTCTGTACGTTGTGTGACTCAGGACTGGTTACCACTACCCAGCACCGTGAGCAAGCATTGGCCTGCATTGCTAGTTTATGAAAAGCTTAAGATTTGAACAACGGGTCCTAAATGCATTTCATCTTTCTATGATAATGAAATCGAGAAATTATAAGGTGGGCCATCAGAAGTTGGAGACCATATGTCTGCTTTGCTAATTAAATAGCTCAGAACATCTTAGGTTTGTGTTTGACCTATAAAGGAACAAATCTGAGGGATGCTTGATCAAAATGTGCAAAAATATTTTGACAAGTACATTTTTGAAGTGAAACATTCAAGTCATTTTCTAAGTGGCAAATCTGTATTTTCAGAAAATACAAGTGAGATGAAAACAAAATTAACTACATCCTGCGACCTGTTACATTATTGCACATGGTAGACTTTGGTCTTACCACTGTAGTAGTGGTTGATGAATGGTAGCAAACTTCATGCTTCTAAGGCTTATAATTCATTTCGTTAAAACAACCTGTAGGGCTGGAGAGATGGCTCAGTGGTTAAGAGAACTGACTGCTCTTTCAAAGGCTAGAGTTCAATTCCCAGTACCCACATGGTGGCTTAAAACCATCTGTAATGGAATCTTCTGGAGTACATGAAAATAGAGCACTCACACACATAAAGTAAATAATAATAATAATAATAATAATAATAATAATAATAATAATATAACCTGTAGTCAGTGCAGAGCAAACAAAATCTGAACTTGGCTGTGTTTCCAGTTTTCATTTCAAATACTTAGCTGGGTGGAACAGGCTGATTTGTGGTCTGTAGTTGTGGTGTCGGTGTAGGCTTGGTAGTTTCTGAATTGCAAAGGTAGTGGTTAAAATTGCAGCTTAAGGTAGTGGTTTTGCTTTAGTCCTTGGGAATTATTTATTTAGGCTTTCTTTGGTATTTGTTGGAATTGAAGTGTGCAGTTTGTAAATTTCAGAAATAAATACATATTTCTCAGCTTTTTTTAAAATAAAAAGAATTGAAGTGTGATGTGTATGGCAGATTTGCCCACTGAAGTGAGTTTAGCAATTATAGTACACTTGTCGGATTGTGATGCTATTGCCAAGACCTAGTTTTAAATCATTTTAATCATTTTATGTCCATTTACAAATTAGTTCCCTTTTCACCTTTATTCCTAATCAGCTAGTGGCTTGGTTTCTGTTTCTGTGAACATCAATGTGACCCTTTGTAAAAAGGGTCTCAATATGTAGTCCCTGCTGTCCGCTTTCCTCCAGAATAGGGCTTCTTGTCAGGATTAGAGTACGGAGCTAATGAGTATCTATTGTATAGTTAGGCCACACTTGTCTATATGTTTACCTGGTTATTTGACACTGGGTGGCTTTACATTCCCAGGCATAGCTCTGAAGAATTATGCTCCCAGTCAGGTGTGGAGGTACATGCCTTTAATCCCAGTCTTTGGAGTCTGAGGCCTGCAGATCTCTCAGATCAAGGCCAGTCTGGCCTACATTGTGAGTTCCAGACCTGCCAAAGCTGCCTGGTAAGACCCTATTTCAAAAACATTGTAATAATAAAAGAACAAAGCTTCTGCATATGTTTGCACAGGTCTTAGTGTGAGGTTAGGCTTCCCTTTCGGGAGTAGATGCCCAGGTATGTAGCTGCTGAGCTGCATAGGTGTTTGTCCTACTTTGTTTAGGTATCGGCATATGTTCCCTGCAGTGTGACAGGAGATGGTTTCTCCTCCCCCTAACCCTGCTTTGTATTATCCGGCTTCTGATGCAAAGGTGCTTCACCTTAGAGTGCTGCAGAACAGTGCCACAGAAACCTGCCTGCTGTCAATGTTGCCTTTGGTGCTCTCCATGGCTGACGGTGTGGTGTCTTGATGGCAGGTCACAGCGCCTGGCCACAGCTCCCAGTCAGCCTCAGGGTGACAGGGAAAACTTTACAGTGTCTGTGTGGCCTGTGCTTTTGGATATTGTGGTTTTGTATCCCATCATGTCTATAAAATGCCCTTCTGTGTTCTGCTTCTGGTGTGAGGAAGAGGAGGAAGGCGATTGATTACTCTAGAGATGAAACTCAAAATATTTGCCCAGCATGAAGGTGGCCAGCCAGTGACTGTCATGTCACGGGAGTCAGGAGTTTCCCAGTTCACAGTCTCAACCATCTTGAAGGATGAGAGGATGAGTGGGGCTGTAAAATCATCAGTGTTCGTTGTTAAGTCTGTTGTTGTCACCAAGAGAGCTGGACTGATCAATCATAAAGAACAGTGACTCATGGGGTGGATTGAAGAGCATGTGCAGAGGCGCCTGTCACTCAGCCTGCTGAGGAGCCAGGCTTAGCCTTTCCAACATACTCAGTGAGTACACTGATCCTACATATCCACAGATGTTTATGGCAGGCCATGGTGTGATTGCTGTGCGTCAAAAGCCTCACAGTTTATACTATTAAGGTCAGTGATGGGGCAATAGCTGCTGATATTGATGCTGACGCTTTTAAGGAAGTATCGTGTGAGGTAATTGTGGATTAGAAATACTTACCAGGACGGATGTTTAATGTTGATGAAACCAGCTTGTTCTGGAAGCATATCCCAGTGGATGCTCATCCAGAGTGCAAGATAATCCTGGGATTCAAAGACCATGTAACTCTGCATTCGGGAGGAAACGTTGCGGGGTTCAAATTAAAGCCTTTTCTGACCTACCATTCGGAGAATCCTAGAGCATTCAACTGTGATCCAGCGCACACTTCCAGTTTTCTATTGCCCTAACAAGAAAGCGGATGACATCGGCTGTGTTTGAGGATTGGTTTTTGAACTGTTTTATTCTACAAGCTAGAGATATCATAGGCAAAGCAGCATCCCATTCAGGATCCTTCCAGTCCCAGATGATGCTTCAGACATTGATGGCACATGGTTGACGTGCATCCTGATATGAAAGTGTTGTGCTTGCTACAGAACACTATCATACTTTTCCCAACAATGGACCAGGGTACAACCGCTGCTTTTGAAGCACACAGTTCACACATGCTACGGAACATCATTACGTTTTTCCCACCAGTGGGCCAGGGTAGAACTGCTCTTTTGAAGCACACAGTTCACATCAGGCATTTGCCTAGGCTGCGGAAGCCATGGAGTCTTTCCAAACAAACACTCTTAGGGGTTTGGAAAGGTATCACCATCCAGTGTGCCATCCAGAACATTGCTGCTGCATAGGGAGAAGTCACCCAGCAGAGCACGAACTGCCTCTGGAAGACGGTTCTGAAAATATGTGAGTCCACTCAAAGGCTTTGATGAAGGTGCTGTTGATATAGTCAGTAACAAGACGTTAGCTCTAGGGAAATGGCTGGAATTGGACATCAATGAGGAAGAGATTCATGAGACAGATGAAGAGTTGATGGAACTGCAGGAAGAAAGAAGGAAAGCAGTTGAAGCGGGGGAAGACGTTATCATGCTTAAGGCACCAAAAAAGTTCACAGCCAGGAAACTGGCAGACGCATTTGCTACTAGTAGCCGGGCCATGCAGATGCTAGAGATGTGGACGGCCATGGTGAGTGACTTATGAGTGCTGATAGGCTGATCCAGGATGCTTTTGTGTGTGCTGTAGAGAAATACATCACAGAACCCGGAAAGTGGGAAGTCAAAACTTGGCATTTTCCTGGAAAATACGATGTTTACTAAACCAGCAAGTCCAAGCCTTATCAGAAGATGTCACTGATGGCCGAGTCGCTGTAGCCTCGGTACCATAGTTCAGTGCTGCAGACTCTCCTGCGGCTCAGTGTGCTTCGGTGTGTATGTCAATGGGGAGCATCCACGACGCCTTTCTGTGTTCGCTTTCAGTACAACGGTCAGCGATATTTGAGGAAACCAGTACTGCATTATAAAATAGACTTAGAGTTTTTAATTTTATGTAAATGTGCATATTTCTGTGTTGTTGTGTGTATGCTTGAATGTAGGGCCTGTGGGGTCCAGTGAAGACATCAGATCTTCTGGAGCTGGACTTTCCAGGTGGGTGGGGGCTACCTGATGTGGATGCTGGGAACTGAACCCGGGTCCTCTGGAAGAGCATGAGCTCGTGTGTTGTTGAGCATGTTTTTATGGGCTTCGTTAACTTAACTATTCTTATATTGTAGAAGTATTTCTTCAGGTCTTTTGCCCCTCTTAATGGCTCTTACAAATTGGATCGTTTTACTGAATTGTAGGCCTTTTTATATTCTTAGATAACAGTCTACAAATCTCTTTGTGGTTTCTTTGTTTTAATAGATTGTAGTTTCTAGAGTAGTTTTAGGTTCATAGTGAAACTGATCAGAAATTACAGATTCCACCCACACCTCGTTTCCTGAAACGACTGTAAGTGTGCTATAGCTGATGACACTGTCACACTGTGAGTGTGCTATAGCCAATGACACTGTCACACTGTGAGTGTGCTATAGCTGATGACACTGTCACACTGTAAGTGTGCGATAGCTGATGACACTGTCACACTGTGAGTGTGCTATAGCTGATGACACTGTCACACTGTAAGTGTGCGATAGCTGATGACACTGTCACACTGTGAGTGTGCTATAGCTGATGACACTGTCACACTGTAAGTGTACGATAGCTGATGACACTGTCACACTGTAAGTGTGCTATAGCTGATGCCATTGTCACACTGTGAGTGTGCTATAACTGATGCCATTTTCACACTGTGAGTGTGCAATAGCTGATGACACTGTCACACTGTGAGTGTGCTATAGCTGATGACACTGTCACACTGTGAGTGTGCTATAGCTGATGACACTGTCACACTGTGAGTGTGCTATAGCTGATGACACTGTCACACTGTGAGTGTGCTATAGCTAATGACATTGTCACATCATCACCACCTGTCTTAGTTAGAGTTTCATTGCTGTGAACAGACACCTTGACCAAGGCAACTCTTTTTTTTTTTAATTTTGTATTATTTTAAATTTATTTTTTATTGGGTATTTTATTTACATTTAGATGCCATCCCCTTTCCCCATTTCACCTCCCTAGAAAATTCCTATCCCATGCCCTCTTCTCCTTTTTGCTTTTATATAATTTTTTCATGTTAACTAAAGGCTTTATAAGTTTGGTAATGCTCAATATCAATCAGAAGTTTAACCCAATACCCAACCTAGATATATCAACTATCTTTGACTGGCAGAGACATGTGAACATCGGCCCCCATGCCCCCCCCTTCTCTCATCACCTAGCTCCTCCTCTCCTTCTCCTCTCCTTATTCCTCCTCTTCGTACTCCTCCCAACTTAGCTGCTCCTACATATCACCCTTCTTGTTAAAATAAAACTTTTCTCTCACAATTAGAGCATAACTATACCAATTTGTGTCAGTAAGGTGAAAGATAGACCTAATACCCAGTCCATCATTTTGTTGACTAACCAGAACCTCTGTCATCTCTCCTAAAAGAGTTCTGAACCTGGCTTTTTTCTTGGCTTTAGAATGAATGTCAGCTGAAAACCATCCTCTCAAATCTTTTTTCTCAAAGTAAATAGTCAGGATTGGCTATGAGACTATAAGTCTTCAACCCCGTCAGAAATCCAGAATGACTGAGTTAACTGAAATTATGGGAAGCACAAAGCATAGCTTCTAAAACTTAGCCAATTTATAGAGACCGCTGAACACCTGGACAGTCCCTATACTACAAAACGTTGGAGCATCTGATCTTCAGCCTTCTGACCCAGGATCATCTGACAGACCTAGTGATGCAGAATTATTAAGGGCTGATTACTCTGTCTTGTCAGATATAATCAGTCAACTATTCCGAAAGTGTGTCTTTTTCTGGACAGTGATTTGTCTGTAGATAGAAAGAGGCAATTCTTGCCTAGTGGCTGTCTCACCACAATTGGAATAACTGCAAAGATGCTCAATTTCTTCTTAGAATCCACAACAGGAAGCTGTCAGGAGCAGACAGGTCTCTAATCAAAATGAACATTAATACAGACATGTTTGTAACGTCAATTCTGTGGACTTCTGATGTTTTGAAAACCAACTATCCATGTAAGGTAATCTGGACTGTTGTCTGTTAACTCCTCTCAGCTATTTCTAAATAAAATATAGAAAACCCCCCTAATAATAAACTCAGAGCCATGAATTTGCTATAGGCCCTTAACTCACAGGCTAACCATCTCAAATCGGTTAGAAAAGTTAAAGAAGGACTGGGTCTAAGCCTTGTATTTCTAAATGTGTTATACAGGCACAATGCCTATGAGAGTAACAATATTCTTCTCACTTTTACATCAATAAGAAGCTCGTACCAATGAAAACCTTAAATTTTAAATCAATGTAAATTTTGTACCATTTAAGAAATTATAACTTCATCTTAATAAGAATTATACATATTTCTACCAGTAGGTTATGGATATGCAATAAAACCTAGCTAATCTTCCCTGTTCCAACAAAACCACTACTTTTCCCTAGAAAGACAGCCTAATATTAACCACCTCAGTCCCCAAGCCCAGGGAATAGGGGCACCAACTCTTCATTAACTTCTTCAAGCTGATTACGGGCATTGAGATATTAGAAGAGGGGCAGGGGGAAGAGCAAATTGATAAGCCTCTGACACTGTGTCTTCACTGCATCCAGCTGGAATCCCAGGACATCAGAGGTTCAAGCAGGTCTACTCAGCTTGCTTGATGAGTAGATACACCAAGGCTGTGTATTCTGCAATATACAATTCTCAAAACAAATTTTAGCATCAAGATAATATTTTGTCTGAATTCTGGAATCTAGTCTTCTGGCAGCCTGCCTCTGTCATGTATAATCCATATAATTCTGGGAGTTCCTATGAGGGTGTGCTCCCACCATCCTCCCATTTTTGCCTCCCTGTTCTCAAATTCCCCAACACTAGGGAATCCAAACTTTCAGGCACCAAGGCCGTCCACTTCCAATGATGCCTAACCCCTTACCCCATCCCCCCTCCTCCAATTACTATGAGGGTGTGCTCCCACCATCCTCTCATTCCCACCTCCCTGCTCTTGAAATTCCCCAACACTGGGGAATCCAAACTTTTAGGTACCAAGGCTGTCCACTTTCACTGATGCCTTGCAAGGCCACCCTCAACTACCTATACAGGTGGAGCCATGAGTCCCTCCCTTTGTGTTCTCGGGCTGGAGATTTTAGAATGGCTACTCCAGCTTGTTTCTTAGGACCATTTGCTTGAAAAATTGTTTTCCAGCCTTTTACTCTAAGGTAGAGTCTGTCTTTGTCACTGAGGAGGGTTTCCTGTATGCAGTAAAAGGCTGGATCCTGTTTATGTATCCAGTCCATTAGTCTATGTCTTTTAATTGGGGAATTGAGTCCATTGATGTTAAGAGATATTAAGGAACAGTGATTGTTGTTTCCTGTTATTTTTGTCATTAGAGGTGGAATTATCTTTGTGTGGCTATCTTCTTTTGAATTTGTTGGAAGAGGGTTACTTTCTTGCTCTTTCTAGGGTATAATTTCCCTCCTTGTATTGGAGCTTTCCTGCTATTACCCTTTGTAATGCTGGGTTTGTGGAAAGACATTGTGTAAATTTGGTTTTGTTGTGGAATATCTTGGTTTCTCCATCTATGGTAATTGAGAGTTTTGCTGGGTATAGTAGCCTGGGCTGGCATTTGTGTTCTCTTAGGGTCTGTGTGACATCTGTCCAGCATCATCTAGCTTTTATAGTATCTGGTGAGAAGTCTGGTGTAATTCTGATAGGTCTGCCTTTATTTGTTACTTGGCCTTTTTCCCTTACTGCATTTAATATTCTTTGTTTTGTGCACTTGGTGTTTTGATTATTATGTGACGGGAGGTATTTCTTTTCTGGTCTAGTCTACTTGGCATTCTATAGGTTTCTTGTATGTTTATGGGCATCTCGTTCTTTAGATTAGGGAAGTTTTCTTCTATAATTTGTTGAAGATATTTATTGGCTTTTTAAATTGGGAATCTTCACTCTCATCTATACCTACTATCCTTAGGTTTGGTCTCCTCATTGTGTCCTGGATTTCCTGGATATTTTGTGTTAAGAACTTTTTGCATTTTGCATTTTCTTTGACAGTTGTGTTGATATTTTCTATGGTATCTTCTGCACCTGAGATTCTGTCTTTTATCTCTTGTATTCTGTTGATGATGCTTTCGTCTATGACTCCTGATTTCTTTCCTAGGTTTTCTATCTCCAGCGTAGTCTCCCTTTGTGATTTCTTTATTGTTTCTACTTCCATTTTTATGTCCTGGATGGTTTTGTTCAATTCCTTCACCTGTTTGGTTGTGTTCTCTTGTAATTCTTTTTTTTTTTTTTTTTTTTCCTGAGACAGGGTTTCTCTGTATAGCCCTGGCTGTCCTGGAACTCACTCTGTAGACCAGGCTGGCCTTGAACTCAGAAATCTGCCTGCCTCTGCCTCTGCCTCCCAAGTGCTGGGATTAAAGGCGTGCGCCACTACCACCCGGCTCTCTTGTAATTCTTTAAGGGATTTTTGTGTTTCTACTTTAAGGGCTTCTACCTGTTTACCTGTGTTCTCCTCAAATTCTTTGATAGTGTTATTTATGTCCTTCTTAAAGTCCTCTATCATCATCATTAGAAGTGATTTTAAATCTGAATCTTGCTTTCCTAGTAATATGGAGAATTCAGTACTTTCTTGTGTGGGAGAACTAGGTTCTAATGATGCCAAGTACCCTGGGTTGCTGATGCTTATGTTCTTGCTCTTGCCTTTTGCCATCTGGATCTCCTTAGTGCTACCTGCCCTGTCTCTGACTGGAGCTTGTCTTTCCTATTATCTTGCTTGTATCAGAACTGTGTGGGGTGGGTGTCACTACTGGGGTAAGAGCTGGGGCCCAAAATCTGCTCAGTGCTCAAGCGCAGACAGAAAGGAACCAGTGCTCCAGGCTGGGAGTGACTTTCTGGGTCCTTGTGGGTCCCAGTTACTCCTTGTTTGGGGCAGGTGTTGCTGTCTGCTTACCTAAGATACTGTCTGGGTTAGAGTTCCTGGGAGCCCCGCTTCCTCTGGGTTCTGTGAGATTGGGGCAGAGCTGCGGCCCAGGATCTGCTCAGTGCTCCGGCCCAGACTGGAAGCAAGGCAACTCTTATAAGGACAGCATTTAATTGGGGCTGGCTTACAGGTTCAGTCCATTATCATCAAGGTGGGAGCACGGCAGCATACAGGCAGGCATGGTGTTGGAGGAGTTGAGAGTTCTACATCATCTGAAGGCTGCTAGCAGAATATTGGCTTCCAGGCAGCTAGGATGAGGGTCTTAAAGCCACGCCCACAGTGACACACCTACTCCAACAAGGGCATCTCTTGGGCCAAGTTTATACAAACCATCATACCACTCCAATGGAAAAGTCAAGATTTAATGTTTTAAAATGAAATTTCTTTATTTTTGTATGTTGCCACATCCAGGACAGCTCCAGGAACAGACCTGACTGGGGAGATGAGGGAATGAAGAAAAGACACACAGACAGGAAAGCTGGGTCAGGTGGTCTGGGTTCTTTGCTGGAGAAACAGTACTCTGCCCAGCTCAGCTTGTTTATTGTGGAGAGTTGAACAGGGAGGTGGGGTTATTGCATGCACCTGAATCAAGGGGGACAGTGGGTTATTGCATGCAGATAAGGAGACAGGTTTGTAGTAGACAGCTGGCTCCAGGAGACAGGTTTAGCTAATGTCTGTAGGGGCAGTCTGCGTAGTGGAGGTGGGGTGGAGGAGAAAGCTATGGTGGATATTTTTTTTCACACTAGCAATGTCCACACACAGACCAGAGGGGAAGGCTTTGTCATTTTCTCCATGGGTCTGAGGGCATGGAGTCCTTGATATGGCTGTGACTGTGTCAATAAAACACATTACCTGGGACTTAACTCACTCGGGTTTCCTCTGCTCCCTACAGCGTGTGCACGTGTGTGGGCATGTGTGTGCTGTGGTGCTTGTGTGGCTTCTGAGAGTTAGTTCTCTCACTTTATGGGTTCTGGGGATCAAAACTCAGATCATCAGGCTTGGCAGCAAGTGCTTCTATCTGCCGAGCCATGTTGTCAGTTTGGGACTTTTCTCTTTCTTTCTTTCTTTCTTTCTTTCTTTCTTTCTTTCTTTCTTTCTTTCTTTCTTTCTTTCTTTCTTTCTTTGTTTTTTGAGACAGGGGCTCTCTGTATAGCCCTGGCTGTCCTGGAACTCACTCTGTAGACCAGGCTGGTCTCAAACTCAGAAATCCGCCTGCCTCTGCCTTCCATGTGCTGGGATTAAAGGCGTGCACCACCACTGCCCGGCAACTTTTCATTTTCTTAACCGTGTTCTCTAAAGTGCAAAAGATTTTAATTTTGGTGAGATAATCAAAATCTTATTTCATGGATGATCCTTTGTTTCATCTAAGAACTCTTCACCCAGTGAGATGTCTTGCTTTTTGTTCTTTTCTTTCTTTCCCTCCCTTTGATGAAGTGAAATACGCTTAACGTAGAATGGGCCGTCTTACCCATTTCCAGGCACAGCATCGAACAGGTGAATGTTGTACAGTGGCCACCGCCATCTTCCATGGCACCTTTCTGTGTGTGTGTGAAAAGGAACGGCTTCCACAGCTCTCATGTCCCCAGCTTTGCGGCTCGTGCTTTATGTTTGCATGTGGACGAAGGATTTCAGGCAATGCCATCATCACCGTGGCATTTTGTTTTGTTTTGAGATTATTTTCTTCAGCATTCTATCCCCTACCTCATCCCTGTCACAGCAGGTAGTGACTTTCCTCATAAGGCTCAATATAGTCCAGTGTTGTGGCCGAGGGAGAGCTGGCCTGTTTGTCTGGCTGGACATTTGGATTTTGTTTTGCTCTTGGGAGTAATCTGCTGGGCATGTGGGTGTCTTGGTATCTCCTCAAGATGCCGCCTGCGCTTCTTTGAGGGGTATTTCTAAGTGCAGAGTTACTAGGTCATATAGTAATTATTTTAATTTTCCCCTTAAAAACCATTTATTTTCTATGTATGAGGGGTTTCCCTGTGTAAGGTTTGTGCAGTGTTTGCAGACAACAGACACTGGCGTTGGTACCCAGGGAATTATTGTTAGATGCTTGTGAGCTGCCATGTGGGTTCTGGGAACTGAACCTGGGACCTCCGCAAGAGCAGGTAAGTGAACTGCTGGCTCTTATCTTTTCTGTTTTGAGACAGTCCTGCTATGTGGTCCAGGCTCTCCTTAGATTTGTTGTGAACTGTGTTAGACTGGCCTTAAGCTTGTTTCTCCTGCCTCTACCTCCTGAGTGCTGAGGTTGCAGGCATGAGCCCCTGTGGTGTAGTCGGAGTGGCTACATGACTGTATTCTCACAGGGGCCACACCGTTTTACAGGACACAGTGGTGCACAAGGCCTCCAGCCTCCCAGTTTCTTTGCAGCCCCTCCAATACTTGTATTGTCTTTGACTTTGAAAAGACTATTTAGCCTGACAAAGGGTGCACACCTTTAATCCCAGCACTTGGGAGGCAGAGGCAAGTAGTGTCTGACAGTTAGAGGACAGCCTGGTCTACAAATCAAGTCCAGAACAGCCAGGGCTGGTTACATAGAGAAACCATAGAGAAACCCTGTTTCAAAAAAGGAAAGGAAAGGCAAGACTATTGAATGTGTGCGTGTGTGTGTGTGTGTCTGTGTGTCTGTGTTTGTGTGTCTGTGTGTTTGTGTGTGTCTTTCTCTCTCTGTATGTGTGTGCCTGTGGGTTGGGAGCTGCCTGATGTGGGTGCTGGGAACGGACTCCAGTTCTGTAAGGACAGTAAGCTCTTACATCTTACTACTGAGCCATCTCTCAGCATCTTCCCTCCCCACCCTGCTCAGTTTTCTTTTTGTTTGTTTGTTTGAGAAAGTCAGGGTTTCTCTGTATAGCCCTGGCTTTCCTGGAATTTACTTTGTAGACCAGGCTAGTTGCAAATTCAGAGATCTACCTGCCTCTGCCTCCCAAGTGTTGGGATTAAAGGCATGTGCCACTATACCTGGCAACAGTAGCTTTCTTAATAGGTCTGAGGTAGTTCTTATGGTTTCTTTTTTTTTGGGAACTTTTAAGAATTAAAACAATGAAGTGGTTCTTTTGGTCATGTTTCTGAGTTGGAAAATGTAGATTAAAAAATAGCAGAGTAACACTATAACAGACACTTTAATTATTTTCTTAACCTTGGTCGCTAATTTTTTATTTTGTAGTTGACCCCTTAAACTAATCCTGGGAGCTTGGATTTCTGATTTCAGTACAGTAATTACTTTTGTGCACAGATCTGTTAAATTTCAAAACTGCTTATTGTCTCACTTCTTAAGTGTCTGAGCCAGATAGGAAGGCAGTCTGCATTAATTCCCACTAATGTGAGACTGCCTTATGGCCCTTTATACCTCTCTTAGAGGAATACACAATTTAAAACAAGTAATAAGCCAATTCTCATAATTGGTAAACTTTTACCTGAATAAAATGAGTAGTAACTAGCCCCAGGAGTCTGAACAGTCCTTAAAGTCCGGCTGTTGATGGAGGCAAGAGCTCCTTCCAACCTGACTGCTTTTCCTCTCTAAATCCAGGTAGGTGCTGCCTGTTTCCATCGTGGCCGGTTCATACCTACCACTTCCTTCTGATAAAGGCCATTGCTGGCTCTTGTAATTACAAGTGTGTTCTTGTATACTCAATGCACTCTTGTGTCCACAGGTCTGCACCGACTCGTCCTCCCAAAGATGCATCCTGACTTGTCTCCACACTTGCACACTGAAGAATGCAACATCTTGATTAACTTGCTTAAGGAATGTCACAAAAATGTAAGAATTCAGAAGAGTGACCATAAGGCAGAAGTGAAACTTAGGTACAGGACTAATGAGACATGTTGTCTGTCAGTGCAAAGGGACAGTGGCAGGGCACAAGCAACAAGTGTGAGTGAGCTGCTCGAGGCTTGCTGTGTGTGGTTCCACGTTCTTTATGACTGGTGAGTGGAGAGTCTGTGGTCCTGCACAGAAGCTGCAGTGCACGTCCTCACATGTCCTAGTGAAGGATGCTGGGACAGTGATCTCATGGCATCATTCCAGGTTGCCCCTTGGTAGTCACCTTTATGGAAGTGTGTGTTAACTAGCTGCAGCTTTCGGATGGCCAGATTTGATGGGCTTACTTAACTCGTGGTGGAACAGGAAGTGGAGAACGATCCACGTGGGGACTGCTGCAAATCAAGTTAACGGTTTTGTAGATGTTGCATAGTTGGTTCATTTTTACAGTTTTGTGAAGCATTAGCGATTCTCTTTAACTTTGTGCCTCTGTTTACCTCATGATGCTGTAAACTGTAGATACATCACACTTAGCAATAGTGACTGCCGCTCCGGTGAATAAGATTAGGACCAAAGAATGATAATAAGGAAGGCCTGCAGCCTTGGCAGACATTTTATGGGTCACAGAATACTGTTGATGACAACACACTTTGGGCAGTCAGTTCACGCAGTGTGTGTGTGTGTGTGTGTGTGTGTGTATGTGTGTGTATGTGTGCGTGCGCATCAAGAATAAGTGCTCTTATGCAGGGTCATGGTGACTCAAGCCTTTCATCCCATCACTTGGGAAGGCTGGGATCTCTGGTGCCCAGGCCAGCCTGATCTACAGCCAGCACTGCACAGAGAAACCTGTCTCAGAAAAAGAAACAAAGAAGTAGACGCTCTTGCACACCCTGTACCTAACTGGAAAATGACTCAGGTGATGTAAGTGAAATACTGCTTCAGGGGTTGTAAAGGAAAACGGTAAAGTCTTCTTTTAAAAAGGAGCTGATTGCGTTGACTTAGTACAGGACATTCCCATGCTGTATGCTAAGCTGCTGACAAGGGCAGGAAGGAGTGTGAGACCTGAGAGTACCAGCTCCGTCTTGTCCCTGAGGGTCTTTGGGTATAGCATTAAACCCGAGGTACTGTCTTTTCACGTGCACTCTCTACCTTAATGAATTAAGGGTTAGGCGTTTTAGTCCTTGTTTTCAGATATTCTTTGTTGAGCTGGCATGGTGGCTCAGTAGGTAGCAGCACCCGCTGCCAAGCCTGAAGAGCCACATTTGACCCCAGAGCCCACATGGTAGAAGGGGAGAACCCACCCTGGGAAGCTGTGCTTTGATATCCAGCCATGAGTGTGCAGGTGACGTACAGAATTTAGTTTTTAAGTTATTCTGTGTTACATGTTATTTGCATATTAACATTTGGGCCTCCACTATTACAAATTCAAATCATTTTAAGCATTTGGTTCTGTTCATTTCTAAAAGATTTCACACAGTAAGGATAACATCTCAAATTCTAGAACCAGAAGATGAACTTTAAAAATTAATATCATCAATACATCCATAAACTATAAATAAATGTTTAATTCTAAGTGTGCAGTTGAATGAGTGTGACCAGTACCCTGCCTCCATGTCACAGTCAATGCACAACGTCCCTCCCATGAGTGTCCCTGCCAAGTGTGCAGTGTCCTCACACCTGGCCCACCCAGGAACCCACCACTACCTTTTGATCCATGTTGACGGGCTTTGCTGTGCTGGAATACGCTGTAAATATTCTCCTCTGCATCCTCTCTGTGAGGCTGGTACCTGCGTTTTCTGTGTCAGTGGCTCAGAGACTTCTATTTCTGAGTGTGGTGCGTTGTGTGAACGTCGGCAGCTTTTTTCCATGCTGGGAGACATTTGGCTCTTTTGGAGTTTTGAATAAAGCTGCTACGAACATTTGTTTAAAAGCAGTTGTGTGGACTTTTTATTTATCTTGGATGAATGCATAGGAATGGAATGACCAGATTGTGTGATGATCTGCAAGAAACTGCCAGACACCTTTCCATTGTGTGCTGTGTAATGGTCTCACCAGCACTTGCTATAAGGGTTTTAATCTCGGCTTTAGTGTTCAGGAGGATGTAGTAATGTCTCCTTTTGGTTTTAAGAATGTGTTTCTCTGATGGGTAATAATTTTAAGATTGTTTTCATGTGCCCTTTGGGCATTTATACAATCTTCCCCTTATATTGAACAAATTGAGTTGCCTGAATTTTTTTTTAAGTGATATGGCATATAAGTCTGATAAGAGTGTTACTTTCTTTGATTCTAGAGTATTGTCAGTCTTTTGTTTTTGGACAGGGTCTTACCATGTAGCCCTGGCTGGCTGTGAACTCAGATTTACCTGCCTCTACCTCTCTAGTGCTGGGATTAAAGGTTTGTACTGCTTACCACACCTCTCTCCCTCTCTCCCTCTCTCCCTCTCTCCCTCTCTCCCTCTCTCCCTCTCCCCCTCCCACTCTCCCTCTCTCCCTCCCTCTCCCTCCCACTCTCCCTCCTCCTTCTCCTCCCCTCTCCCTCTCCCCCTCCTCCTCCCCCTCCCCTCTCCCCCTCCTCCTCCCCCTCCCCTCTCCCTCTCCCCCTCCCCCTCCTTCTCCCTCCCCCTCCCCCTCTCTCCCTCCTCCTCCCCCTCCCCTCTCCCTCTCTCCCTCCCCTCCCCCCTCCTCCCCTCTCACCTTCTCCCTCTCCTTCTCTCCCTCTCCCCCTCTCCCTCTCTTTCTCCCTCTCCCCTTCTCCCTTTCCCTCTCCCTCTCTCCCTCTCCCCCTCTCCCCCCTCCTCGTCTCCCCCTCTCCCCCTCCCTCTGCCTCTCTCTCTCCCTCTCTCCCTCCCCCTCCCCCTCTACCTCCCCTCCTCCCCTCTCTCCTCCCTCTCCTTCTCTCCCTCTCTCTCTCCCACTCTCCCCCTCTCCCTCTCTCTCTCCCTCTCTCCCTCTTCCTCTCTCCCTCTCCCTCTCCCCCTCTCCCTCTCCCCCTCTCACTCTCCCTCTCCCTCTCTCTCTCTTTCTCCCCCTTTCCCCCTCCCTCTCCCTCTCCCTCTCTCCCTCTTCCTCTCTCCCTCTCTCCCTCTCCCTCCCCCTCTCCCCTCCCCTTTCCCTCTCCCCTCTCCCCCCTCCCCCCTGCCCCTTCACTCTCCCCTCTCCACCCTCCCCTTTCCCCCTCCCCTTCCCCTCCCCTCCCACTCCCCTCCCTCTCCCTCCCCCTCCCTCCTTCCTCCTCCCTTCTCCTCCCTTCTCCCCCTTCTCCCTTCCCCCTTCCCCCTTCTTCCCCCTTCTTCTTCCCCCTTCTTCTTCTTCCCCTTCTTCTTCTTCCCCTTCTTCTTCTTCCCCCTTCTTCTTCTTTCCCCTTCTTCTTCTTCCCCCTTCTTCTTCTTTCCCCTTCTTCTTCTTCCCCCTTCTTCTTCTTCCCCTTCTTCTTCTTCCCCCTTCTTCTTCTTCCCCCTTCTTCTTCTTCCCCCTTCTTCTTCTTCCCCCTTCTTCTTCTTCCCCCTTCTTCTTCTTCCCCCTTCTTCTTCTTCCCCCTTCTTCTTCCCCCTTCTTTCTTCTTCTTCCCCCTTCTTCTTCTTCCCCCTTCTTTCTTCTTCCCCCTTCTTCTTCTTCCCCCTTCTTTCTTCTTCCCCCTTCTTTCTTCTTCTTCCCCCTTCTTTCTTCTTTTTCCCCCTTCTTCTTCCCCCTTCTTCTTCCCCCTTCTTCTTCCCCCTTCTTCTTCCCCCTTCTTCTTCCCCCTTCTTCTTCCCCCTTCTTCTTCCCCCTTCTTCTTCCCCCTTCTTCCCCCTTCCCCCTTCCCTCTTCTCCCTTCCCTCTTCCTCTCTCTCCCTGCCTTTCCCCCTCCTTTCCTTCTTAAACATTTAAAAAAATTCTTTGTATTTTTTGTGCATTGCTGTTTTGCATGCATGTATGTCATTGTGACAGTGTCAGAAGTCCTGGAACCACAGTCACAGACAGCTGTGAGCTGCCATGTGGGTGCTGGGAATTGAACCCAGGTCCTCTAGAAGAGCAGCCAGTGCTCTTAACCACTGAGCCGTCTCTCCAGCCCTCTATTTCTTAAAGGTATATTTCAAAGAGAAACTTGTAATTTGTTAAGGTCATGTTTATCTTTTTTCTTTTATGGTTTGTCTTTTTTTTTTTTTTTTTTTGGCTATTTTATTTATTTATAGTACAGATGTCATCCCCTTCCCCCATTTCCCCTCCCTAGAACCCCCTATCCTATACCCCCTCTTCCTTTATGCTTTTATACCATTTTGATTACATGCATGTAATAAGGTCAGTTCTAGGTTGAGGGTCTAGCAATACAGTAGATGCAAATAGTCGAGGAACAAGCAATACAATAAACACAAATAGTCAAAGAAAAAGCAAGGCATTAAACCCAGTTATGTGAACATTCCTGTGATCACAGTTTCTAAAGGCTTATCAGGATGACCAAAGTATCTGAGCCTACTTCCCTATTCTAGCCCAAGGTCATTTTCATGTCTGAAGCCTACTTCCTTGTTCTAGTCTAAAATTTAGAATCCTGTCTGAAATTACTTCTTTGTTCTGGCCTAATATTTAGATTCCTGCCTGAGATTACTTCTTTGTTGTAGCCTATGATTTAGACTCCTACCTGAAATTACTTCTTTGTTCTAGTCTAATGTCAGATTCCTGCTTGAAGCCTACTTCCTTGTCCTTGGCCAATGTCAGATTCCTGTCAAGCAGCCCCTTTCCTTGTCCTTGGCCCATGTCAGCTTCTTGCCAGGCAGTCCCAAAGGCTCTCTACCTCTCCCCCCTTTTTATTTCATTAACAAGACTGAGCCTGTCTTAGGTCGTTCTGACAAGAATGCCTTTCTTACCCATCATGGAATATGCATTATCAAAGGCAATGCACTTATGTCTTAGGTTGGTAAGGCTCTGTGCAGAATCTTACCTGTCCTTGGCTTGCCAGCCTGGTAATTTAATAACTTTGTCTGGGGGTCTGTTCCCAGGACAAGAAGGGCTAGCTTGATCAAGGTATATATTGCCATTCCTGAGGTTTGTCCAAAATGGAAATACTGAGCTCAGGCTATGGATAATTTTTTGGGATTATCTGTAGCATCAAAGGTCTACAGAGTAGCATTCTTTAAATTCATAATCTCATTATGCAAAGTTAACACACTCAGAGAGGTGTTAGGATTATGTCAAATATCCTACAGGTTTCTTCTTCTTCTTCTTCTTCTTCTTCTTCTTCTTCTTCTTCTTCTTCTTCTTCTTCTTCTTCTTCTTCTTCTTCTTCTTCTTCCTCTTCTTTTCTGTTTTAAGGATCTTTGTTTCCTGTAGTCACAAAGATTTTCCCATCTTTCTTTCTTTTTCCTTTTTTAACTAGAATCATACGGTTTTGCTTTTGTATGTAGATCTCTGGTGGATGAAGTTAAGTTTTATGTGTGATATGAGGTGTGATTTTTGAAGTTCATTATTTTGCTGATAGATACTTAATTATTCTAACATCATTTGTTGAAGAGACTGTCCTGCCTCCCCATCCTTCAATTTATCTTCAGAAATCACCTGACTCTACAATAGTAGGTAGGTGTGTGTTCCTGGCTCTGCAGCCTGTCCACTCTTTCTTAAATTTAATGTCTTTCTTTTTTTGTTTGTTTGTTTGTTTTGTTTTGTTTTTTTGTTTTTTGTTTTTTGTTTCACAGGGTTTCTCTGTGTAACCCTGGCTGTCCTGGAACTCTGTAGACCAGGCTGGCCTCAAACTCAGAAATCCGCCTGCCTCTGCCTCCCAAGTGCTGGGATTAAAGGCGTGCGCCACCACCGCCCGGCTAATGTCTTTCTATTTTAAAAATTGTTTCTCCTTTTCAGCTTTTTTTTTTCCCCCAAGGGGTTGAGGATGTGGATTGGAGCACAGTTGCCAGAGTGCTCTGAGTTCAGTACCCAGTACTGCATGTCTATAATCACAGCATTTAGAGCAGTGGTTCTCAGCCTTCCTAATGCTGTGACTCTTCACTACACTTCCTCGTGCTATTGTGACCCCCAACTATAAGATTATCTTTGTTGCTATTCATAACTGTTTATTTGCTGCTGTTATGAATTGTGATGTAAGTATCTGATATGCAGGATATCTGATATTCTACCCCCAAAGGAGTTGAGAACCACTGATTTAGAGGAAGTGGAGGCAGGAGGATCAGATGCTCAACGATCCTTAGCAACATAGTAAGTTCAAGACCAGCCTGAGCCACATGAGATTTTCTCACAATAAATAAATAAAAAACCCAACTTCAGCTTCTGAAAAGAGTATTTCATCCATCTATCCATCCATCCATCCATCCATCCATCCATCCATCCATGTATGCGTGTATGTGTGTATGTATGTGTGTATGTATATACATGTGTATGCAGGTACAAATGCCATGGTGTGTATGTGTGTATATGTGTATGTGTGTAGAGGCAGATGACAACTTGAAGGATTTGGTTCGTTCCTCCCACTCTGTTTGAGGCAGGATCTGTCTGATTTCTGCCACTGTAGTGAGTGAGAGAGCTTCTGGCCCATTTTGTCTCTGCCTCCTAATTTCCCCCAGTAATACTGGGATTACAGACTCAGCTCCTTGTCAGGTTTGAGGGCACCAGACTGTCAGGTTTCTGAGGCAAGCACTTTATGCTAATGCACTGGTACCACACAGCCATGGATACTGTTGCCTTGTATTGTCTCAAACCCACACTCTAACTGTGTCCTTTCTTTTTGGAGATAGGGTCTCACACTGTAGCCCCGGCTGGCCTTGAACTCAAAGATCTGCCCACCTCTGCCTCCTAAATGCTGGGATTAGTGGCATGCACCACTATGCCCAGCCCAACCGTGGTTTTGGCTATTCTAGAACCTTTTAAATTCCTCAGATGTTTTAGAATTAGCATGTCACTTGGAAAAAATATTCTTACTAAGTGTTTTTCATTTGGTGCTGACCACTTGGGTTTTAGCCACACGTGAACGCGCGCGCGCGCGCGCACACACACACACCACCCTTATAGGCAAGTTAATTTACTGATTGAAATCATCTGCTGGGTAAGCAGATTGTTGAGAGTTTTAAGGGCTATCTGGAGTAGTTTAATTAATCTTGATCCTAGGTTCTCTGCTGCTTGAGTGTTGAGTAAGGTGTCTTTTAGCTTGTAAGAACTCTGTAAAAGAACTTTGGCTGCTTAGAGGCAGAGTTAGGAAGACCAGGCGCTCAAGACCAGCCCAGGTCTCAAAGCTACAATACACCCGTGGCTGGGCGTGGTGGCCCATACGTTTAATCCCTGGACTCAGAAGTGTGTCATAAGTAAAACCACGATTTTAACTTTATTCCAGATGAGTCATGTAGCCACACCAGAGGGAAGGGTGACTAGACTGAAGTTGAACACAGGCTAAGGGTGGCGTTGCTGTTGGTAGATCATGGCTCTGGCAATGGTTCAGGTCAGCCATTGGAGAAGTGCCTCCTATGTGTTCTGTTCCCAAGAGGTGAGTGGTGAGAGACTGCTCTCAGAATCACGTCACACTAAAGCATCATCACTGGGGCCTGACACCCCTCCTGATCACAGTAGAACTGAGCTTCAAGTGTGTAAGCAGGAACAGGCCATGTATGCACTTCTGTAGAAATTTTGCTAAAGCTGTAACTTCCTGCCGTTTCCTGCATCTTCAGAGGATACTGGATGGGTACAGCATACTGCCTCGGTAGTTTAATTAAAAGGATGGTAGATCAAGTCATCTAGCTTCTGCCCCCAGTTTGTAGAGCTGTTTTAATCTCTCTGTTAGGAGGCTGTGTCACTCTGGGTGTCCCTTTCCATGGGGACTCTGCAGTGATCTCTGGTCCTCCTCATCTCCAGTCAGCGTGCTGTGCTTTACTCATTCCTCCCATGCTCTTGTGTTTTCTTCCTATGGTTTGGCAGCCACATGTAGTCTCTGTACCCATCGGCATCCACAGACTGCTTCTGATCTACTGGCTTGTCTGCCTACATTTGTCAGCAAGACTCAAATCATCTAGACTTAAAATACAGAATGTAAAGCAGCTACTTCCTCAAAGCCACTGAAGTCCTTAATGTTATTTTTTTCTGGTTTATCAAGGCAATATATAAATGATACATGTCATTGTAGACAGTATGAAAAACTCAGGTAAGCATCATGGAAACAGGAACTCCCATTCCTTCGCCACCAGAAAGAAAGTCACTGAGAGGAGGCTTTACTGGGCATTCTCTTATCTGTGTGGTTCCCCTTTTTTGAGGGTGAGGGTGTCTTCCTATTAACATTTTAAAAGACTTACATCTTTCCCATCCAGGAGAACACAAACACACATAGTTGCAGTTATCTTGGGCCTCAGAGCAGACTTGAAAGAGTGTTTGCTTTCTCCTCTCTCAGTTTTCTGTACCCAGCAAGGTCACTGCCAGCTGAGGTCACGGCCAAGTGCATGTTTAAGCTTGGGCATCTCCAGCCAGCATTTGCTTCATTTAACCTTGATTCTTAACCTGGTTTTCCTTACTCCTGACTACTCTCGTTCAGTCTGTTTGGCTGTCTTACCTCTACCCCAAGCCTGTTTCTCGGCTCTACCTCCTGAGAAATTCTCTTGTCGTTTCAGCAACTGAAATCTCTAGCTCAGACTTTTTCTCTGAATTCTCCTTATCACTGCTTTCTATCAGCTCCATGGACTTAGCTGTTCCACAGACAAACTCAAGTTGTCCAGACAGACTTAGCTCTTCTGAAACCATCTCCCCTTTCTGTCTTAGTGATGTCTGCTTGTCAGAGGCAGAAACTAGTCTTTAATTTCTTCTGCCCCACTTCTCTGCAGCCTCTGGAGATGTCTGCTGTCACTCTTGTGGGAGGGTGAGAGTGGGCAGAACTGATTAGTACTTGAAGCTATTGGAAAAGCGTTTTCACGTATTTAAATTTATATCGGAGTTCTGCGTCTTTTTTTTTATTAAGTTCCTTCATAGTTTCATGCATGTGTACAGAGCTTTCTGTTTATTCTCTTTATCCTTTCATCTCCGTCATCCTTCTGTAATCCTTCCTCTGTCATCCCTCCTCACTGATCCCTCCATCATCCCTCCTCTCATCTCCATCCCTCTGCATCTTTCCTCCCTCCTCACCAATCCCACCATCATCCCTTCTCTTATCTCCATCCCTCTGCATCTCTCCTTCCTCCTCACCAATCCCTCCATCATCCCTCCTCTCATCTCCATCCCTCTGCATCTTTCCTCCCTCCTCACTGATCCCTCCATCATACCTCCTCTCATCTCCATCCCTCTGCATCTCTCCTTCCTCCTCACCAATCCCTCCACCATCCCTTCTCTTATCTCCTCCATCCCCTGTCATCCCTCCTGGTTGATTCCTTCCCCACACTCGTGTCTTTTTGTTTTGTTTCTGATTTTAACCAGGACCGACCATGAGTATCTCCCAATGGCAGATTCTTGGGCCCCCCAGGGTGTCCGTGGACTACAGTACTGTCATATGGAAATGGTGCATTTTTTCCTCGCTCTGCTCTGCGGTGAAAGCAGAGCCAAGGTCACTTTGTTCACTGCTGACACCCGGTGCCTAGTGCGCTGTTCTCTGTAAAGGTGCTCAGATACCAACTCATAACAGGCATCTAGTGCTCGCAGGTGCGAGGGAACTTCAGTCCACAGTACTTTGTGCAGTTCCCCTGGGTGTCTGGGCTTCACTCTCCCATGCCATAATGTGCCACTCTGATTTGGGCTTAGCTGGTGTGGAGGTGAAAGAACAGACGTTAGCTTTATCTTAGGTTTTAAGGATACATGTGTACATGGGGCAGCTGAACGCTGGCTGCCCCATTGGTAAGTGCTAACTGCATGTGTAGGGGCTGAGTTCTGACACAAGCCCCTGTGTAAGAGCTGGCACAGCACGTGGACCTGTGGTTGGCCCAGGGAGATGCAGCATGGACAGGAGGATCCCTGGTGCTTGCTAGCCAGCCAGTGTGGCCCAGTTGGAAATCTCCAGGTTCAGGAGAGACCCTGACTCAAAAAATAAGGTGGGGAAAGATGGAAGAAAACACCATCATCAACCTCTGGTCTCTACACACATGTACATACAAGATCATAGTCACACATGTGCACTTATTAGGTGGAGATTATATATATATACACACACACACACATACACACGTACATACATATATTTGGGGGGGGCAGGTGCTGTAGGCACTGAGTACTGTGCTGTGATTTCTCAAGTACTGTCTTCTATTTTTTTAGAAAGGGTGAACATGCCTTATCCCTGTTTATTTGCTGTCACAGAAATCATTTAGGGAAAACACAGGAAGTGCTTGTTCTGAAAAGGCCAGTAGGTGGCAAAGAGGAAATCCTAGACTATTTGAAGTGTTTATTGAAACAAACTCAGACCGTTTATTCAGCGTGGACCTGAGAAGTGCTTCTACAATGGCCCTGAAGGAGAAAAGAGAAATATCACAAGGTGTCACTTACTAATTATGTGTTGTCTAGTTCCCGTGAAAACCATAATTAGGAAGAGAAGAAGAAACCTGCTTATTACAGCCATGGACAAGGGGGACGGGTTCAGCGTTTACAGCAGATCACTGTGCTGCCCGGTCTACCTTTTTTTTTTTTTTTTTTTTTTTTGGTTTTTCGAGACAGGGTTTCTCTGTGTAGCCCTGGCTGTCCTGGAACTCACTCTGTAGACCAGGCTGGCCTCGAACTCAGAAATCCACCTGCCTCTGCCTCCCAAGTGCTGGGATTAAAGGCGTGCGCCACCACCGCCTGGCCTGCCCGGTCCACCTTAACCTTGTGACATACAAGCTCTCCTGACTTTACTAAGGCTGGGTCCTCAGAGCCAGCCTCGGCATCTTCCAGGCAGCGTCTGTAGTTTTGGCAGCAGGGTTTGAAACATAGATGAGAGTTTTAGTTTTGCTTTTCCAGTGAAGCCAACTTTGAACGTGAGCACTTTTTTTTTTTTTTTTTTTTAAACATTTTACAAGGTTGTCATAGCCCCTGAAACTGGAGTTACAGCTCGTTAGCTGCCATGTGGGTGCTGGGAATAGAACTCATGTCCTCTATAAGAACAGTGGCCCCTGTAACCACTGAACCATTGCTACAGCCCCAACACAGGATTTTTCTTACAAGCCAGTGTTTTATTTATGTGACCTGTGTAGGTCATCAAATGATACTGTATATTTTGATATGTTTTGATGACATTTGAGATAGAGGCACATGAGACAGTGGCTTTGGCAGCCAGAAGAGAGCAAGGGGTACTCTGAAACTGGAATTGTGCCCAATGTAGGTTCTGGAAATTGGGTTTGGTCCTTTATAAGAGCAGCAAGCACTCTTAACCACAGTCATTTCTTCAACCTCTAAATACCTTTTATGGACCAGTGTTTACTAGTGAAGAAGTCTTTGCTTGGCGTCACTGGGCCTGCACTTCTGCCACATCACTCTAATAGGGATGGTCAGGGTGTGGTACTTAAGGAAATGTATGGTTTTAGGTGACTAAACGTTGTCTTTTTGTCTTTTTAAAGTACTCGTCTGTGGTTTTCTGTCAGAGCATGCGTGTATGGTTACCTTTGGAGGCCAGAGGCATTGGATTCCTGACCAAGCCAGTTCAGTCAACCAGGTCTTAAGGGAGGGGGTGAAGATTGAAAAAGAAAAAAAAAAAAGTCAGACAAAATTATAACATGACACCAACTCATACTGAGGCTGAAGCAACTTGATTTTTTCTCTTAGTCTGCTTTTATATCATCCTAGGTACATCCAAAAACCATGGTCAGTTCTTAGATCAGAGACAAAGTCATCAAGTGAAGTAGTGAGCAAAGAGATCACACAAGGTAGTAATTCAGCCAAGCAGTAAACAAAGCCCCACGGTCACTGTTTCTAACATTCTTACCTGAGCCTACTTCCTTGTCCGAGCCCAGTGGCAAATGCCAAATTCCTAGTAGCAGCACCAAAAGCTCTCAACAGATTCCTCTGGAGATGGAGTTACAGGTTGTTATATGGGGGTGCTAAGAACTGAACTTGGGTTAGCAAGTGCTCTTAACTGCTGAGTCATCTCTCCTGCCCTGTGATTAAACTGTTCTACTCTTTTACTATGTAAGGTTTTAATGGGTTAGGAGGCTATTTTGTGTTTTTAAATTAAGAAAAATGTGTATGTGTATGTGTGCGTGCGTGCGTGCGTGTGTGTGTGTGTGTGTGTGTGTGTGTGTGTGTAGGCCAGAGGTCAATGCTTGATATCTTTTTAATCACTGTAGTCTTGTTTTGAGACAAAGTCTCTCACTGACCGTGGAGCTCACGGATTCAGCTGGGTGGGCTGATCAGTGGGCCCTGGGATCTTCCCGTCCCCTCTTCCAGGGCTGCCTGGCTTTGATGTGAGGATTGGAAGTGTAACTTGAGTCTTTGACCTTACACGAATTACCAGATGATCCATCCAGTCATCTCATCGTTCAGATTTGTTTGGTTTCTGTCCTGCGAACATTTTTTAAGGATGGGGTAGGCCTCAGGAATCTTGTTTAATGTAATTACTTACCCACAGAGCAGCCCAGCAGACGACCTCTCCACAGCAGCATTGTTTTACAGTCTGTGTTTCAGACACATTGGTAGATGAACTGTTTCCCTCTTCTTTTCCCTTTAGCACAACATTCTGAAGTTCTTTGGTCACTGCAACGATCTTGATCGGGAAATGAGGAAGTGCTTGAGGAATGAGGTAAGACCAGAGCTGAGCAGCAAAACTTTTCTGGATATTCCGTTGTCATTATTAGATTTCCTAGACCTTTAGTCTAACAGCAAGTCAGCTTTCCGTGTATGAGGTTCTCTTTAAAACCAAGAGGACTGAGCTTGCTGTGGGGGCAGCTTTAGAATGTTGTCCCTTTTCTTCCATGTACACGAGGAGAGAAAGCATCTTTGCTTTCATTGAAAAAATATTCAAGATATCCAGCCTCTGGCATCAAGGAGATACTTTGGTGACATTGATTAACTGCTTCGTAAGGTGACCAAGAGTCTTTGAGGCTCAGTTTCCTTAAGTAAAGTGAGGAGGCTAACTTAGACTCGTTCCATGTTCCATGAGACTCTTAGAGTCTGGGTGCTGTCAACAGCCACAGGGCTCTTCTGTGATCACGTGACCCTGGTGTAGGCTGCACGTGGATCCAGACGTGGGTCAAGGGTAAAGTGCCAGGCATTGTCTCTTTCCAGGGGCTACTAACCAAGCAGATTTACTTTAAACTTTTGAAAATAAGTTACTTCCATTTCTGTTTTATACATCAGTTACTTTATATCCAGAACCTTTTAAAGTAAGTAATGATTACATATATATGTGCATATATGTATATTAATATTATATATGGACTAAAAGATCCATTTTCCAATTTGAATTGGATGTGTGTGTGTTTGAAATGCCTCTCCCCCCCCCCATGAGTTTCAGTTATTATTTGAATAACTCTATACAGGAGTAAATTTTAACATGATACATTTTAAAATAGCCCTGTCTGATTTTTAAACTCTCAATTCTCCTGCCTCAGCTCCTTGAGTATTAGGTTAAAGGCATGGTCGTATCCAGGGTGATTGTCTTTGTGATAACAAATGTGTATGTTACCATTTAAAGATGGTTCTTGGGAACTGTTCTTCCTTCATGTTCTGGTTTGTGTGGCCACTAAACCTAGTGCTGTGTGACAGGCTTGCAGAAAACAAATCCTGTGCTGTTCTGTCTGACACCTGCATTTTTATAGCTTTTTGTCTATGTTTAGATTTACTGTCCCTCTGTAGTTCAGTAATTTTGCGATTGTTTCAATGACTAAAATCTCACATGATCTCTTCTTCTCAGCTGGTCCTGAGTGTTGTTAAGTTGACTCTTCAATTGGATGTCATAGAAACTTCTTGTCTGTATTTGTTTTCACAAGATTTCCTCTTTCCTTCTGTCTTAGTCAGGGTCACTATCACTGTGATGAAACACCATGACCAGAGCAACTTGGGGAGGAAAGGGTTTATTTATTAGGCTTACACTTCCACATCACAGTTCATCAATGAAAGAAGTCAGGACAGGAACTGAAATCAAGCAGGAACCTGGAGGCAGGCTGTCTCTGTCTACAGAGGCCATGAAGAAGTGCCGCTTGCTGCCTCACTCAGCCTACTTTCTTATAGAACCAAAGGCCACCAGCCCAGGGATGGCACTACCCATAATGGGCTGGACTCCCCTACTGATCACTAATTAAGAAAATCTTTATAGGCTTGTCTGCAGCTGATCTTATAGAGATTTTCTCAGTTGACACTCCCCTCTCTCTGATAACTCTAGCTTGTGTCAGTTGACATAAAACTAGCCAGTGCACCTTCCCTATGTTGAATGTTGCTTCATTTCTGCAGCTCATGAATGCTCTGTTTGATTTCTCTATTCCCAAGTCTGTTCGGCTCTTTTTCAATTTCTTGTTCTTGTTTGTTTGTTTCGTTGGTTGGTTTGGTTTGATTATTTTGGTGGTTTGTTTTTTTTCAAGACAGCATTTCTCTGTGTAGCCCTGGCTGTCCTGGACATTGCTCTGTAGACCAGGCTGGCCTCTAAGTCAGATTCACCTGCCTCTGCCTCCCAAGTGCTGGAATTAAAGGCGTGCGCCACCACCTCCCAGCTCCTCTGTTCTTCCAGTGGCTCCAGAGGCTCCCCTGCCACCATCCCTCCATAGGTTGGAACTTCTAAAGAAATTATGTGTGTGGGTGTGTGCACACGCATAGACATGCTGTGAGCTGGAGCGTGACAACAGAGCCACTCAGCAGCTGAACAGGCTGCTCTCGAGATAGTGACCAGGTGATTAGACAGGAGCTGCTGGGAACAGGGACAGAATGCATCTGTCCAAACGTCCCCTGACTTCTTTGGGAGGAACTTGATGCAACTTTTTACAAGTCTGTTGAACAAGCAAGTGTCACATGTTCCTCCTCAGGATCCCTGCCTCTGATGTCAGGTTCCTTGAGTGACTACATTGTAGCGCTTAGCTGATCCACTGTCCTGTCTCTTCTCTCCCCTCCTTCCAGTACTCAGAGAAGAGGACCAGGAGCAGGGAGCACGGCGCCGCGATGCGAAGGAGGCTTTCTGATCCTCCAGAGGAAGCTGGAAGTTAGGCTCACTGGATACCTCAGCTGGGAGACCTGAAGGTGCCTGGTAGCCGGAAAAAAAAAAAAAAATCCCTTTTTGGCTTCTAGGACTCTGAATAAGAAGTACTGTGAAGAACTGGGCCATGGAGAATCATGAGAGTGTGGTTCTCAGTACTTGCTGAACTTCAGTGCCATGCGGGTGCCTGTGAAAGTCTCCTCTGCTGCCGCCCTGAGTGTGCATCCACCTAGTCCTGACTCAGCTCCTGCAATAAAGTCATTGGACAGCGAGGGCCTCCGTTTCTTTAACCCCCTTGGGGCTAGATCGAAAGTGGTGCCTGTAGGATCCTCTGTTTGAGGACATGGTGGTTGAAGGTTACGCAGTGAAGACACAAACTGACATGGGAATTGTGGGGAACTACACTGAAGTTCCCAGCTCTGTTGTTTTAAAGAGCCATCATCTGAAAGGTCAGCTATTGCTGGTTAGCTTCAAATTGTGGAGGAAAACATTTGAAAACAAAATCGGGCCTGTAGTGACCACACACATGTTCTTGCCATTCTTTAAATAACACAGTATAGCTATCACTTTACAGTTTACATGTTAGGCGTGAAGTAAGCTAGAGTTAGTGTGGCCACTGGTGGAAGTGTTTGGGTTTATGCAAATACTTTGCTCTTAAGGGGCTTGAGCCTTTGCAGGTTTGAGTATGGAAGGTTCTAGAAACAGCACTGCCTGGCCCTCTGGAGCAATGACTAATGTGGATAAGATTGCATCCTGCTAGGGCCCCATTGTTTGGTTAAGTGTTCTCACCATGGGTACAGTTAACTCCTAGGCTCTAGCCTAGAACCCCAGTGCTCTTCTTGCGTTCACCCCCTACCCCCACCTCCCGAATACTACTTCCTGTGGTTTCTGACCACAGGAAGACCTGTGACAGTTTGGAACCCAGCAACTTCAGCCACTGCCGCAGCAGGGTGTCTCAGGCTTTCTCAAGAGCTACAAAACCGACCAAGCTATAAGCTTCTTGCACTGTTTTGTGTATAATGTTTGTATGAAACCCCACTGGTATTTAATAAATGATTTTTCTATTGAAGAACAAGCTGGTCATTCAATTTGCAGGGTGGCTTAATAGGATAACAGCAGATGAAAGGGGCAGGGCCAGAACCAGAATTCTTGAAGTCCCTTCTGTGGCAGTCACTGTGAATACGTTTTATACAGTCTATCAAGATGAGACATTTTACTAGTAGAATCTTAGAACAAACCAATAACCTGACTTAACCAAAGCCAACTATCATTTACAAAAGCCTGGTGATGAGGGAGGTGTTAAAAGAAAACATAACAAGGGAACTTGTGCCCGGGGTTCATTACAGGAAGTCTATCTGGTGAAAGTGACTTTGGCAAGGTAAACTGGAATACCATCACGGCCTCTGCAGGGCATTAGTGTCACTGGGGATGGAGCTGATGGCAGAGGACAAAGGGCCTATCAAGCTCTGGATTCTGTGTTTGTCTGCAGGGGTCTGGGGAGAGAATTGCAAGAGTGAGCTGGTTTTTTGTGTTTTAATGAGATTTTATTTCATTATAGTTTCAGGGACAAAAATCAATCCTTTTGCTCAAGGCAGCCAGAACAGCAAGGGAGAGCCCAGTGGTGCTAATCAGGGAGGAGCTGCCCTGTTCCCAGCGTCTGCTTGTTTATAGGAAAGTGACTGTCAAGAGGAGTGCTGGTAACAGGAGCTGACAGAACTTGCAGTTGGCACTAACTGTAACACACCCTCACAGCCCCAGGGGTGGCGGGGTTGCCCTATTTCTTAGTTCTGAAAGGCTCCTTGGGCAAGTCATCTTGTTAAAGACCAAGGCATGCTAGGTGGGTTGACGCAGGCAGTGAGGCCTGCCCGGGTGTGTGATCCAGGAGCTCAGAGGCCCCAAGTCTTCAACCTAACTTTTCATGATCACATTAGATTAGCGGCTCCAGCTCCAGGTGAGTCCTACAAGTGACTGTGGGCTGCCTTTAAGTTCATTCATTATGCCACATCAGCCTCTGGCTCAACCCTAATGTTGGTGAGAGTTTTGGTTTTTTTTTTTGGGGGGGTGGGGGTGGGTCAGGCACATGCATGTGAATACGCACCTTGTGTGTAACTGTGTGTACATTATGTGTGTGTTTATGTATGTGGAGACTAGATGTTGGCGGAATCCAAAGCACCTTAAGCCTGGGTGCTACGTCCTGTGTAGAAAGAAGCAGGAGGGGGCTTTCTGTGTGTGCACCCATGCGCCACCCTGTTGGGAGCCGACTTTTAGCAGAAAGCGGCTAGATCATCTTTGCAGCCATCTGGAACCATATACCCTGATGAGAGATTTGCTTTTCAATGGCCTACAACAGCTGAAGCACACTCTGATATCCCACATATTTTGTTTTGCTGTTTACTGCCCCCAGCTGCAAGGCGCACGTGGTAGTCATGCCTGCAAGGCATGCAGTTCACGTGCTGTCCACGTGCTATCCACGCCATACATGCCTGTAAGGCGCATGTGGTATCCAAGCCTGCAAGGCGCACGGTGCACGTGCTATCCACGCTAGCCATGCCTGTAAGGCTTACATCATATCAACACCTGCAAGGCAGGTATCCACTCGCCTACAAGGCACGTGGCAAAAGCGTACAAATACCTCAGATTTCCCTTCAATAAAAGAGACTTGGTAGGAGAGGAGACTTGATAAGAGACTTGAGACTTGATCAGAACCTCTGTCTTGTCTACATTCTTTGCGTCTCCTGCCCCTGCAGCCCCACTCTCTCTCTTGACCAGAGCACTTAGCCCCAAAAGTGTTGAAGCAGAGTACGGGTCTCAACACCGCCCAGTGACTTGTACACGATAGACAAAGACTATCATCCACCCAGTTTTGCCTCCAGCTGGACAAAGAAACATTCTTTCTCTCTAATGAAGTTTGTCATCAGGAGCAGTTCGGTCGGGGTTCTGTTTGCTTTGTCTTGTTTCCCTTCTGATCTAGGCATCAGCTTCCTGCATTGACGTTTCTTACCCCGTTGAAGCCACTTTCCCAATCGGAATTTATCGCAGCAGTAATATTGAGGTTCTGCAGTGGGGTCGAGCCCCACCCAGGATGATTCTGCTCCGTAGTCTTGGTTCCATCCAGGCTGTCTGTGGTGCCGCCTGAGGAGCCCTTTACCAATTCATCAACCCATGGGTAAGGTCTTCCAGCCATTCTCAATCCCTGTGAAGCAAATACTCAAGGCCTTGGCAACGTAGCTTCTGTCAGGCTTGGAGCTTGAGGATGAGAAAATACCATTGAGTTGAGCCGCATGAACAAGGCCAAGCGAGATGAAGGCAGGGCGAGGATCCTGTTGCCCAGGTCTTAGGAACCACAGCATGCAACATAGATATTATTACACATTGTTGTGTGGAGTGCTTTTATCTTGACCTTCCTTGAACTTTTATCTTTATGCCTTCTGGGAAAGAATGGTGAGAGGTGAAGGAAGTCAAGCCAGTGACAATGCCTGCCACAAAGAGTTAAGGTGAGGTTTCATTGAGATGTATAGGAGAGCAAATTCTTTGGCTGTGTCAACATTGTTGTTCTTGTAACTGCATACAAAGTAGGGCATTGGAAATGCTTCCCCTACATTTCTGTGGTATACACCATACCACTTGGGTAAACCACCCTTTTAGACAGGACTCCTGTGATTGGGGAGGGGCAGGAGGCAGGGCTTGCCAGAAGACCGAAGGGAGGGCCAGGTCTCTAGAACCCACCCCTTTCTAGTTTGCTTCCTATTGCTTTGATAAGACACCACTGTAACTTCACGCAGGAAAGTTGGGACAGTAGCCTGGAGGTGGAACTGAAGTAGAAGCCATGGAGTACCGCTGCTTACTGTCCTGCTCCTCCTGGCTTTCTCAACCTGCTTTCCTATACAATTCAGTAAGTACCACCTGCCCAAGTTACAGCATCCGTACTGGATCCTTCCCACTTCAATCATGAATCAAGAAAATGCCCCACAGATTTGCCTATAGGCATTTTCTCAGCTGAAGTACCCTCTAACCAAGTGTGGTTTGAATGAGTTGTTCCCCCATCTTGGGCATTTGAATATGTGGTCTGCAGTTGGTGGTGGTGTTGGGGGCCTCTTTAGGAGGTGTGGCCTTGGTGGAGGAAGTGTGTCATGGCAGGGGTGAACTTTGAGGTCTCAAGCTATGTGGCATGCCTAGTTTCTTCTCTCCTGTTTGTGGTTTGAGATATAGGTTCTCTGCTTCTGACTCCAGCATCTACTGCCTGCTGTCCCTGCCATTGTGGGTACCGACCTTCTGAAACGAAACCCCAAATAAACCCTTCTATAAGTTGTTCTGGCCATGGTGTTTTATCACAGCAATTGAAAAGTAATGAATACATCTATTACACAAGCTTCTGTCGAGTTGAAAAACCCACACATACCCCAACCTGACCTACTTCCCTGGCTCCATGGCTCCCTCCGTTCATGGACAAAAAAGGCCCACCATCTCCTTCTACAATCACACCACCCCTGGCTTACACCTGCTTTTCTTCAGCTTTCTGTAGACGAGGGTGGAGTCTCCCTGTTACTTTATCTAGAGCAGACAAGAGCTGATTTTTTTTTTTTCTGTTGGTGGGAAAGGAGCAGATGCCTCTTCTTGCCTTTGGGGAGCAGTGCCTTCGGCATTGCTCAATGCTGCAGAGACGTGAAGAGCAACAGGGAGGTGTCGTGAGTGGGGGTCTCATGACTGCAAGTGCGACACAAGTCATCTTCCGAGGTTTAGCTTTCCTTCTGTGGGAACTGGGGAAGCATTTGGTCTGCGGATGCAGTAGGTGAATAGATTGACTCTTCAACTTCCTGCCCCTTTCGGTCCTAAGGTACAGTCTCTTGGAAGTTGAAGGGCTCAGGCCAAGGATTTCCTGAGAAATCTAATTTTGTTGAACACTGAACCCTGATGCTCTTTGCTCATCACAAATTTACTAACGCTTATTGCAAGAAGCAGAAAGAATTTTATTTAAGAGTGAGGATAGAAAGCTGAGCTGTTTCCGACCTTTTTTGTAAATGGAGTTTAAAATCGGGTTAATCTCCCGAGGTTTTGGCTGAATGCACAGAGTTTTCCTGACAAATCTTGGCCTGAACCAAATAAACCGTGCCCCTGACTTGCCTGCTAGACAGTTCATTTTGTACTTTGCACAGACAGACAAAACATGTCTCACAGGCACGAAGGCACTGCCTGTTCCACCACAGCCTGAAACAAGTTTGTGCTTGCTGAATGATTGTATCCAGCCTTCCACCTCGGCCCACTTTACTTCTCTTATTTATTTATTTATTTATTTATTTATTTATTTAATTTATTTATTTATTTATTTATTTATTTCTATTAACCCCCCCACCTTCATTTTCTGGTGCTGGGGACAGAGAATGAATTCAAGGTGTTGTGCTTGCCACCAGAGCTAAGTCTCCAACCCCTCAGCTTCTTAGATTTGCCTCAATGCTTCCTCAGTCCGTCGCCTGTCTGACTCCCTGAGAGAGTTCACTGAAGGAACTAAGGACCCATAGGAAGAGATGAAGATGCTGTGGTGGTTTGAATGAGATAGTAGTTCTCATAGTCACTTAACTTCTTGGACTTCAGCTGCTGGTGGTATTGGAGAGCGTTAGAAGGTGTGACAATGTTGGAGCAAGTGTGTCACTGGAGATTGTTCATGTCAATTTTTTTTTGTTTGAGAAAAGTTCTGTGTAGTGATGTATTATATTGAGGAACTATGACATATAGTCACATTGAATGTGATAGCAAAATCTTCCTGGAGATCCAAAACCATTCTGAAGTTCTCGGGCCATCCTCTCTCACCAGTGGGAAGTAGAGAACCGAGAAGTAGAGCCGTACAGACTTCCATATACAAAGTGTAGGCCTTGGGGCTAAAGAGATGGCTCAGTAGCTGAGAGTATTCACTGTTCTATCGTGAGGACCTGACTCTGGATCCCAGCATCCATGCTGCCTCACAAATACCTGTAACTTCTGCTCCAGTCCATCCAGTGCCCTCTTCTGGTCTTTGTGTGTGATCGTGCCACTAAAATAATGTTTTTAATTAAAGGTGCTTGCTTTAGATGGACCATTTCAGGGGATATCCATATATACCTGGGTCCCTCGACTGTTGGTCTGTTCGATTAGACTTCCAAGCGATGTATCAAAAATATGGAAAGATATAAAATAAATCAGAAAATCACCCTAGGGACTGTCTAAGATGCTATTGTCCTTCTCTGCTGAAATTGTAGTTTACTCCAGTTTGCAGATAATTTGTTATGACTGGGCTATTTGGAGTTGAGGTGAACTCTAGAGTGGAAGCCTCTGTGGCAGGATGCCTGCCAGGCTTCTCTACTCATAGACAAGCTATACCTGTAGTGTATCATGCTTGGTACACTGATGCTTGGCAGGTGCCTTCTCTCTAGATGAGTTAAGTTGTTTTAAAAGGTTTATTTATGTGTATACTTCTGTGAGCATGTTTTGTCACACGATGCGGATGATCACGGAGGCAAGAAGAGGGTGTCGTGAGAACCGGAGCTATGGGTGTTTGTGAGTCCTCTGATGCAGGTGCTAGGAGCTGAACTAAGGGTCCTGTACAAGAGCAGTGTCTCAGTTGCTGTTCTATTGTGGTGAGGAGACACTATGACCAAGGCGAGCATTTAATTGGGACTGACTTACAGTTTAAGAAGCTTAGTTCATTATCACCGTGATAGGAAGCATGGCAGCAGGCAAGCCAAGCATGTTGCTGGAGATGTAGTTGAGAGCCAACATCCTGAGAGAGAGGAGAGAGAGAGAGAGAGAGAGAGAGAGAGAGAGAGAGAGAGAGAGATATCAACCAACCGACTGACCGACCATACCTGGGCCTTCCATGTGATTTATGACCTCTCAAAGCCCACTCCCAGTGACACACTTCCCCCCAACAAAACCACACCTCCTAATCTTTCCAATCCTCTCAAATAGTACTCAAGTACACGAGCCTATGGGAGCCATTCTTACTCAAACCACCATAAGCAGCAAGTATTCTTAATATCTGGGCCATGTCTCCAGCCCTCTAGAAAAAGAAAGTCTTACTGGACAGAGGAATGAAATATTGAATGAGTTATTAGCCTGGAGGACCTTACAATTTGTTTTCTCTTACTCTGCTGTAGATGACTGGAAGTGCAAAGCCTTAAAAGGAACAGCGCTTCTGTATGTGTGCCTGTGTGGGTGTGGCTCTGTAGTAGTAATTATGTAAAAAAAAAAAAAAAAAATAAAAATAAAAACAAAAAACTGCTTAGTTTTGAAAGTAAGTAACCACAGAGGATTATTTGGTGTTCAAACAGTTTTGACTACCCATCCCTAAGAGATACATTCTGAGAGTTAAAAAGCCAGCAAAATCCAAGATTATTTGCTTATAATAATCACCCTGCTGGCACTAGAGAGATGGCTCAGCCACAAAGAACAAGCACTATTCTTGCTGAGAACCCATCACCCATGACACCTGTAACTCCAGGCTCTGCATGCATCTGTATATGCATGGCATACATACACAGAGTGACACACATAATTAATAAAATTTAAAAAAAAACTTTAAAAAAGGAGACTCTGGCTTTTTTGATACTTTATATCATTGCTATAAAACATATCAAAACATAATAACCACGGCAGTATCAATAGAAACCGGGGTTTTCGGCCAAATACAAAACAAAGAACAAGAATAAAACCCAAGTCAGAACACTGTAATTATCCATTTGAATTGGAAATAGGACTTTGGAGTCATGATTCTTCTCTTCCTGAAACACACTTTCCCAGTTCAGCCCACTAAAGTGGTGCAGAGTGCCAAGAGCAGCGGTCACCACCTTCCGTTCTCAGATGACGTTTTTCCAAAGCGCTGTCCCTAGAAGACACCAGGCCTCTGGAAAAGGCTAGCCCAGCTCCTGGGCAGCAACATCAGGCCATCTTGTACCAGAAAATGAGGAGCCTGTTAAAGACTACTGAGGTCACGCCAGACATAGGAGCAGGCACTCACTGTGGACAGACAATGTGAGCTCCCAACAATCATCAAATAAACATCCTTGAGCTGTGGAAATACTTTAAAAGGCATTGCCATCACAGGGGGGCTGGGAGGGCATCCAGCTCACTACTCGGCAGAGAAAGAAAGGGTTTACACTGGCTTTACTAGATAAGCCATATTCAAAAGAAAAAAATCGTTGGTATTGGGAATTGAACCCAGGGCCTCAAGCATGGTAGGCTAGCACTTTCCAGTTGAGCTCCAGCCCCCAGAGGAAAGTTGTTTTGTTTTGTTTTTATATCTTTGTTGGGCTATAATTCTACACATGCCATAAAACACACCTGTTTAATGTAATGGTTTGGCTGTATTCATAAAATGTTGCCCTGCTAACTAAGGTCAAAATACATTATAGGAAAGTCCTGAGCTCACTGACTCCCTTGGTTGATGAGGCTTCCCAGACCCCACACCCTCTACCTGTGGAATGTCACTTAGTCTTGGTTAGGTTACAGGTCCAGCTTCCTTTCTTCCAGTAGGAGCCTGCTGAGCAAGCTCCTGAGATTCCTGGAACGTCTCCCCGTGCTAATGAGATACCTCAGTACCTGAGCCTTCAGCCAATGACATGTGTCCACCCTGGGTATTCCTACCCCCTCCCCCAAATCTATATAATCCTGATTCACCCCAAGTAAAGTTGATCTGTCTCCCCAAAGCCGATCCTGGAATAACATAATTTTCCTTCATACGCACGGGCCATCTGAAACCCTGTTTATTGACTCTGCTCCCTCTGTTTTTGTGGGTCAGTGGCTAAGGACCCTGGGAGAAGAGAGACTCACAATAAAGTTGTATGAGCATTTACCACCATATCCCAAGTCTAGAATATTTCCACCCTTAGAAGAAGCTCTGAGCCGGGCAGTGGTGGCACACGCCTTTAATCCCAGCACTTGGGAGGCAGAGGCAGGTGGATTTATGAATTTGAGTCCAGCCTGGTCTATAGAGTGAGTTCTAGAACAGCCAGGACTACACAGAGAAACCCTGTCTCAAAAAACCAAAAAGAAAAAGAAGAAGAAGAAGAAAAAGAAGAAGAAGAAGAAGAAGAAGAAGAAGAAGAAGAAGAAGAAGAAGAGGAGGAGGAGGAGGAAGAGGAGGAGGAGGAGGAGGAGGAAGAGGAAGAGGAAGAAGAGGAGGAAGAGGAGGAAGTGGAAGCAGAAGCTCTGAACCTGTAAGTAGTCATTCTCCATTCTCAGTCTCTTTAGTCAGGGCATTCACTAATCTCTGCTCTGGCTCTGGATTTTTCTTTTCTAGGCTCTTAAATAAAAAAAAAAAAATAAATGTGAATGGCATGTATTCCTTTGTGAGGCTCTTTTCACCTAGCCCAACCTTCTCAAGGTTCATCCATGTGCTATCAGCTCTTCATTCTATCTATATTGCTGAATAGTGTCAAAGTTCTCTCTTGAAGACTCTCAGTTAATAAACACAGGACGAGTGATAGAAAAGTGCCACTTTGCGGCACCGCAATGCAGGAACAGATCAGCACTGTTTAAAACCGGAGTGATTGGAACCGTTAGGCCAAAGAGAAATATTGATGGGTGAGTGGAAAGTGAGTGCATCAGACCGGTGAATCCTAGACAGGCTGTCAGTCCCGTGTTCTGTAAGTCATCGACAGAGGTAAGCTGTGTGCAGGCGGTGCCTTCTTTAAAAGAATAAATTGCCTGCCATGGTTTCCAAAATCTAATCAGCCTCTAGTTTTAGCTTGACACTTAGGAATGTGGGAGCTGGGGGAGCAGGCTCTGCAGCTGCCACAGGAGTCTCCATGCACCAATGCTATAGCTGGGAAATGGTATAGAACAGAGGGGTGAAGCTTGGCTTAGGTGACCAAGCCAGCTCAGTCAGTCAACCAGGTCTCAAGGGAGGGAGTGAGGATTGAAAAGAAAGGCATTTAGACAAAACCATAACATGAGTCCAGCCCGTGCTGAGGCTGAAGCAACTTTATTTCTCTTCAGCCTGCTTTTATATCATTCTAGGTACATCCAAAAAAAAAAAAAAAAAAAAAAAAAAAAAAAAAAAAAAAAAAAAAACCAAACAAACAAAACAAAAAACCCATGGTCAGTTCTTAGATCAAAGACAAAGTAATCAAGTGAAGTAGTGAGCCGAGAGATCACACAAAGTAACAAGTAAAACAGTAAACAAAGAGACCACACAAGGTAGTAATTCAGCAAAGCAGTAAACAAAGCCCCGTGGTCACTGTTTCTAACATTCTTACCTGAGCCTACTTCCTTGTCTGAGCCCAGTGATAAATGCTGAAGTCCTAGAAGCGGCAACAAAAGCCCTCAAAACCTAGATTAAACGATGTGGGTGGGCTAGTGGGGTGGATCACCAGGTAAAGGCACCTGCTGTGCAGGTCCGACCGCCTGAGTTTTAGTCTCTGAGGTCCACAGTGGAAAGAGAGACCTGATTCCTGAAGGTTGTCTCCTGACTCCCCTGATGGGTAACCAAACTGATGCATGAATAATAAATTTAATTTTTAAAGATTCTTTTAAAAAAAATCAAATGCAATGTGAATATGGGTTCTGATGGAAACCAACTGGCAAGAAAAAAGCATTTTTTGAGACCGTTGGAAAAGTGTGAGCATGATAGAGTTTTGGGTGATGTTGTGTGTAGCTTTTTGCTACCCTGTCTGAGCTCTGGGAATGGGCCACACTCCCAGCTCCCACCCAGCTTCCCTTTGCCCACAGATAAAAGACACACACACAGTTGTTCGTTTTCAACTTGCCTTCTAGGCACAATTGCTACTATCTCCTGCCTTATCAATACTCTAAACTCCGTACCTCCCACCTGCCCTAACTTTTAGTTGGTCAGCTGAATCTAATCCCTGTGTGGCCACTCCATTTCAAAATCTCACATGGCTGGTCACATCTTTTCTTCATTAGAAGCACAGCGAACGAAGTCGCGCCTATCTCTTCTACCCAGCGATTGGCCCATGGCTTTCTTAACTGACAGATCAACAACCAATTGGGGAACAGGACCTTAGCAACAGAGCGGCCCCTACAGGGTGATGCTAAGCAATGGTTGTAACTGTGTTAGAGTAATAATAGCTTTTCAGTTATGTTCAACAAAGTGGTCTCGTCAATGAAGATGCACTAAAGTATTCGTAGTGGCTGGGTTGGGGGTGGGGAGGATGGTAGATGTGTGTGATTCTACAAACAGCTGGTAGAGAGGGATAAGAGGATGCAAGGCTGGTCGCAAGGAAATGGCTCTTAATACTGTGAAAGACTGAGCGGGCTCTGTTACACTTTCTTATGAGGAATGCTTGAAATTTCCATGGCAGTTACATTTTTAAAGAAATCTCAGCCAGGTGTGGTGGTGCACACCTTTAATCCCAGCCTCCGGAGGGAGAGGCAGGTGGATCTCTGAGGACAGCCAAGGCCTCGCAGAGAAACCCTGTCTCGGGGAAAACCACCACCACCACCACCACCACCACCACCACCACCACCACCACCACCACCACCACCACCACCACCACCACCACCACCGGAACCGAATATTAAGAGGCAGGAGTATTGGCTCAGTGGTTAAGAGTACCTGATGTTCTTGCAGAGGACCTGGGTTCAGTTCCCAGTACCCACATAGCATCTTACACCTGCCTTCGACAGTTCCATGGACTCAGGTGTCCTCTTCTGGCCTCTATGGGCAGTGCATGCACACAGTGCAATTACATACATGCAGGCAAACACCCATACACATAAAAATAAAACAAACCTCTGACATCTGAGGTTTGTAAGGTCTAAAGACAATTTTATATAGAAATACAACTTGTCAGAAGGACGCACTTTTCTGAGAAAAAAAGATTTAAACTGTTTTTTTTTCTTTCTTAAATTTTTTTTTTTTTTTTTTTTTTTTTTTGGTTTTTCGAGACAGGGTTTCTCCGTGTAGCCCTGGCTGTCCTGGAACTCACTCACTCTGTAGACCAGGCTGGCCTTGA